>NW_024745073.1:4962027-5289527 GCF_018991925.1 Homarus americanus
GTCATGTATTTTATCCTATTTTACATTGAAATACGTCACGTTTCCACAAAACTACTATTTATCTCCGAGAATATATTCATTCAGGCGCAGTTTAGGTAAAATATACGTGTGATGTAATAGTTTTTTAACTGAAAACGATTCGAAAAACATGTACCCTCTAGCCCTGTTCAAGGAGAGGACTGGGAGAAGCTGTTTGGTGCTGCAGACGATGACAAGGAAAATGATTTTGATGGATTTTAATGAAAATATTCAGAAATATGGTATCGTAGTATTTATTCAAGTCAATTAGGATAGAATATTATCGTAATACAACAGTTTTTTAACTGAAAACCATTCGAAAAGCGATTACGGTAACATCTTTTGAACGAAAGAAAGCGAAAGTCATTGTTTTCGTCACAATTTTATCCCACTTTCCACTGTAATACGTACGTCATTTCAGCAAAAATATTACATTTCCGTGAATGCATTATATCAAGCACAGTATGAATAGAATACCATTGTAATATAACAATATTTTAACCAAAAACTATTAAAAAAACGAGTAACTTCTCTTGAACATCGGAAGGTTAGGTAAAATCTTTTGTTTTCGTCATGTATTTTATCCTATTTTACATTAAAATACATCACGTTTCAGCAAAACTACTATTTATTTCCGAGAATATATTCATTCAGGCACAGTTAAGGTAAAATATACATGTGATGTAACAGTTTTTTAACTGAAAACGATTCGAAAAACACGTGTACCGTCTAGCTGATACTCAACAGCTGGTGGTGCGTCATGTGTCGTTGTAAACAATAGGAGGTTGAAGTAGATTACCGGGTATTATATTAAGTGTGAAATATCAAAAAGGTTTTTATTACCGGTATTTTTTGTAGATCAATGAGAACTGTGATACCGTATATGATATGATAAGTTAGCCTGTGCTAAGAACTTCAACATAGACTACTGAAAGCACATTGTAAGGTAATTTAGCCTATTGTAAGTTGGTGAGCTTCATTTGCTGAAGGAACTGCACAACTTTTCATTACTAATTGGTACATATTTTACGTTTCCATTGTTTACTGGCAGTAAATGGTAAATATTTTTCATGTCTGAATCTAAAAGTTGTTCCTCCCCTTCCCATTATGCACGAATTCAACCTAACAAAACTATTACGCATGTATAGGACGACCCCCAATTTTTTGCCTAAAAATTTGGTCTTAAAAACTCGAACTATACACGAGTGTGTATATATATATATATATATATATATATATATATATATATATATATATATATATATATATATATATATATATATATATATATATATATATATATATATATATATATATATATATATATACACATATATACATATATACAGTAGTACCCCACTTAACGCAGTCAATTGAACCCACAGGGTACAGTGTTACAGGGTACCGTATACACACATATATACACACATATATACACATATATACACACATATATACATACACATATATACATACACATATATATATACACACATATATTCATATATATATATATATATATATATATATATATATACACATACATATACATATAGTATATACAAGTAAATCACTGTAGTTGCGCGTGATCCAGGTATATGCTGATTACCTGGATCACGCGCAACTACATTGACTTACTTGCATATACAGTGGTCCCTCGGTTAACGAGCACAATTCGTTCTAGAAGGTTGCTGGTTAACCGAAACCATTGTTTCAATGGGTTTTTGGGTAATTAGTTCCAGCTCACTGAAAATTGACTAAAGTCAACAAAAAAGGTAGAAAAGTACACTTTCTTTGAGGTGTGTTTTTAGAAGGCTCCTGGATGATGATGATGATGATGGGAATTAGAATGGGGGTGAAGGAGAAGGGAGAAGAGAAGGCATTGGCGAGGAAGAGAAGTCACCCCATGGCGCCATTTCACCCATAAAATTTTAGTTCTCTTGGTGTAATTCAAGATTATTTTCTTTAAATCAACACTGCACTGCATTATATATTGTCAATATGTAAAATAAATTTCAAAATGACCAATAATTTGCTTGTAAACACAGAAAAAAAGCATTTTGTTGAGGAGAATCTCAAGCAAGATGTTACCTCCACTGAAAAGACACAAAGACTGACGCCTGTATGGTGTGTTGAGAGGCTGGATGGTGCGCATAAAACTGGTTTCATTACCTTCAATTGTTCAATAATTGTTAAAATGACTAAAAAAATTAATATTAAAATTTTAAAATTATATAATAGTATAAACTTCTTGATATTTGCTAAAATGGAAAGGAATTTAAGCCCTAGAACCGATTACTGTATTGGCGGACTAATACTACTGCTGGTGGACCGCCAAATGGAAGCGAAAACATGTTCAGGTCGGCTCGTAAGAAACTCGTTAATCGAGGGATTGCTCGTTAAACGAAGTTAAGAATCTTATGGAAGGTAACTCGTTAACCGAGGGACCACTGTGTGTGTATATATATATATATATATATATATATATATATATATATATATATATATATATATATATATATATATATATATATATATATATATATATATACACACACACACACATACATACATACATACAGTGGTCCCTCGGTTAACGAGCACAATTCGCTCCAGAAGGTTGCTCGTTAACCGAAAATTCGTTAACTGAAACCATTGTTTCAATGGGTGTTTGGGTAATTGATTCCAGCTCACCAAAATTTCATACAAATGAAAAATAAATACAGTAAAGTACATTTACTTTGAGGTGTGCATGTAAAAGGCTCCGGGTTGATGATGATGATGGGAATTAGAATGGGGGTGGAGAAGGGAGAAGAGAAGGCATTGGGGAAGAAGAGAAGTCACCCCATCCTGCTATTTCACCCATAAAATTTTAGTTCACTTGGTGTAATTCAAGATTATTTTCTTTAAATTAACACTGCACTGTGCTATATATTATCAATATGTAAAATATATTTCAAAATGACCAATATTTTGACTGTAAACAGAAAAGAGCGTTTATTTTGAAGTCTCAAACAAGATGTTCCTTCCTCCGAACCTGTAAACAAACTGACGCCAAGCTTGGTGTGTTGAGTGGCTGTTTGGCGCACATAAAACTAGTTTCCTGTACGCACTTCAATTATGTTCAATAATTGTTAAAATGACTAACAAAATTTAATAGAAAACTTTTAATATGATTGAATAGTACAACATTCTTGATATTTACTAAAATGGTAAGGAATTTAAGCCCCAGAGCCGATCACTGTATTGGCGGACTAATACGACAGCTAGTGAGCAAGCGAAAACATATTGAGGGGCGCTCGTAAGGAATTCGTTAATCGAGGGATTGCTCGTTAACTGAAGCGAAGAATCTTATGGAAGGTAATTCGTTAACCGAGGGAACACTGTAGTATCACTGTAGTAGTATGGTTGTCAATAACTGTTTACATAGATATGATTGTTTCATACAGTAAAGTGTTTATTTACTAGTATTGTATTGTTCAGGTAACTACATTCTTTTTCTCCATATTAGATCTAGTTTAGTTGGTTAACTTTATCACTTTTTATGCTTTCAGGATGAGTTTGAACGTCGGCGATGTGCCGCCGAGGCATGGGATGGATCGGAGGGGGCGGCCCTCACCCCAGAGCAAGAGGAAGAACGTGCAGCAGCAAAACGCAAAATGGTCGGCAACCTCCGCTTCATTGGTGAATTGGGCAAGCTGGAGATTATTCATGAATCCATCCTCCATCGCTGTATCCAACAGGTAGGAAAATGTGGATGGTTTCTTAGGAACCTCTGAGGGAATCATCTTGAAAGGACCCTGCTTTGATTTGCGGTTTATTAATGTTTTTAATAGGAAACTGCTTTTTATTTAATTTTTTTTAAATAAAAGCAAGAAATTTAAAAAGATCTACACAACTTGCAACTTAAAAATTGAAAAATATATCCTGAATATTTAGAATATAGGGTCATAGACATAAGAAAGGTGTCTTGTTATCTGCCAGTTAGAGGATTCACAGGCATGTTAATAGTGTGGATCAACATTTACCAAGCAAATGTGCCCTTGTATATAGGTTTTGCAACGAATATTTAATACTTAGCCTAGATTGGGGACATTCGAGTGAAAATCTCTTGAGGACTCGGGATAACTATACAGTTTTTATGAAAATTTTTGTGGGTAGTACATGGTATGCCACCTTTGAGGTAGTGGACCTACCTGAAATATTTTTCTTTGAGGTGAGGGATTATAGTGTGTGTTCTAGTATTTTCTTGTTCCCAACCAACTCTTAATTCACAAATCTTGGGAATCGTTTACCAGAGATAGTGTTAACACTCATCACACATCAGGGATCCAGAACAGGGCTTAGTTATACAAGGGATTTCAGGATCAATCACTTGTTTGTATTTGCTCGAGTGGCTTTGATCACCTGTTTGATTTCATGTGTGTTGAAGTGGAATTGGGTTAATAGAGAGATGGCTGGATTGAATTAGTGTGGAGCATGTTTATTAACTATGATAATAAATTGTTGTACAGTTGTTGGAGAAACGTCGGCGTCGACCAATGGTTGACTTGGCTGAGGATCTGGAGTGTCTGTGCCAGATAATGAGGACTTGTGGAAAGGTGCTGGACAAGCCCAAGGCCAAGGTAATGTTATACTGAACTCAATGAAATTCCAGTGTTTCAGGTATATATATATATATATATATATATATATATATATATATATATATATATATATATATATATATATATATATATATATATATATATATATATATATATATATATATATATATATATATATATGTGATAACCACAAGGAAAGAAGAAAACACGAAGTTCCCAAGCGCTTTCAGTAATTCACATCTTCCAGACAAGACCCATCATTAGCTCAGTTGGGTCAATCTCTTATAAACTATCTAAATGGTTAGTTTCTTTACTAAATCCCCTAGTTGGCAACATTTCTAACTCCAATATCAAGAATAATATGGATCTGGTTGATAAACTCAATAACTTACACATTAATTATGATTTTAAACTGGTCAGTTTTGATGTAACATCACTCTTTACAAAGGTCCCAGTTGATGATTTACTAGAGTTCCTCATAGATTCCCTGGATAATATTTCACTGCCCGTCTCGAAAGACGACTTCATCGAACTCATCAAACTATGTATTAAGGATTGTAAATTTGAATTCAATGGAGAATATTATGCTCAAAAATTTGGTATGGCAATGGGTAATCCACTCTCACCTGTATTAAGCAACCTATATATGGAATTCTTTGAAAAGAAACTATTAAGTAATGAGGACCTAAAAGCTTTCCTGCCACAACTTAACAACTTAGCCCCCTCGATCAAATTCACTGTGGAATTAGAGCAAGACTGTAAATTGCCATTCCTAGACTGTCTGATACACAGAATAGGTAACACTTTTAAGTTCAGTATTTATAGAAAACCTACTAATGTGTGTTCATACATTCATTATTATTCTGCCCACCATAATAGAGTCAAACAGTCAGTATTTTCAACAATGTTTTTTACGTGCTTTGAGAATTTGCAGCCCGGAATTCACTGATGAGGAATATAAATATATCTATAATATTGGCTCAAACTTTAAATACCCTAGATCTTTCATAGACAAATGCCTGAACATTACTAAGAAATCTTTTTATAGAACTGATCCCAAGCCCACCCATGACCATAAGAATCTCTTAGCATTAACATTTCACAAAAATTTCTCTCAAATTCCTTTACAACTAAAAACCTGGAACCTCAATGTGGCATTTAAAAACTCATGCACTGTTAAACAAATGTTAATCAAGAACTCCTCCCAACAACACAATTGGTTGCATTCATAAAGTTCCTTGCAAGGAATGTAATATGTTTTACTTAGGCCAGACAGGTAAAGATCTTGTAACTAGACTTAAACAACATAAATATAGTGTTAGGACAGGCCAGGAATCCAATGCTCTGTTTGTTCATTTGAGGGATAACAAGCATTGCATTGACTGGGATAATGCCTCCTCAATATTACCATGTAATTCAATTGACAGTAGGAACATCATAGAATCTAGTCTCGTTAAACATACCGAAGCATTCAACATGAATTTGAGTAATGACATAATGGCATGTACAAACTGGTCAATTTTGTAATTAAGAAGATTTGTAACCAGGTGAGAAGGTTGGGTCACCTTACCCTCTGACCTGACTACCAACCGTTGCGGTGCTATTTAAAGATTAGTAGGGTCATTACCTAATACCTGACCATTGTGGACCTGATATCACCCTCCTCTGTATATATACACCTTGTTTTGTACTTCTCTTTAGTCTGTACCCACCCGTGAAGATGTGAATTACACGAAAGCGCTTGGGAACTTCGTGTTTTCTTCTTTCCTTGTGGTCATCAGCATGTACAGTCAGTTCTGCTATAACGCGATAGTTGTGTTCTTGTAAAACATCGTGTTATAGAAATTCGCGTAATAGAAATAACGGCTTTTGGAGAAAATAGGGTTAGGTGCAGATTACTATTCGAAATCGAAAAAATTTTAGTAGTTAGCCTAACACAAAGGTTAGCACAGTCTAAATAAATGTTACATTCATATCTAATAATGAAATCATACAGTAAATATAACACTTTACCGTGAAGAACTATGAATATAACTTGATGGGGGAGAAGGGTGATTTTGAGGTTGATAACATCGAGCTTCTCTTCAAGGGTTATAGCCTTTCTTTTACGATCATCACCGGGAATGCGATCACCAGAACGCTTCTTGGAGATATTCTTCTTTACCATATTCACAGTTAATACCACAAAATTGGAGAAATAGTAAGCAAAAATCGCGTTACAGCAAACAGCGTTCGCGTTATACAAATATCGTTCCTCTATTCATAAATCGCGTTAGAGCCAATTCGCGTTGTCAAAACACGCGTTATAGCAGAACTCACTGTACCTAGATCACGCGCACCTACAGTGATTTACTTGCATATATATAAGCCGCTTAGCAAAGATATACTTTGAACTAGTGTGAAGCTGAATTTGTTATTAATTAAAAACATTTTTAACAGCCTTTAATGGACCAGTACTTCGAACGCATGTACCAGTTGAGCAGCTGTACGGACCTTCTGGCACGGATCCGCTTCATGTTGCAGGATGTGCTGGATTTGCGTGCTGCAAACTGGGTCCCTCGCAAGATTGCCCAGGTGGATGGCCCACGCACCATTCGTCAGGTAAGTTATCCTAACTGAGCAACACTGAACATTATATGTACATCAAAGTGGATTTGTAATCCCATACTATGCCCTCCTTGAATGTTTGAGTAATCCTTGTGTTTATAGGTGCGTGAGGAGGCAGCACACGACCTCGGTGTTTACATCCCTCCACCTTCAACGCACGGACCACCGCGATCCTCTGGACCCATCTCGCCTCTGGCTGGTGTTTCATCCTTTTTCCCACAGGTTAGATTTTTAGCTGCATTTTCAATGGTACAGTAGTTTACATAGTCTTGAAGTTAGAACCCATTGTTTTATATATATACTGTACAATATATATACAGTACAGGGGTGTATCAGAAATATGCTTCATGATGCGGGGGTGGGGGGGGGGTGTATTCCCGAGACAAACCTATGATAAGTGACATCATGACCATAGTGCCAGTGCCCCATAGTGTCAGAGTTACAGTATAGTATGACAGTTGGGGTTAGAATGTGATAAAGTCTATGGTGTATAAATGAAATATCCAGTCTTGCTAGTGCAATTTATATGCAGTTATATGCAGTCTGATAAGGATTTTATGGCCATTGTTCAAAGTTTCAGCCCTCTTCCTGAATGCAGGCTTCAGCAGAAGTGACTGTCATACACATTTGAAGTTTACAGGGGTGTTTTATGTCCATAGGCTTGGTTACAGTCCTTCCCTTCCCAATTTTGTGGTATAACTACAAAATTATGGGTTGTTGACACTATGGTCATGGAGTCATTTATTTGGTTAAAATAATCCCTAATTCTTTGAATGTTATTCATTAGCCGGGAGGGAATCGCACTGGCATGGAGGATGTATTTATGGGAGCAGTGACTTTGGGCACAGGACCTGGAGTCATTTCATCTCAGCCTGACAAATATGGTTTTGACTCAAATGGTTTTGGCTCTGGTGTCAGTGGAGGCGGCGGCTACAGACCACGTCAACAACAGGGGGTAAGTTTATTATAAATTCCTGGAAATCTCTGAGATTGTCTATTTTTATATGCCTGTTGCTGTAATTTCAATAGATATATTGAAGCCAACCAACACTTACAAGGTACAGGTGGGCCCTCATTATATGGGGTACTGATATTTCATTTCACATTTATGTGTCTGCATCATCCGCTGATTTATACCAAGTCTGTGTATTGGAATTGATGCATAGTGTTAAAAACATCCAATATAGTGGGAAAATAATCATATTAAGTACCATAATACAGTAGTGTATATGTGTCTCCATTTGCCCTGGGTTTATTCATAAACCAATTGTCTAATTATTATACAAGTAGCAAAATTGTGCCGCCATGTATCATTCAAAGGCAATAAATAACTTAATGATAAGTTATTTGTCTTAGTATGCCTTATTGTGGGTAAAAATAAGTACCGGGGTATATATTAAATGCATCCTCCGAAAGCGTGAATTTGCTACCAGAGTTTAACGGTTAATTCATGAATAATACTTCTGATAAACTTCTTATGTGCTTCTGCTTGAAATAGTGAATGTGTGTATCTTTATATAAATTAGTTAAATATCTTTCTCATCAGGAACGGTCATTCCAACGATTATGAATAAACTCATTTAGAAATACATTACTTCAGGACAAAATTGGACAGGTTTGCAACAGCCAATCAGCTGTAACTCCTGATGAGGGGGCGGGGCATCTTTTCTCAGCTGAGAAAAAATGCACTATAGTGTACAGTATATTAGTAGACAGCCATAGCCAGCTTATTTGTTTTAGGCAGATGAATTTTGTAAGAGATAACTTTCATTAAATGAAAATTATTAGTCATTGTCAAAGTGCCAAATGGTGAAACTAAATTGTCAGTGTGTGTGTAAATTTGGTAGCATGTCCTTCATCAGGGTTTCATTCAGTACAACTCTTACCAGAACAAGCACTTCAACAACCAGATCTTCAGTCGACAGCAACAGAACAACCAATACAACCAGCAACAGAATTACAGCAATAGTGAGTACTGTACCTTGTAGTTTTAATTCATCACTTAAACGCTCAAAGCTACTGGCAAACAATTTTTTTTTATTGGTTGTACAGGTATAACGAATATTTGAATCTTCACAGAAATAAATAATCTTAGATCATTTTGGTATCTATTTTCAAACTTCATTTTGTGCTAATGGAGAAATATTTAGGTGTACTTTGGCTAGGTTATTGGAGTAAAATTAATGTCTGAAATAAAATACTGTTGAACAAATTTTACTACATATGAACTAATTTTCATACATTTTTGGGCTTCTGATTGTTGTTCATATTTAGTGTATGCACTCGCACACAGTTTACAGTACAGTATTTCAAATTATTAATCCTTATTTTTCAGTCCCCACAAAGGACCTGCCTCCTCGCTTTAAGAAGATTTTAAGCCATACAAACCCTGGAGGAACTGGCAGTTCAGATGGGGAAGTGTCATTGCGTCCTGCAGCTTCTAGCATGATGCTGAAGCCGAAGACTCCTGGGGTGTTGCCACAGAGTGCCTTAGGCACCCAGCAAAGTAGTGATCACCACCACCATCACCATCACCACCACCACTCTAATCTACCACTAGCTCCTCAACCCCAACCACCCAACCAGAAACCCACTCCACCACTCATGCACAAGGACCCTCCTATTCTCATAAAACAAGCATCAACTGACAAATCCCGTGCCAATAGGAAGGATAGGGTAAGTGTTCGGCTGTCAGGGATATCTGAGAATTAAAATAATTTTATTTAAAAATCGGCATCTGTTTTTAGGATATCTACACAAGATCCAAATAAGAGTACTTACAAATAATTTAGCAAAAAAAAAAATTAAAAAA
Organism: Homarus americanus; assembly: GCF_018991925.1. NCBI lineage: Eukaryota > Metazoa > Arthropoda > Malacostraca > Decapoda > Nephropidae > Homarus > Homarus americanus. The sequence goes on from NW_024745073.1 coordinate 4,972,072, forward strand.
ATTGAAGTGTACTCAGTGCTATGATATTCTAATATATTTTGGTTGTATCAGGGTCCAAGCCGTGAGGAGTGGCTGCGGCGTGTGAAAAATGTGTATGAGGAGGCCATGAAGGAGCAGAACTTGGAGGAAGCTGTTGAAAGTTATCGCTCCCTTAAGCTACCAGAGCGTCTTACTGCTGAGGCTGTACAGACTGTTCTAAACTTTCTCCTCACTCAAGAAGGTCAGTGTAGCTTCAGTTAAAAGTTTTAAGAACATATGGTGGAGACGTGTTAGCCCTCGATATTAACACATGTATTAATGTCATGTTTTAAACAATGAGTATGAAAATTGGATTTACATGCACTCCTGCCTCTTTTTCCAAAATATTCATGTAATATATTTTGTAAAGTTTCTTGGTTTGGGTAGGCTGCTAATAAAGGCATTTGGAGGTGCTAATTATTATGTTCAGTTTTCACATTATAAAATTGCTTTAAATTTTCATGATAGGAACTGTGACACCACATTGTTATAATGGTTAACCCACACAAATGTGGAAAAATGCCACAAAATGTTGAGGATGATGTTCTTTCTCTTCCTCTTTTCATATTCTTGAATTTTATACCCCAAACCTTCCTTTCCCTAAGTCTTTGTTTCTACCAAGCTAAATGAACATTACTTTTCATAGCAGAGAGCAACCGTGAGCTGGGCAGTCAGCTGTTAGAGAGACTTCGTATTGATGGTCTTGTTAATGTTGATCGTCTTTTTGATGGAGTCAAGCAGGTAATTAATATACTGCATTATTTTGTATCAATAGTTTTCATAATATATACATACGTACTGTACAGTACATACATGCATGCATATACAGTACAGTCAGTCCCCGGGTTACGAGTGAGTTCCATTCCTATGGACGCTCTTAAGTCAAAATTGTACTTCAGTTGAACCACACCCCATGTGCATGCTGTACTTACAGAACAATGTTTATATATACATCTAAAATAATTTAATTTAAGACAAAAGAAGAACTAGGATGACGAAACACAGTTAATGAAAGTAAATAAATAAGTCGTCAAAGGTAATAGGCACTGCCACCTGGGAAGATATTGGAAGCATAATGTGTTGTCTAATGTCCCTGGATGGGATGAGCCCTGTTTAGAAAAATAAAAATAAATTTAAAGTTTAACTTTATGGGATGTTCACAAGTTGGACATATGTAATCCGAGGACCTCCTGTATATAATTTTAGCACTGTTACTCACTAGTTAACGGTCATTAAAAGTTATAAAAAAAATTCTTTGCTACAGTGATATCCGCGTTAGCCGAAACAATTGGTGCAGAGCACTTCCGGGGATGAGAGATACCAGGTAATAAGACTACTTTCTCAAACCCGGAAAAATTCCTTATCCCCGGAACCTTTTCCGGTTACTTGGAAAAGTTTCAAGTGTCTAAACTAGACCTTGCATAGACACACACTAGCCCACCTCCCCAGAACATTTCTGGGTGCTGGAGATGTTTTCCTTGAGTCTGAACTACTAGATTCTGTAAATACAGTTCTAATTATGTTAGAAACTTCATTTCTTTATTATAATAATCCAGAATAGTTAATCTAAAAGCTTGGTCAATTAAATATATTTAAAAATTAAAAATCTATAGGATATGGGCGTGAATGAAGCTGTGTTACAACAGACTTATTTCCACTCCCATGGAGCTGTGGGAGATTAGTAGGTCTCGTGTAACTGACCTGACCTGATGCAATGTCAAGTGGAGGTAGGATGGGGGGGATTAGTGGTCACATATTACTGACCTGATGGAATGTCAGGTCACCCTTTCTTGGGTGGAGGATTATTGGGTCTAATGACCTGAAGATGTATTGAATAAACTCGAAACCTAAAGTATTTTTAGAGAGATTGTAGTAAGTACAGATATAAGTATAAATGAGTGAAGTTGTATCCCTTCAATGTTACATAACATTATAAAATATGGAGTGAGAAAGCAGAAAGGTGTGGGTAATTAGAGAGATGGAGTGAAAACGAGTGTTGCCAGGCACTCCTCAACGGCTGATATTTAATTAGCTACCATGCAGTCACACACATGAAGATGTCATTTAATAAGACCACTCCTTATGTTTGCTGTCTTAATTCCCTTGCTGTGAGTGCATGTTTGGTGTTGGAACGTGTGTGTATGGTTGTTTGAGGGTGTGTGTGGGTGGTGGTTGGAGGGAGTGTTTGTGTGTAATGTGTGGGTGGTGTTGACGAAAACGAACCTTTTTGGTGGATAGGGTTGGGTGGCCAGCCCGAGCGTGGCTAATTGTAATGGGAGATGAATTGGATACCATGATAATCCTTAATAAATTCTCTACAAAATGTTTCCAGTAGAATATCCTTAAACGAAATATTCCTGAATAATATACTGTAGTGATGGTATTTCCATTCTTTTATAAAAAAAAAAGTAGAAATGTTGATACCAGATTCAGTAAAATCATTCAAATTTTGTTACACACCATTTTTTTTATCAAAATAATCCTGAATATTTTATCTAAAAGTTTGATTAAATGTTTAAAAAAAAAAGCTATGTGATACAGGCGTGAATAGAGCGGTGTTACTTTTATCCTCTTGCCACTAATTGGCGCATTGGTTACTTGGGCGATCGGTCACGTCACTGTTGGCAAGGTTTCTTGTGTACTGTATATATTGTACTCCAGCAGATCCTGCCATCTTTAGCCTAGAATAGGCAGACACTTCACTCAATTGACTGTAATACATAACTAATCATGTATTAGCACTTGTGATGAAGGTTGGGTGGGAGATTATTGGGTCACGTTACTAACCTGACCTGATGCAATGTCAGGTCGCCCATTGTTGGGTGGGGATTAGTGGGTCTTATGACCTGAACATGTCTTGAATTACATTATTTTTTGCCAAAGAGGTATATACATAATACTGTACTGTATTGTATATGAATCACAGATTATTACAGTAACGTATCTACTATTATGAAAAACAAACACTATTGTATCATGAATGAGTCAGTACAGTAGACAAACAGTGAGGTGACCCTTTGGGGGAGGAGTGTGGTTGGGCACTTTTATCCCCCAATGTGCCCTCCTCCCTCTTCCTAATTCACAACAAATGTTATAATCTTTGCTGTATTTGTGTAAGAGATGAATTTGATACCATGAGATGTTTCCAATGTTATATCCTTAACCCTTAGGCCCCGGGTGACGTCCCAGAACGTCCGCCTATTTTCCCGCATTTTTTTTTTTACTTGATTTTTTGTCTCGATTTATCTCCGCGGATGGGGGGGGGGGTACTGCCAGCAGCACCCTAACCCGGGGCTTAAGGGTTAATGACAAGCTGAATTAGGAGGTAAAAAGTATTTTACTGTATGTGAAGGGTACTGGTAGAAGAATTTATTTGAAATACTCCGTAACATTCGAGGTATCGTATCAATTAATTTTAAATTGGAAATTATAATGTAAAATATTATAAGACAATAGTTTAGTACCTCTATTAATGTGTGTGCTTTGTAAGTGTCTTGGCATGTCACCTCGCCACCTGACTCCTGAACAAACTCTTTGTCAACTTCTTCAAATCCTACAATGTGCTTGACAAGCTCAACACACACACATGGGAATTAAGTTGACAAGCTTCCAGTAAGGGTCTTGTTGTGTGACTGCATGGAGGCGAATTAAAAGATCAGCTGTTGAGGAGCTTATCGATTGGCAACACTGGTGCATGTTACCACTCCTTTCCTCTCCATCTCTCTAATGACCCACACCGTTCTGCTTTCTCACTCCATATTTTAAAATGTTATTTAATGTAATGTTGAAGGGATACAACTTTGCTCATTTATACTTATACTTACCAGAATCTCCCTAAAAATACTTTAGCGTTTGTGTTTATTAAAGACATCTTCAGGTCATGAGACCCACCAATCCCCCACCCAAGAAAGGGTGACCTGACATTTAATTAGAAGATATTGGAAGCAAAATGTGTTGTCTAATGGTAGACCCTGCTGCCATATGGCATCACAAAAATTTTGACCAGGTTGCTGAGCTGACTTTCTGCCTCATTTACACACAATTGCAAGGTCTCAATTGTTAACCTTACTTTGACAACACAATATATATATCGTTTATTTTATTTATTTATTTATTTTTTTTTTAATTGTCTATTATAATTATATTTTTGCCCCTAGGCCTTGGTGTGGGTCATGGACCCATGCCAGGGTGGGCTAATCTCATTTAAAAAGGATATAATAATAATACTGTAATAATAAAAATTACCTTCACTTTCATCTTGATTCAAGACGTTTTCAGAAAAATCTCCCGGTTTTCAACCCCAGAAAATTTGTTCGTAATGCCGGAAATTATGGGAAAATTCCGGCTATTGGAGGTTTTTGAGTGAGGGATTCTGGTTAACGAAGATATTACTGTATTTACGTTCAATATGAGGCATACAGCAAAATATTGGCCACTGAAATATCCTCAGGATTGTGGCAGTGCTGAATCCTGCCAAATTTATGCAAATTCCAAAATGATTTGTGTTCATTACTTTTGTGTGTGTGTGTGTATGTATGTATAGTCAGATGTAAGGTAGCCACAGCTAACACTTTTTTAATACACATTAGCATTATTGCTGGAAGTAGATACAGTGGTCCCTCGGTTAACGAGATTTCTGTTAACGAGTTTCCTTCCATAAGATTCTTAACTTCGGTTAACGAGCAACCCCTCGATTAACGAGTTTCTTACGAGCCAACCTGAACATGATTTCGCTTGCATTTGGCAGTCCACCAGCTGTAGTATTAGTCCGCCAATACAGTAATCGGTTTTAAGGCTTAAATTCCTTACCATTTTAGCAAATATCAAGAAGTTTATACTATTCAATAATTTTAAAAGTTAAATATTAAATTTTTTACTCATTTTAACAATTATTGAACATAATTGAAGGTAATGAAACTAGTTTTATGCGTGCCATCCAGCCTCTCAACACACCATACAGGCATCAGTCTTTGTATCTTTTCAGTGGAGGTAACATCTTGCTTGAGACTCTTCAACTAAATGCTTTTTTTTTTCTGTTTTTGCAAGCAAATTATTGGTCATTTTGAAATTTATTTTACATATTGACAATATATAATGCAGTGCAGTGTTGATTTAAAGAAAATAATCTTGAATTGCACCAAGAGAACTAAAATTTTATGAGTGAAATGGTGCCATGGGGTGACTTCTCTTCCACCCCAATGCTTTCTCTTCTCCCTTCTCCACCCCCATTCTAATTCCCATCATCATCCAGGAGCCTTCTACATACACACCTCAAAGTAAGTGTACTTTTCTACCTTTTTTGTTGAATTTAGGCAATTTTCGGTGAGCTGGAACCAATTACCCAAAAACCCATTGAAACAATGGTTTCGGTTAACGAGCAACCTTCTAGAATGGATTGTGCTCTTTAACCGAGGGACCACTGTACTGTACTGAATGTATTAATAACATTCAATTTCATACAATTGGTTCATTTGTAATTTTTTTTAACAGGTTCTTGGTCGCCTTGATGACCTGGTCACTGACATCCCTCGAGTTAAGTCTCACATGGCAGGAATCTTAGGTTACTTGGTAGGGTCGGGAACTCTATCATTAGCTGATGTAGCTGAACCTTTGGAGGGAGGACAACACTTCCCACTTTTCCTGCTAACCCTCCAGACTTTGCACAAACTTCAGGGAAAATCTGCTCTTACCCAAACCTTCAATGATAGCAAGGTAACTAAACGGTTAATTTTACTTATATTGTATTCCAAGATCGATAATTGGCATTTCCTATCATTGTTTACCAGCATGTTGACATACAGTATTTGACAAGGATAATTTGACCCAGACCAGTCACCTTGTGGGTTTTTTTTTTATGCAACTTTAAAATTATTAGATCAGCAATTCTTGGATAAGTGACATTTTTATTTGTACTCCAGGTGAACCTTCTCAACTTGCTGCCTGAATCTGATCGCACGAAGGAAAAGTTAGCGGACCTTCTTGAAGACCGTGATCTTTCCTTCCTGTTTCCGCTTCTACGAATCCAATCTGATTTATGGCGAGCCCTCATTGCTGACCCAACACCGCACACGTTTTATAAATACATCAAGGACACCCTAGATGTAGAACATCACACTGCTCCAGGATTTATAAATGCATTAATGACGGTGTTGGTCAAATATATTACACAGGTAAGGAAGAAATGGATTGTTTGTCGATCATATTTTATTAACCCTAAAGGCAGGCCAATATATATATATATATATATATATATATATATATATATATATATATATATATATATATATATATATATATATATATATATATATATATATATATATATATATATATATATATATATATATATATATATATATATATATATATATATATATATATATATTATATATATATATATATATATATATATATATATATATATATATATATATATATATATATATATATATATATATATATATATATATATATATATATATATATATATATATATAAAATCTACGACCTAACCAGCAAGGAATCGAACCCTCGACCTACTGGGTGGAGCTAGGGAACGCTTACTGGCTAGCCCACAAGGACACTAAAAGCAGTCCTAGACTGTTATATTTCACACAAAGCCTGTTCATCGAGCTGATGGCGCCGTGAACCTCATTGGGAAACTGCCCGTTATCGTAAGTTGTTGTCGGGGCATTTTGCGATCATTGAGGTGCGGACGATAGAATATATGTTCGAGTTCGTGGTCCGTGTGATATGGACTAAAAATGAAGTGTATATATATATATATATATATATATATATATATATATATATATATATATATATATATATATATATATATATATATATATATATATATATATATATATATATATATGTATATATATATATATATATATATATACGTGTATATATATATATACATATATATATATATATATATATATATATATATATATATATATATATATATATATATATATATATATATATATATATATATATATATATATATATATATATATATATATATATATATATATATATATATATATATATATATATATATATATATATACACACACACACATACATACATACACTTCATTTTTAGTCCATATAACACGCGGACTTTGAACCACAGGAAAGAGGAAAACACAAGTTCCCAGGAGCTTTTGTGTATGCACACCTTCACGGATGAGTACAGACTGTGGAGTAGTTATTAACAAGGCCATTACATACAATAAAGGAGTGAGATTAAGTCCTTGGGGCCATCAGGTGTCCACAATATTCAGGTCACTGAAATAGTTACCCAATCCTATTACCTGATTACAAATCTTCTTAATGACAAAATTGACAAAATTATCCAATTTGTACATGACATTACTCATATTCTTATTAACAACTTCAATATGTTTAATGAGACTAAACTCAATGTTGTTCCTACTGATAATTGAATTAAATGGTAAGATTGAGGAGGCATTAGTGCAGCCAGTACAATGATTTTTATCTCATATGACTGAACAAAACAGTTTGGTTTAGTTATGTAGATGATGTATGTCCTTGGTCATGCAGTGATAATTTAATAAGATTTTCTACCACTACTTAATAACTTAGCTCCTTTAATCAAATTCAGAATGGAATTAGAAAGTGATTGTAAATTGGCATTCCTAGATTTTCTGATCCACAGAGTACAGGGGGTCCCCCAAATTTGCGGATTTTTATTTAGCGGTCCTCTATTATTCGCGGATGACACTCTGGAAGTATCCAAGAATGTCTGTGGTAGTTTTAAAGTTGCCATCATTTTTGCAGCTGGGTCAGGGAGCCATTCTTTCTAGAGACAGTAATTTTCTTCACCTGTACTGTAAATGTGTGTGTAGACACACATACAAATACATAATAATGGGAAAAATACTCTCACAAATAATCAGAAAAACAAATAAATAAAAATGGGAAAAATACTCTCGTAAATAATTAGAAAAACAAATAAATAATAATGGGAAAAATACTCTGGCAAATAATTAGGAAAAAATTACTCAAATACGAGTCTACTCTCAAGTCCTTGCTCAGAAACAAAATTATTAAAAGTGTGAGTACCCTCAAGTCTGTGCTTTAAATAAAGCACAGACGTGAGGGTAGACCGTCACATTTTTATTAATTTTATCTGATTGAGTATTTTCCCCTTATTATTTATTTGTGTCTCTACACACACACACGCGTATGTACAATACAGGTAAAAGAAATAATTGTCCTAAGGGCAAATACATGAAGCGAGTACAGTATACATTTCTTTGTACATAAGTAAAAATGTTATTTGCGGATTTGGCGATTCGCGACCATCTTGAGAACCTAACCCAAGAATTTGGGGGGGCCTCTATAGATAACACTTCATAGGAATCATGCTTAGTTTTAAGAAGTTTCTGTTTAAGTGTTTGAATGATTAAGTTTTTAATGTCCTTGTTATGATGATTCCAGGAAACCACATTGGCTCCTGGATCTGACCCAACAGTCATCCCTGAGAAGTTGATTACTGAACAAGAACAAGAACTTTTAGCCAAGTTTAAGCCTGTGTTACAGGCTTTTCTACATGAACATCTTCCCCTTCAGGTCACTGCTGTATATGCATTGCAGGTCTTCACGTACACTCACAATTTTCCCAAGGGTTAGTATTACAGTGTTCAGTGATGTTCATCATACTCCACTATTTGCAAATGCTCGTTTATAAGCCACTTAATTGTTTTGTGTGTCATTATAGAACATTTTCTGAACACTAAACATCAAACGCATTGGAGTAAATACACCTGTTGACTTATAAACTATGACTAGCAGTAAAAAAGGGAATAATATTGAATGAAGGGAAGTGTGTTCTTAATTCTGGCCAGGGCTTGCTGGCTGCTCAGCTGTTTGCATTCTGTATGTAAGCAAACTTAGTAACTAACTATATATATATATATGCAAGTAAATCACTGTAGGTGCGCGTGATCTAGGTATATGCTGATAACTCTCACCTGAAGATGTGAATTACACGAAAGCGCTTGGGAACTTCGTGTTTTCTTCTTTCCTTGTGGTTATCAGCATATATATATATATATATATATATATATATATATATATATATATATATATATATATATATATATATATATATATATATATATATATATATATATATATATATATATATATATATATATGTGTGTGTGTGTGTGTTCTCTCCTGGAAAAATTATATTACAATAATGTTTTATTAACCGACACCAAAAGAACCCAAATATTGTGCAAATTATGGTGAAATTGCATGTTGTTGTAAGGGGGTTGGGAAATTTCTGATAAAATTCAGCCAGCCACCCGCTTTAGATCCCTCACACACAATTTCCTTTACACCTCATTTTTTTCTTACATTGTACTTCTTGTAAAGTATATTTTATGATTTCATTGGTTTATTAATGTTTTCCAGCAATGCATATACAGTCTCTCCTCGACTTATGACAACCCGGACATACGACAGCCATGGTCGTATAAAATATTTTTCACATTACGTATTTTTGAGTCCCGGTGTCAGTGATCGCGCTGTGTACTGCCAAATCTTTTTTTGTAATTCCCTTTAAAATGGCTGGCAAGCGTAAAAGTGAGAGTTCTCATGGTGCTCAGAAGAAAAATAGACACCCATTTTAGAATTTCTATTATTTTTTTACTTACAACCAATTCGACTTACGTCCTGGTCGTCGGGACGGAACACCGTCGTAAGTCGAGGAGAGACTGTATGCCATATTCAAAGGAAACTGAATGAAAGTACCATATATCGTTGTGTTTGTGGGTTGACTCCAGTATTTCAAACAAAGTACAAACTGGTTCAGTTCACCTCTCTCTCTCTCTATATATATATATATATATATATATATATATATATATATATATATATATATATATATATATATATATATATATATATATATATATATATATATATATATATACACACACACACAGTAGTACCCCGATTTACGCGGTCAATTGAACCCACAGGGTACCGTGTAAAGTGAACAACAGAACATATGGGATTAATTCCAATAGAGACTGGCCCGACCCCCAAACTCCACTTTTTCCGACACAATACCTATGTTGTAGTAAAAATAACATCTAAATTTTATGATGGTATGCTCACACAATTAATATTTAAGAGAAATACAGTCGCCAGGTTAATGTCCATTCAAATAATGGACTCAAATCCCTCTTCCCAGCTCACTAGCTCCTACTCTGAGAAATGTTGGGTGAAAACACTAGATTTTAACGTTTAGTAATAAATAATACCTCAGACTAAAGTTAGGATAATATAATTGACATTTCTGGATTCCTTGCAGGTCAGGGAATATTTTGAATGTAAACTTCATATATTTGCACAAAAGATAAAATATTTGCTTTGTGTAAACCAAATTATTACATTAGATCTAAAATTTGTATGTCTAATGCAAAATCCATGATGTTTATATTCAAAATGATCATCATATTGTAAGAATTCCAGCAATAGAAATTATATTCTGGTTGAGTAATTTGTATGAATTTTATGAGCTAAAACAAATATCTTCAGTTAATAAAAAAAAAATATTCTTCACGACACTATCTGTCAATCAAAGTACCCCACCTTGCCTCCTCTACACTCGCCAGCTGGGTCGGTCGGTCCCAACCCCACCCACCTTCCCACCCTACCAGAGAAATGTTGGGTGAAAAAACTAGATTTTAACGTTTAGTAATAAATAATACCTCAGACTAAACTTAGGATAATATAATTGACATTTCTGGATTCCTTGCAGGTCAGGGAATATTTTGAATGTAAACTTCATATATTTTGCATAAAAGATAAAATATTTGCCTTGTGTAAACCAAGTTATTACATTAGATCTAAAATTTGTATGTCTAATGCAAAATCCATGATGTTTATATTCAAAATGATCATCATATTGTAAGAATTCCAGCAATGTAAATTATATTCTGGCCTGGTAATTTGTATGAATTTTATGAGCTAAATAAAAAACTAAAAAAATTATACTTCACCGCGTATGTGAGTAGATGCACGAAACCGTGTAAAACGGGGTAATACTCTGTGTGTATGTGTCTATATATATATATATATATATATATATATATATATATATATATATATATATATATATATATATATATATATATATATATATATATATATATATAGAGAGACACACACACAGTATTGTATTTTGTTATAAGTAGATTTCATTGATTTATTAATGTTTTTCACCATTGTATGTGTATTTAAAGAAAAACATAGTAAAATACAATACAGTTTATGGGTGACTAAAGTTTCCCAGACATATACTATGGCTTCTAATACTGTCTGTGGATTTTGATCATTCGTGGAGGTTTGTGGAACCTAGCCCCTGCGAATAGAAAGGGTCAATTGTACTGTACTTTATTTTGTTTTTATCATATTCAACAGTAGAATCATTTCACACTATCTAAAGCCAAAGGGTTAGTGATAGTTCAACTTCAAGGTGTGGCTTACAATTGAGGTCAAATTTTTTTGAATGAAAAATATAAAATTTCACTGACTTACAAATATGGTATATTCTGCTTTGACAGTCCCTTTCCACAAGGCCCCCAAACATGGATGACCTGTTGCTCCACTATGCTCTTCCCCAGAAATCATCTCTGTGCTCATTTGTACACACACTATTAAAATTGTAATTAATAGATTTTGTTGATTATTACTGATTGGCACCTTCTGTTTGAGATCAAACAAGATCTATAGGTGGAGTACAGTTTAATTATTAATTTCATAGTTATTTATTTATTTTTTTTGCCAATTTCTTTTAATTTTATTTTCTCCTAAACAGGCATGCTGCTAAGGTGGTTTGTGAATTTGTATGACTTGGAAATAATAGAAGAGGATGCCTTCCTGACCTGGAAGGAAGACTTGAGCCAGGACTACCTTGGTAAAGGAAAGGCACTATTCCAGGTGAGTTTGATCAAGAGTTACCAGACAGTGGAAACTGGCTGGGGTGCAGTTATCTTCACCTTGATTAGCTATATTGTAGGATTTTCATTGTGGACACTTTATAGTCTGTCATAACTATATATTCGGAAATGAAGTTGTAAGGCTTCAATTGGGAGCTAGACCATCACTCAGTGTGAAGCTTTATATGCTGCATCCGAGAGCAACTGTTTTGTCTGAAGAGCATCAATTTATAGTCTCCAACTTGGTAATCAGGCGCCAGTCAGGGCACATTTAAGATTTGTCGCTTTTTACAAGCTGTTTCTGGTGTGATATTCAGAAAGTTGGTTAAAATTATCACAAATATTTGTAATTGTTACCTTTTCTGAAAACCTATGTTTTAGGACTACATTGGTTTTATCAATATGTATATAATTTAATTTGTTTTATTTTCAGGTGAATCAATGGCTTACTTGGCTGCAGGAAACAGAAGAGGATGATGAAGAGGAGGAGGATGCCTAATGAAGTCATCAAAGTTTAATTGATAGACGAACAAGGAATAATGATAGTGAATATGTTGAGAGATTGTTACAGACAAATTGAAGAGATTGCTGGGATATGATACAGCTAATTTACAAGTTAAATGAAATGAAAACAATGGATGAAATTGAACCCTTGCTCTGAGGAGACTGTCTTGTTTCTAAGCTTCATGGGTATTTAATCCTATTATTCTCTCCTGTTGCTGCTGTTGTGTGTGCCTGTAGAGGCAGAGACGGTCAGAACTCCTGGGAACAAGGCTTTAATAAGTGCTGTGGGATAAGGTAACTATACATAGGCAGTATGAAGCTGGATTTGGAGTAAGGCAGTGGAAAACAGTGAGTTTTAGCCATTGGTGGCTCAAGATTTTGGAATTTTTGGTTAACACCAAAGTGTTCTCAAAACAGTATGTCAAATGCTAATGAAAAGTTGTGTAAAAAAAAGACTTACCAAAAAAAACAGGAAAATTATCCTATAAAACTGAAACGATGCCTTAGTGTTGTATGAAGTTGCTACATAATCTCTTGTAATCCATTTATTGCTTCTCAAGCTATGTCATCACTAGATGTTTATAGTAACATATTTAGTAAGCACTTAAATATTTAACTGTTTTTAAACCTTTGTGACATTGTTATTTTTATGTACTCTATAGCTTTATTTTCCCTATTTTCTTTTACCAAATACATGTTATACATTAGATGAAGTTGAATATGGTGGACTGGAGGTTACATCTCTTATTTATGAGAATTATGATGTTAGATGGTTGATTCGTTTTGTACTCGAATATTAAGCACGTGCGTAAGTGTAACAGAAGGAAGTGTGTATGATCAATTTTTAATCAAGAATATTTCCATCCTGTGTAGGAGTGTTTTTGGTTCAACAATAGGGTCTTTCAGCCTTTGGGTTAAACCCAAGATTTTCAGTTTTCAGGATTCCCATCAACCTGGGTAAAATGTCTCTTCAACACTTTTAGGCATAGAGTGACTGAGTAAATCATTCCATAATTAGTAGCCTTGGAGTTTGGATGTCCTTTTTCACTACTTCGCTGTCATTGCCTGCGGCTGTAGCACTGACCAATAAACATCACTCTGAAATTCTGTTTTATTCCTTTTTTTTTTTTTTTTACAAATTGTAATTGTGACAATTGTCAGACTGTTGCACTAAGAAATGTTTCATGCCTTTGACCATGTATTTCATGTACAATGTATAAACTAACATATTTTGTAACATTTGGTGCTTTTCTTGACAACCCATCCCCCTTATACTCAATGGGTATTACCCAATTTTAGTCTCCTTGTCTTTTTCCAACACTGCAGTAATAATCCTCTTTCACCTTCTGTACTAAATGTGCTGCTATATTGTTCTCATCGCCCTGCTCCTTGGGAGAATTAGGGTATGTATTTGTTAGGTGTGGCTGAGAGACTCCTGTCTACAAGAATTTGTGTAGTATGCACTGTATAGTATTTAGTGTTAATGATAATCTTATGTTATATCAATAACTAGAGAGTATTTACTAGATTTTACTTGGGATGTCAAAAATTTTAGTTCATGATTGGTATTGATTGACAGTTGTTGGTCCATTTACACTTGTTTCCATTGAGACCCGTACGTGAAGGGCTTTTCTGTTTTATGTTTTCTTGTCAACAATAACTAGAAAATTAGAAATCCTGTTCTCACAAAATTGGGTAGGCATCGTCATCTGCATGTGATAAGGAATTTTGTTCTTTTTACCAAAGTTAAAGCTTTATAGTATTCACGAGTTGTCTTTACGAACCTCTTAAAACCCTTTATGATCTGCCCTGCTTAGCAAAGCACCAAAATCTTGAATCATTCCCACAAATTCTCATATCAGAAGTTGTATTATTAATGCTTGTAAGAGTGTGAAGTCTTCCATTGGTATTCATGGCGGTTACAAGCTAAACGAGGGACAACAGTAAAGCACGGAGGGCGAACAACTTAGTGGTCTTAAAAGCTGTGTTTGCTCGACTATGGGGTATGGTATTTAGATTTTTTAGTTCTTTGAAACATAAACTTAGAGAATAACTGGCCAGATTTCATACAGCAGTAGCAGTGAAGTCATATCTGAAACACTAGTTGATTCATATTTTTTAAATACCAGAGATGAAGATGTTTGATATTACAGTATTATACTTTGTAGGGTAGTCTGATTACCTTGGGAGTTATTCTGCCTTGCCAGCTGTTCCCACCCTATGGGATGGTGTTATGAAGGGCATTTGGGCATAAAACTGCATCAACATACCTGATGGCAGTTGGGTCACCAGAACTGTGCATATTGCTTGAGCATTGCTGTTATTTCTGGTCTGGCAACCTGGGTTTGCATTTGGGGAGGGGGGGGGGGCCTGTTCTGGTTTTACCCAGTAGTTGCCCTCGGTTAATCGGGGCTAACCCATGCAAGTGTGAAAAATTACATTAATATATATATATATATATATATATATATATATATATATATATATATATATATGCTGATAACCACAAGGAAAGAAGAAAACACGAAGTTCCCAAGCGCTTTCGTGTAATTCACATCTTCAGGGGTGAGTACAGACTAAGAGAAGTACAAAACAAGGTGTATATATACAGAGGAGGGTGAGATCAGGTCCACAATGGTCTGGTATTAGGTAATGACCATACTAATCTTTAAAAAGCACCGCAACGGTCGGTAGACAGGTCAGAGGGTAAGGTGACCCAACCTCACCTGGTTAAAAATACCTGACCATTGTGGACCTGATCTCACCCCCTCTGTATATATACACCTTGTTTTGTACTTCTCCTTAGTCTGTACTCACCCCTGAAGATGTGAATTACACGAAAGCGCTTGGGAACTTCGTGTTTTCTTCTTTCCTTGTGGTTATCAGCATATACCTAGATCACGCGCACCTACAGTGATTTACTTGCATATATATATATATATATATATATATATATATATATATATATATATATATATATATATATATATATATATCTTGATAAAATCACACGGGAAAAGGGAAACAACGGAGCACCTAAGCTTTCGTCTTTATTCAAGACATCTTCAGCGGAGGTAGGCGCAGTGCCGGATTTAGACCTGTGGAGGCCCATGGGCAGCCTCTCTGTGGAGGCTTCCCTCATTATAACTACCCAAGAGGGTGGGGTGGCAAGTGAAGCGAGCCTAAACATCTGGGAGTTCCGGGGGGCGTTGTAAGCCCCCCCGGGAAATTTTTGAAATTTGAACACTTCTTTGGAGAAGTTTGTAGCCATATGCAGTTATATTGAGGAAATTAGAACATTGCGAAATTTTTAATTAACTGTATATTTATTGAGTGTACAAATTCCCAACACACACAAAAGTGAGACATGACAGGAGTCATTCATGTGGTTTTAAGTCGACCAGCCCTGATATGTGGAGGCCCCTGGGCAGCTGCCCACTTTGCCCACTCCTGAATCCGGCCCTGGGTAGGCGTGGCTTAATAGTTGACCTCAGTCATGTAAGGCGGCGCTGGTTGCTAACCTAGACCACGAGGCATACACTGGGGAATTCGAGGGTCGGCTAGTCGGCGACAAACGGCGTTTGAAGGGGAGGAATCCACTACAGTATAATATAATACAAAACAACAAAGCCCAACCAGCAAATTAAGCAACGGGAACTACTTAGTAACCAATCGCCATCACTTACATTTATTCATAATTTTATTGACGTACATAGAACAAACGGCCTTGAGTGGCCAGCGTTCTCCAACAGCGTTTGAAGAATCTTGAACGAGGCTGTACATAGTTGTGAGGCTATATGGATAATCTAGAAAATTGGGAAATATTTTTTTTCCGTGTTAGAAATATTTGCCGTTCAAAATTCTTGATTTTGAATTGAGAGTAACGGGATCTTTACAAAATCACTGGTAATCATCTTTGCTAGGTTGACACTGGGTCGCATTATAAATATACAGTATGACGACTTATTTTCAAACGTTCAAACTAATTAATAAAAGGAAATAGTGCATCAGTTTACTCATGACTAATGTCTTATTTTTTTTTACGAAGAATCTTGTATTCACAAAGTAAACTTTCAAATACAGATCGTTAGATTTACAATGGAGCAGAGAAGGGTTGGTCGGCTGGTGTCGTGCACAGAGATCACCTGAAGATGCCACATCAACTTATTTCACCTAGGATGCATAAAGTGACCAAGTCCCAGTTTGCTGATCTGACTTTCTGCCTCAAATACAATTGCAGGATCTCAATTGTTTCTTTTACTGGTAACACAACACCCATAATGTATGTCGTTTCTCACTTTTGATTCATTTGTTTTATTTTTGTATTATTTATGGTTATTATTTTTATTACTATTTTATTTATTATAATGTTTATTTATGCATTTATTGTTATTATTATTATTATTATTATTATCTTTTAACCCCCCAGGTCCTGATGTGACCTGTGCCCGAGTGGGCTAATGCGCGTAAAAAAAAAGTAAAGTCCTATCAACAGTAAGGAGGCGTATCACATGTCCCAATGGGATGAAGGAGTCATGTGTACCATCTGAGAAACTACTGTATATTGCATAAATGCACGGTAAAACAATATATAAAGCTCGCAGTGCATGATGCTGTTTGCAAAAGGTATTGTCCATATGAGATCTTGAGATTGTTTTCTAGACCGAGAAAAATAATTTCCTTAAAACTTCTGCACCCCTTTTAATTATTTTTTTTTATTTGAAAATTGGTAATCATAAATTTTACGAAAATTTGTCACCTAGCAAGCCTTTTAAGTACACAAGACAATTATTTGCAATGAAATCCTACAGTTTTGCAAAACACAAACAGCCTCATATGAATGGATATTTTTAATGTGTATTATGTTGTCGTTTAGTTCTCTGCATGTTAGGTTAAAAGTGAGGTAAATCGACTAGACCAGGGGTTCTCAACCAGGGGGGAATTTCCCCCCTCAGGTTTTCAGGGGGGGGGGAAAACTGATACTAATATGGAAAAAATAAAGGATTTTCAGTATTATATGCATATTATTTGGAATGCACTTTTTGAGGCAGACAATCTTGGAAAGGAGGGGGGAATGACATTCTGACATATGGTGAAAGGGGTGCATGGGGCAAACAAGGTTGAGAACCACTGGACTAGACGATATTTTTCTACAAAGGAGAGTAAATTTTTTTTAGGCGGGAGGGAGGGAGGAATCTTTTAAGTTTTTCATTCTTTGTGGAGTAGGAGGTGGGTGCTGACCGAGAAAAATTGCGTTTTCTAATGTTTGGCGGACACATTTCTTAACTTCTCAGGTTCCGGTGCACAAGTAGTACATGAGAATATTTCATTAATACGGATGAAGGATTCCTGTTGGGGCAATAGGCTACTTAGTTAGTAGACTACAATTACACACTCGTAATATATATTTTATATAAAATTCACCATCATGATTTCCACACACACACACATTTCGTATTTTCTTGTTTCCTTGTGGCTATCAGCATATACCTGGATCACGCGCACCTACAGTGATTTACTTGCATATAATATGCAGTATACACGTATATATATATATATATATATATATATATATATATATATATATATATATATATATATATATATATATATATATATATATATATATATATATATATATATGCTGATAGCCACAAGGAAACAAGAAAAACGAAGCTCCCAAGCGTTTGGTGTAATTCACATCTTCAGGGGTGAGTACAGACTATATATATATATATATATATATATATATATATATATATATATATATATATATATATATATATATATATATGAATGGAATGAAAAGGTTTAGGGGTACAATTACATAACATCATTGACATGATGGTCGGTCGGTTCTCATGCGCAGTATTGACTCGTGACGTCACACATTCCAGAGACGCCAGCGAGTGGCGTTGGACGTGGCTATTTTACACCACTTATTAACTTACTTGATAGTACCTCAAGTACTCTAAAGGTAAGATTATTTGTTATTAATTATCATAAATCAATAAGCAACGTGGAAATCAATTTTGTAGCCACAAGACAATGTCAAATCGGGTACAATCTGTTCTTTATGAAAACTGAAAACAAAATCCCCATACTAGTGTAAACATTTGAGTCAATTAAGAAATCGGTTAATATGCAGTAGCTCACACAACTCTGTTAGCTAGTCAAAACTGTGTTTTTCTAGTGTGTTTTTGTGTGTTTTGATTGGTTCTGACCTTGATTTCCGTCGGAAATTGCCTGTTTTTTTTTGTTATCGGTGGTTTTGGGTGGGTCATTTTCCCACAAAAATCGTGGCCAAGCGAATACAAAATACACCCAAAAACACTACAAAACATATAAACCGAACCTTTTTGGGGATAACCTAACCTAACTCTCATCATATGATGGAATCACTTATTTCTTACCTTATAGGCCTGGTTCTGGTTCGGCGTCGGATTCTGAGATCAGTGTAGGTGGCTGACGCTGATGTGAACTATGTTGGTCTTGACGATATTTACACTCGTTCTTACACTTAGGACACTTTACTGAGGTCGGGAGAACACCATGAGATCTAAAAAATGCTATAGCATGTTCGTTTTCTTTTCCAAAAACGCGCAATCAACTCCATATAATTGAAGTAACACCCATCGCAGATTTCCATGGTCGGAAATGAATTTGAATTTCGAAATGAGACCCAAAATTACAATCGAATCTGATTGGGCAAAAAATACTGCTTTTGATTGGCCGCGTGACGTGTACGGAACGGCTCGTGACGTGTTCGGGAACGCATGCGCATGACGATTTATGAAGGAAACACGCTGAGCGGGAGGTCGAGTAGGCGATAATGGCGGAAGATTAATGGAAGAAAATAGAGAAAGATTTGGCATGCGCTATCTCCGTTATTATACGCCATTTTTCGAATATGATAATAGATTTTGGGTAGGAAAGTTGTGTAAACTGCAAAAATACCAATTATTTAGTGACGCAACGATGAATACAAATTTGAAATTAATACGTAGACATGTTCTAACCTAACCAAAAGCAACCTGTACAAAACGCCGGTCTTTGGGGGTGGAGGGTAGGGTACATAAGGCACACGCTTTTTCGAAATTACCGTGAGTGGCGTTCATTCTGCTGAGAGGTTTAAGACGTACTGTGTGTGTGGATTCCTTATGTATTTCCACTGTTTTGAAGATATATATAGCTGAAATTTGGGAAGGAGCTGTGAGTCCCAGATAGGTGGCGATGGGTACTGTATGTTGGCTGTTAACATGTCGTAAGCTAGTTATTGACGGTGAGCACCTCGTGTCTCAGGGTGATAATAAGCTCACAGAAAGAGTCTGTGTCCACCCAGCAATCATTTCTAACTCTATTCGAAATCACCTTGAGAAGTACAAGTTGATCAATGATTCACAACATGGCTTCACAAGCGGGCGTTTGTCTAACTAATCTATTAACATTCTTTTCATCAACGTCACTAGTGGAGTTCCCCAAGGCTCAGTACTCGGACCATTATTATTTATTATATACATAAACGACATAGATATCGACGTAGACAGCAACATAAGTAAATTTGCTGATGATGTAACGACCACGGTCTTACACGTCAGTTAGCGCCAAAATCAAATGATTCATATTACGCTCAATAGCCCACAAAACATGTAACTCGGCTTTCGTTTGAGTCCTCCATCTGAGGAGTCCGTTTTCTCATCACTTCAAGACACCTCAGTCCTCCGTTATCCCATTTTCTCTGACTTACTGAAACCAACCTCTCTATAAAATGAATTTGAGTGTGAGAGAGAACACCCTTGTTTTGAGTCAACTTAGATATGTCTGTTTACAGTTGGAACATTCAAGATCCATTGTGAGTGGGGTAGAACGCTTCAACTGTCCTTATCGGTAGTAGAACATGTCAAGTAAGTGAGTGTCAAGTTTGCCAGCTAGAGCGGCGTATTTTATGTCGTCCGTGGGAGTATCCATGAGTTTCTGATCGCGCCTGAAGTTATATCATTTGTCGCCCCGACATCAGAGAATCTGATGTTTATAGTTTAGTTAGTGTCAGTTGTCTATTTAAGAAAGTCATTAATCTCCTGAACTATTCTGTCAACTGGTATAATCTCCAAGATCTAGCGCCTCCCCGTGAATAGCGCCTTGTTCGCCTCAAGCCTGAGCTTGCAGAATTAATGTTATCAACGTGTATATTCCACCTTTTCCTGGCACGCTCAACCTCTGATTAGATTATATGAATAGACATAGGAAATTACCCTG
This sequence comes from Homarus americanus, assembly GCF_018991925.1. Lineage (NCBI taxonomy): Eukaryota > Metazoa > Arthropoda > Malacostraca > Decapoda > Nephropidae > Homarus > Homarus americanus. The sequence continues at coordinate 4,992,840 of NW_024745073.1, forward strand.
ATCAAGAACACCGGAGTTCATAACTAAGTATACAGTGATCCAAAATGATAGAGAAGTTATGTTGTTGGTAAGATCGACCCTTCTGGTATGAATACGGAGGCCCAAGCTGCCCCGCGGGTGCACGTATATACCTCTACACGAGGGAGAATCACGCATTCGTGACTTCCTCAACGTCTCTCCAGTGTGTTGAGCTGAATACTCATCGGCTAACGTGGGGCGGTAACCGGGTTGGACGATGCCGTTGATTCGACAGGACTGAACTGGGAAGTCCGTTTCCTGCAAATCAGGCGCCCACTCCCTGAGCGTGTGTCGGTCTACAACCAACCCCTAACAGCGATCTTCATTTGTTGTAGAGACCAGCGTTACCCTGGGGCACTCCTCAAAGTTACATAGGCCTAAGTATTATGTTATCTTGTTTGGGGGATAACTAGCAGAAATATAATATCCCAGGTTAAGTATTGAACCACTGAATGAGAGTTAAAAGTGCCATGTCGTTCCTTGTGAATTAACAGGAGGTATTGTATGTTGAGATAATTGTGGAGTTGCCCTTTGAAACTTTCCAGCGTTCCAGCAGTTACTACAAGGTTGCTAAGCTTGTTCCACTCGTCCACCACCCTATTTGTAAACCAGTTCCTTCCTATCTCCCTCCTAAACCTAAACTTATCCAACTTGAATCCATTGCTCCGAGTCCTATCCTGCTCGGATATTATAAGAACTTTATCTATATCCCCTTTATTGATTCCTTTCACCCACCTAAATACTTCTCTCATATCTCCCCGCACTCTTCGTCTTTCTAGGGAATGCAAGTTAAGTTTCTTTAACCTATCCTGATATGGAAGGTTTCTAAGTCCCGGAATCATTTTTGTCATTCTTCGCACTGTTTTCTAGGCCGTAGGTCCGGGCTTACAAGTACCCCTAGGTCTCTTTCACAAGTCAACTTCTCTAGGTTGATGTTGTTAAGGCTGTATACATTGACAGTATTTGTTCTTCCAATATTAAGTACGCTGCACTTGCTGGTGTTGAATTTCATTTGCCCTTTTTCAGACCACCCCTGCAGTTTATTTAGATCCTCCTGTAATGCATTTGCATCCTGCCCTGAATTAATCTGCCGCCCTATTTTGGTGTCATCCGCAAACTTGCTTATGTCACTGCTGATCCCAGTATCTAGATAGTTATGTAGATTATGAACAAGAGTGGGCCTAGTACTGACCCCTGGGGAACCCCACTGGTTACACGACCCCACTCAGATTTAACACCATCTACGCTGACCCTCTACGTTCTATCGGTGAGCCATGATTTTATCGAATTTAAAACTTTCCCCTCGATACCATGAGCCTTAATTTTTCTCAGAAGCCTCTGATGTGGTACTCTGTCAAATGCTTTGCTAAAGTCTAAGTAAATAACATCGTAATTTTCGTCATTATCTACTACCTCAAAGACTTTCCTAAAAAATGTCAGCAGATTTGTTAAACAAGATTTTCCCTTTGTAAACCCCTGTTGAGAGTCGTAGATTAATTTGCTTTTCTCTAAATGCGATCGGATGTTATCTGCTATAATTGATTCAAGAAATTTCCCCACTACTGAAGCCCAACTGATCGGCCGGTAATTTGACGCTGATGCTCTGTCTCCCTTTTTGAATATGGGTACTACATTTGCCTGTTTCCACAAGTCTGGCACAACTCCGGTGTTTAATGATTTTGTAAATAAGTTTACGAGGGGTCCGCTAATCTGTTCCCTACACTCTTTCAAGACTCGAGGGAAAATTTCATCCGGCCCTGGGGATTTTGTCTTCTTTAGTTTATTTATCTTCTTAAGAACATCCTCTTTTCTGATAGTGATATTCTTTAATTTCTCTTCTTCTTTTCCCTTAAATATCAGTTCCACCTCTGGAATTTCATCGAGAATTTCCTCTGTGAAAACTGATAAGAAGTAGCTGTCCAATGCTTGCTTATTTCTTCACTGCCATTTATCACTTCTCCCTTCCCTGACTTTAAAGGCCCAACTTTGTCCTTGACCTTTGTTCTATATACCTGGAAAAATCCCTTGGGATTCGCCGTGGATTCTCTTGCTATTTTGATTTCATAGTCTCTCTTTGCTTTCCTTACATTTTTCTTAACATTCCTAGATAGTTCATTATACCTATTTCTGAGCTGCTCCTCCCCTCCCTTTAATTTCTTATATATTCCTTTCTTTATTCCTATGTCATGTTTAAGTTTTCTTGCCATCCACCTTGGCTCATTCTTATTTGACCTAATTTTTCTGTATGGTATATTTTGTTCTTGTGCTTTATGTAGTATACTAGTGAATATATTATAGTCATGATCAATTGTTGTGTCATGATCAATTGTTGTGTCATCTATGACCTCACCCCTTCCTACTGGTGACTGACGTGACTGTTCCCAGGTGACCTCACCTAGGTACCTTCTTAAACCCTGATAATCCGACAACCAAAAGTTTGGGACTCTGACCATATTGTCATTGTTTTTCGTTTCCCAATTTATGGTGAACCTGATTTCTCTGTGATCACTGTTACCTAGTTCTTCCCCTACTGTGATATCTCTGATAATATTTTCTTTATTTGTTAATACTAGGTCTAATATATTGTCACCTCCTCCGCTTTTGCCTGGCGGTCCTCGCTCCTGCCGGCGAGCATGGCGACCCACAAGCTTGTCCTCCTCTGAGCACCCTCACCAACCAGCTCTCTCTACATCACGCTTGTAACCATGCTGCCTCCTCCCAGCACCAGCCACCAAGCTGCATTGTACATCCAATATAATATGTATACAGAGAGCACATTGTGAGTTTCCTTTCTCCATCCCATTCTGAGTGTGAACCAAATAACACGTACCCCACAATTTCATGCCATCAATCACCACACTGCTTGTGGTCATGGAGAAAGTTTCCAATCCATGGCAGGACATTTCCCCGAATCTCGTACTCTTCCAGTTTTATTTTCAGCCTTTCCTGGGGTTCACTGTCGAAAGCCTTGACAAAATGTCGATAAATATTGTCGATATTACCACCCTGTTCCAGAATTTGGGTCCAAATATCCAGTACCTTGAGTAATTGTGGTAATTGTGTTAAGCAAGAGCGCCCCGGCATAAAACCGTATTGGAAATCCCTTACAAGGTTGTTTCGTAGTACTTTACATATTATGCTGGTCAGGCTCACCTGTCTATAGTTATTCGTGGAGTGACGACGATCCCCCTTCTTGAAGATAGGACTCACATAAGCCATTTTCCAATCACTGGAGACCTTTTGTTCATCCAGGCATTTACAGAACAGAATCTTCAGGGGCTCAGCAAGCTCATTGCACAACTCTCTTAGCACTCTGGGATGCACCACGTCAGGGACGGGACTCATATGAACCTTTAGCTTTGACAGTTTATGCTCATTGTGTGGTGCTCATTGGCTGGTGCTAATATTCTGTGATGCTCTGTGTGGTGCTGATATTGTGTGATGCTCATTGTGTGCTGCTTATATATGTTTGGTGCTAATATTTTGTGGTGCTTATATTCTGTTGATCATTGTGTGGTGCTAATATTCTGTTGATCATTGTGTGGTGCTATTATTGTATGGTGCTCATTGTGTGCTGCTAATATTGTGATGCTTATTGTGTGCTGCTAATATTCTGTGATGCTCATTGTGTGGTGCTGATATTGTGTGATGATCATTGTGTGGTGTTCATTGTATGTGTATTGTGTAGTGCTGATATTGTGTGATCTTGACTGGAACAGGAATGCCCAGGACAGCCAAGCTGGCTACTAAGTACCCAAGCTGCGACTCAAGATTTGGGTAGGCTGGCACTGCGCGCTCACTGAATTTTCTGTATAGGCCTACCCACTGGTACTGTACAAGCTCTCTGATTGATCTGTATAGGCCGTGGTACTGATCCGTGAGAGGTCTTCAAAAGTTCCATGTTGTCTGTGACGTCATCATTTGACTTGTGCTCATCTTGCCAGGCAGATGGAGTTGTATTGACATAGTCACTACACATTACAATTAGAGAAGTGAGAGGTCAAGTGCACTGCCAGTCACACTGCCTCCTTGTGTACCAGGTTCATTGTTCAATGTGTAGCATCTGTATTGCCCCTGATGGGCCTTTAATGTTATGGAATTCTTTCATTTAGTAAAAATAATGTACAAGTTGGATAGTCTTTGTTTTCATTGTGTAATTTTTTAATACAGCCTAGTTGCACTGAACTTAACAGGTGTTCTGTGAGTAAGGATGGTTGTGGCAACAGTGGGAGAGGCAAGGGTTCCTGCCCAGCTGCCTCGCATTCTCAAAGATTACACGAAGGCTGCCATTCGTACCCAGCCCAAAGATCTCCTCATCTGGTCAGCTGCTTACTTCAGGTAATTATTAACTCTGTACAGTATTGTTATAAAAGTATAAAAGTTACACTAATATTAATTATAGTCTGAAGACATACTCATCTTAGATTTTCAGATATAAAATAGATAATTGGGGCTGTGTGGATACAGCACTTTCCTCCTATCCTGTCTTAGGGATCACTGGTTCAATCCCAGGGCACCCCAAGTTCACCCAGCTGTAAATGAGTTCATAACCAAGATTGGGGAGCGCTGGAGGTAGAGCAATACCACTCTTGCCTCGCAAGCAAGATGTCACGGGTTCGATTCCCGGGCCGGCGGAAGTTGTTTGGACACTCTACCTAGTCCCCTTGGTCCCTGTTCACCTAGCAGCAAAGTAGGTACCTGCTGTAAATCGAAAGTTGCGAATTCGTATTCAGGGACAAGTTGTTGGAGCTTCCAATAACTTGCTTAGACATAAACCATTGACTCTTCAGGCTTCTACACCCTTGACTCTTCAGGCTTCTACGCCCTTAACTCATGAGACATAAGGCAAGCATGAACTTAGCATGCTTCCCTGTTGGGCGCTGTAAACGGTTCTGCGCTTCACCTTACACAAGGATGTAGGGGCCAATAAAAAAAAAAAAAAAGATTGGAGAAGTGAAGGTAGTCAAGTGCCATGCTAGCCATAGCCATCTTGTGTACCAAAGGCCTAATACTTGTAAACAGTACATTGTGCTTTGTCCACCAGTCCCTACTTAGCCTCAGGCCAATGGAACCCATTTTAACTTTTTTTCATATACAAATGCCTATACTGTTCTGTACTGTAATACCTGTTCCATGTACTGTGCAGTTATTACCAAATACAGTTATATCAATGCCATCTAATTGTCTTCCATTGCTGCTTATGTCAGGAGTATGAGTAATGGAACATCTCCACCTGTAAAGGACCGACTGGAGTTCCCCATTCCAGAATCTGAGAGTGGTATATCTCCTGGAGTCCTGCGAGTGTTAAACCATCAGGTATGAACCATTGGATGCAAGGTAACCACACATAATTTCACTGGGGAAGTTAAACTTCCAATGGTCATTATTTATCAGGTACCATCTCTAAAATAACTAGCTCGTTTCACACATGTTTTATAGACAACGGAGCATAATATAAATGTGTGGGTGTTAATATATTATTAGTGTAACTGTGCCCATGACACCATTGACTGTAAAGTAACACTCCTACACTTGATTACATGAAAATATAAAGTAAATTCAATTCTTTTACTCAGCCAGTGATTGGCATCAGAAAATTCAATATTTTTGTATCCCATCAAACCACACATTCCATTTCCAGCTGAGTAGTGAGGATAGTGTTACATGGGAGAACCTACAAGAAGTGTGTGAGGCCATGGGTGTGGCTGAAGAAACAGCACAGGATGCCTGGCAGAGAGCAGGTGGAGGTGACGGAGGGACTGTTGAGTGGGACCACATTCTCTCTCACATTGCTGCACTTTCCACCCATGTACTGTACCTAGTCATCACTTTGTTTTGTATAGGTAGCATTTTTTCCAGTAGAGATTTTACAAGGGAAAATGGTTGCATCAAAAGAAAATTCTGATAACCTTTACTCTGTAATCACATTCAATGGGCAAAGGGTCATATAGTGTTATCCTTATCCATCCATCCTTAAGAAAAGTTTCCATTCCATAATTTAAGAGAGGCTTCATTATTCAAAAATATTTTTGGCATACAGCTTTATTTCACTGATTCCAGGCTGAATTTGACAACCAGCACTCTTTTCAAATATACAGTGAGGTATGCTATAACGAATCTAATTGGTTCTAGAACCTTGTTCGTTATAGGATTAATCCATTCCAGGCCCCCAAATACAACCACTTAGCACTGAAAAATATAATATAAAATTATAAAAATTTTAAAAAAGTGCATAAATATGCATCTAAACCCCTGAAATAAAGAATATCATTAATACTTGTAATAAAAAAACAATAAATTAGTAAAAAAATAAAAATAAAAAATAAAAATAATAATGTTCGTTGTAGGAGTTTCGTTCGTTATAGCATTCTCAATTTTATAGGTAAAACCGTTCGTTATAGGAATATTCGTAGTAGAATCCATTCGTTACAGCATACCCCACTGTACTGGTATATTACACAGAGAAATACAAAAGGATGAATCTTGGCCATAGTAACAGTAACATTTACACTCGCTCCAAAAAGTATCTTTATGATTTTGTGAGAGACAATATAACAATGGAAAAAGGATTTTGACAACCCAACTGAGACAACAGGAATTGTGGTGTTCATTTTTAAATTCATTGGACCCCTCCAAAAAGATACTTTTTGGAATGATTGTACCATGTCCCAAGATAATGGAGACATTGCCCAAATTGAAACTACCAGGTAAATGATCAGAAATGCAAGTTCTCAGGTCATTGTGAAAAGGTTAGCATTGCAAATACGTAAGCTACTTGGAGTACTGTGCTACTGTACAGGGTACAACTATAAAAGTCTTACACTTACCTTTACTTTTATCCTCTTCGCCACTGATCGGCTTGTTAGCCGCTTGGGCGATCGGTCACGTCTCTGATTACTTTTCCTTTTCATTTATCTTCTTCACCAAAAGATTGGCTCGCTAGCCGCCCGGGCGATCGGTCACGTCTCTGTCACGCACTGTTGGCAAATACTGGGCATGCACCGGCTCCTGAATGTACCTGAATCTGCTCCAGTGTTGGTCAAGTCTTGTCTTGAAAGAGCTTACACTCGGTGCCGTCACAACACTCTCTGGTAGATTGTTCCAAGAGTTTACAACCCTCACTCCGAAAAAGTTTAGATAATCTAATAAAACACCTTCAAGGCATTGTGCTACCACATGTGAAGTAATGTAATTATGCTTGGTCTTTTGGGAAATACCAAAAACAGTTAATTGATTAGGAATGTCTAAATAAGGCCTACAGACTGACGCTGGCACTCACGCCCACATAATACTACCAAAGAGCAAGACACTTAATTGAGCTGTATAAGTGCATCAGCAAGAGCTACCTTCACTCTCTGGCCTTGAATAGAAACATTTGTGCCTTTGAGGGACCATTTTCCCTCTCGGAATTAATGGACAGGAGTATGATTGGAAAGACTGATACATAATATCACCTCTGTACTGTAATCATGAAACATGACAAGGTGGTATTGTCATGTTGAGTCTGTTTCTAGCCTGGACTATCTGTAAAGCCTTTAGGTGATAAAAGCCCCATTTTAATATTTCTAATTGGGACTGATTGATATTTCCTTGTCTTTCTACTCTTCACCCATTTCCAAAATGGTAAGTTCAAACATTAGGCAAGATAGATCATAACTATAAAAATCAATTTCTACATCATAATAACTTTTAACATTTAAAATTAGACAAAATTAGACAACATGTGTGGAATTTATTCCACTCTAGTTAGCTTCTCCACACCTTCAAGTGTTTCCATTGGCACTTCTTGGAACATTAGCTATAACACAGCATGTAGATTTGACTGTATAAAATGAAGGAAAGTAATCTTTGCACATTTACTTTTATCCTCTTCACCACTGATCGATTCGTTAGCCGCTTTGGTGGTCGATCACATCTGTTTGTGTACTGTTGGCAAGTACTGGGCATGTACTGGCTACTGAATGTATTTGTACCTGCACACTTGGTGCCGTCACAACACACTCTGGCAGGTTGTTCCAGGAGTTTACAATTCTCACTCCAAAAAAGTTTGCCCTCACAGTTTTCTGGATTTGTGGTGTCTTCAACCTTGAGCTGTGACCCCTCGCTGGGCAGGTGTCCGCCAACTCCAGGTACGGACACTCGACTGAGCAGTGCCCTCAGAAATGTTTATAAACTTCAGTTAGGTCACCCCTTGCTCATCTGTAGTATAAGCTAGGCAGTTGCAGGTGTTCTAATCTCTCTGGGTAACAGGTACCATAGTGTAGGCACCAGTCTGGTGGCCCTCTTTTGGACATTTTCAGTCTGCTGATAGTCTCTAGCCTCTCTCAGGGACCAGACAGGGAAGCATCTCACTCTTGAAGAGCGTTTCAAGGGACGGACCGTCTAGGTATCTGAACAACCTTCTTATAAGGCCTACTAGTATTGCTTGATTCACTTTCTTCTCACACTGGTAATGGCCTGAGAACTTCGGTTTGTTGTCAACATACACATCCAGGTCCTTTTCACATTCAGTCTCTATTAGTGCTGTTTCTTCGTCCTGTTGGGACATGTGATATGCCTCCTTACTGTGGTGTTAAGAAGGATAAAGATAAATATAATTTATCTATATGGTGAAAACCGTAAACAGAGATACAAAGTATGTACTTGTATAATCTTTTAATATTTTGTTAACTAAATTTCAGTAAAAAGTTGGAGTTTAGTCATCATCACCAATCATTTATTGAATTTGATATCCTATTAATCATAACCAAATGTTTTCACAGTTGCTTATTATTTGATAATGTTTACCCATACATTTCCATTAGTTAGGATTTAAGTTGATGTTATAATTCTGTGCACAAAATTCAAGGACAAAACAAAATTAAAGACTTCAAATAAAGCGGTAAATTGCAATATTTAAACCAGAATTGGATTAACAACACATTTTGCTGAATATTTGAATCATTTCAGTCACTGGTGGAGGCCTTACAACTGGTGATGATAACTGTAACCGACGACCCAGTGAGCCAGAAGGTTTTGTGCAATACCCTCGTGGATCATTATCATCGCCTTCACACACATACTAACATCACACCGACAGACCAGTACACTGAGGCTGTCAACTACCTGAATGATATTGCTAATTACAATGATGGGTATCTGGTTCCCAGTGACCTTACACGAGCATCATGTCCTCCTCTTCAGTAATTGTTGGAGTCTCGTTGCATGTTACTTTTTTTCTCTCATGGCATGACAGGAGCTGCAGGTTTGTACCCATCTATTCAAACATCCAAATAAGATTGTTGACAATAATTCAAAAGATAATAAAACAAGTTAGCTACATATCTGTTGACATTGTTTTAACTGGTGTAATTACTGAGGTCTGTGGATTACCCGGTATAGTTTTGTAATTAATGGAAAAATTACATAAAAATAAACAAGAGGTTCTCAAATGACCAGTGGATCCTTTCCATATTCACCTCAAGACTGAGCTGTCATTATGCATTGAACGAAGTCTAATAAAATTGTATTGTTGCAAGACATAATCAAGTAAATAAAATACAATATGGTTCTGTAATAATCTTTCTTGGTCAGATTAAACTAATCACAAAATTCAATCCTGTAATGAGTGAAGAATCACAGATAGATTTGTCTCAATTTTTTCTTGTTGGTGAACTAGTGTAATTCATATAACCTTCTTGTGTGATTAAGACCTTTGTTGTTGAAGTGCAGTAAAAACATGTAACAATGCAAACACCTTGGAAAGGGTAATTGCCCTAATTTCAGAAAAAATTCTCAACATAATAAGAGACAAAGTCAAGTGCTTGATACTTTTCAGCTATCTTGACTGTACATCTGACTTGAGTCACATAGAGTGACTGTTGGTAATGTTGAGGATCATCAACTGTCAGTTGGTGCATCTTTAAATGAGTACTTTGTTGGCTTTTTGGCTGTTAAAAGTACCACAGAAAGTAGCTACTGTAACATGCATGGACACAAACAAGGAATACAGTCAAGAGAATTGGAAATCAATGAGAATATTTTGTACAAGCTTTGTGGTAGTCACAGATCAACATAAGTGTTTGCTGATGCTGCAAGATCATCTGTACTCTCGGTAAGGTTCGTTGGCATGTTGCAGTGAACATACATTCTTTTTAGCTTCTTGGCAGCTCTGGCCTATTGTGAAGAAATAAATTACTAATCTAACAGTCAAAGAGATTGCCACGACTAATGAGAATGTATTAAAAGTACCAAAGTGCTCCACTATCAAATGAGTGACATGCAAAATCTTCATTGAACAACACTGCTGCCACCTTGTGGAATATTAGTTATTAGAAGTTTTATTTCTCATAATTTTTTAATTGTTGATGGAGAAGTGTAATTATTAACTTTTTTACACACTTATAGACCATAGTTATTGAAGCACAGTATTATTGTAACAACTAGTTATTAACCCCTTGAGTCAGAGGGACTTACTTTACCTTGTACACCCTCTTACACCAAGCATCAAATCAGAAGGACATACAGGTACTATCTGGTACACCCACGACAGCAGGGGTTAGCTGGGAGGGTGATATTGCTCTCCTATGGCACTAGGCTTATTACAATATTATGACACTCTCATATCCCACTGGACTTAGTCAAGACTTTTTTTTGCTCTCTTGTGTTAGGGTGAGTATTGAGCATACTGTATTTATCTTTTTTATCTTTCTCTGAGTAGCCAGTCTAGTCTGATTGCTTTTTTGATAAAGAGACTGACCACCACATGGTGGACCATGGGCTGCCATCTGAGTGATGGGAGCATGCATTCACACACCCCTCTTCCTAACCCACCTACTCTGATAAGTGTGTTTGGCTACCATATCAGCCTGGGCAAAGAGGTCAAGCGGTATCAAGTGGGCAATTTCGCACTTCACAGGATGCTTTACTAATCCACCAAGTGGTTATCCCACTATTGGCAAATTCACCCAATTGTAATTTTTTTTTATGACTGTACAAAGGAGAAGCTCAATCTTCCCCCATAAGGAAATGGACCCCATCACCATTCACTTGAGGGGTAAACACTATACTACCTGAGCATTTGTCATTTATTATACCTGTAGTGCAGTATAGTTCTTACAAATTTCATAACTTTATTTTTCATCAGCCATCCAACAATGACCACATAGTTCAGAATGCGGTAAGGCTGATTAGAAGTTTATTTGAAATGGTGTTAATAAAACATATTATGGAATTTTGTCACTTTTATTACACGAGTGTACAATGATGCTGGATTACCACACTGCAGCCACATTTCCTGGTTTGTATTGGGCCATGTCTTTAAAGAATATACTAATACTTGCTATGGCATGCACAGAGCTGGTCAATCACCCACAAGTTCAGAAAATACCTTACCACCATCTGTGATATACAGTCTCTCCTCAACTTATGACAGGGTTCCGTCCGAACAACCAGATCATAGGTCGAAAAGGTGAAAATAATATAGAAATTCTAAAATGGGTCTCTTTTTCTTTTCAGCACCACAAAACTCTCACTTTTAAGCTTGCCAGCCATTTTAAAGTGAATTAAAAACGAAAATTTTGTCAGTACACAGCGTAATCACTGACGTTGGGACTCGAAAATATGTAATTTGACAAAATTTTGGTATGACTGAGGCGGTCGTATGTCCGGGAGGTCGTAGGTCGAGGATGTCGTAAGTCGAGTATATATATATGTATATATATATATTTTACTGTACCCTCGTTAATTCAGATCGTTATGCTGTAATTCTGATTTTGGCTTAATTTGTATGGGATTTTTTATTTTATTTTATTTTCTATTTTTTCAAAATTTAATTAAACAATTTGAATTTGGAATGAATCTGAAATAACCGAACGGTTACAAAAAGTTGTGCCGTGACGGGATTGAAATTTCAGTCGTCGATTCAACTGTGCCCTTGCAGCTCCCTAAGCAGGCTTGGGTCAGGTGTCATCCCACTTAGACGATCATATTTTCTATGCGGTTTTTGCCATCCCACTAGGATGATTATTATAGGAATTATATTATGAAATAGATTAAGATGAATGAATTACTTGTATTAGAATAAAATAAGAATAATATTAAGATACGAAACTACGTTTGGGTGTGTAGCTGGGCAGAGGAAGAGAGAGGGAGTGCTGGCTAGACAGATATGACAACTCGCCTCTCACGATCTCATCGTAACGATAGCATGCAATTTCACCATAATTTCCCTATTATTTAGGTTTAATTGATGCCAGGTTAATAAAACATCAAAAATTATTAATTTTCCACCCAAAATCCCACATGAGCTACTGTGCCGTAGTATATACCCAGTCTCTTGTTAACAGAGCAGTAACAAATGATTGTTCCTGCTCTCCCCAACAATGTTGCCAGCACTCACCATCTCTCAAGCACCGTTGCTGTCACTGCTCAAGAGGGTTGGTGCTTACCAGAGGATCTGTCTAGAGCATTAGTATATAATACTGTATCGTATTTATCAAACTTAATACAGTACTTGTAAATATTATTGTAGTATATAATGCATCTCCATATGCCCTGGTTTATTCTCTGATCAGTTGTTTAAGTGCAAAAGTAGTCAAATTGAGCCATCATGCACTGTGTCAATTAATTTTAAAATAGAAAGTAATATGTTATAAGGCAATGGTTTAGTAGTGCTGTTAATGTGTGTGCTAGGCAAATGGCTTGTCACATAATATTTTACATTTATTTATTACTGTACAGTATAAGTACAGGGGGGGCCAAATTTGGGGTTAGGTTCTCAAAATGGCCGCAAATCGCCAAATCCGCAAATAACACTTGAGGATCAGTGGGGGGGGTTAAATTTTTACTTGTGTACAAAGAAATGTATACAGGGTATTATGTATACAGGGTATTCCCTTTAAGTGTTTGCCCCAAGGACAATTATTTCTTTTACCTATATTGTATATATGTGTGGTGTGTTTGTGTGTGTGTAAACACACACACCCCCAAAACACATACAAATAAATAATAATGGGAAAATGCTCTCACAAATACAGTACTGTAATAAAAAAAAAATATTTAATAATGTGAGTTTACCCTCTAGTCTATGCTTTATTAATAAAGTAATAATGCACAGACGTGAGGGTAGACTCACATTTTTAATAAATTTGTTTGATTATTTGTGAGAGGATTTTCCAACTATTATTTATTTGTACTCTGTATGTGTCTACACACACACATATTTACAATACAGGTAGAGGAAATTACTCTCTAGAATGAATGGCTCCCTGTCCCAGCCGCAAAAATGCCGGCAACTTTAAAACAACCCACAGAAATTCTTAGGTACATCCAGGGTGTCATCTGCGAATAATCGAGGACCGCGAAATAAAAATCCGCGAACTTGGGGGCCCCCCTGTATTTACATTATTATTACTGTATGTACACTCACGCGCCATAGCTTCGATGCACCCTCTACCCCTACTCCTGGCTCAAATGAAGTCGTAGTCAGGGCTGCAAACCTAACGGTCCCTCTTGTAATGTTAAGTATAGTGATGGTAAATAAAGTGTTGTGAATACACTAAAAAAAACCTGTATTGTGCATATTCTCAAATATTACATCATGAACTGCTATTCATACAATCCAGTGAAGCTTTGAGCTACCACATTGCACCACTGAACGATGAGGGTTGGTATGATGCCAAGGCTACGACTTCCATCGAGTCAGGAGTAGGGGTAGAGGGTGCATCGAAACTATGGCGCGTGAGTGTGCATTTAAAAAATATTTGTTTACACAGTAATTATAAAAGATTTTTTTTAAGTGAAAACCAAGGCATGGCAAGGTGCAAAAACTGAACAGAAAATGAATGAATAATTGAACACAAATATTCAGAAATTGTCAAATACAGTAATGTAAAAATATTTCAAACTACCGATTTTTTGGTAATTCAAGTGACCCAGAGCCCCCTTTGTCGAATTAACGAGGGTGTGTGTGTATGTATATATATATATATATATATATATATATATATATATATATATATATATATATATATATATATATATATATATATATATATATATATATATATATATATATATATATATATATATACAGCTTTGCCTTTGGTCTTCCCCTGGGCCAAATTCCCACTTACCATGCTCCCGACAATTTATTTTATTCAGATTGCCACTTCACTTCTCTTTGTTAAAAGCACATACAGTACCACCTCAGCAATCCTTCCCAATCCTAAATTCCATTACTGAACTACTGTATACAATCCCTTAATCCCATAAATTTATCTAATTCCCATGTGCCATGAATCTCTTTCTATTCATGATCCACATTTCATGTTTGCCTGCTAAAAATAAGCATTAGCATTAATTAATTCCTATCCAATTATCCCATGTAAGTTTGAACCCCATCTCCCTCATTCTCAACTCATAAATTAGTTCCCATTTATTGTCTTGGGTAAAGATACCATCCAACTGCTTTAAAAAACCATCTCCATTATTTTTCATATTTTAAATTCATAGTAAATTTCTAAAACTATCAAACTCTAAAACTATCAAACTATTTACACCAAAAAAAAAATTCAGTGATATACGAATATACAGACAATAACACAAAAGATGTAAACTTCATTCTTTCCCATTATTCTAAACATATAATCTATTCTATTCCTCCTTTGCATGGTACCATGACCTTTCATTTTTCATCCACAGGAGAACTGAATAGACAAGGTAAATTTACACATTCCATTAACCATTACATTTATCTTGATTCAGTCAGACACCCATCCAGCATTTGACTTAAGCTATTCCTTCTTGAATCCTTAAGGTGTTTAGTAACTGCTGCTCCCAAATTATACAATGGTTCATAGTTCTACTCTGAGACCACGGGACTACAAAGTCTTCTCTGACAATTTGATGCGCTAAAACACCTACAGTACTGTATGTAAACAAGTTCTGATATAGTAAAACTCTTAATTCATAATAACTAATAATTTAAATTTATTGGGGTATTCAAAACAGATATAGTGAAGATAACTCTTCACTGAAGACTCCTGATGTGAGTATAAAGCTGGAAGTCTAGGCCACCCGCAAGGGTGGACTTTGTACATAAGATGTGATCCATGTGCTATTACGTACTGTACATCTTTTTATGGTTTGCCATTATGGCAAACATTTTCACTTGATAATCATCATGAACTTATAATAAAAGGATGAAATATGTAAAATGATATAAATGATTAGAATTATAGCTACAGGTAATTCTGTTAACAAAGGCAAATAAAGTATACCAGCATTAATTATACATCTGTCCATAGGACAGTGTTAGTCCTACCTTACATTTCCTTACGAAGCCTCGTATTGTGCCCATCATATTACTTCTCCCAAAGAAACAACTAAAATTCATCAATTGAAAACCCACCCACAATTCATGCCTACCTTGTTTTGGAGTTGCTCTTGTCAGCTCTCATATGGCTGCAGTACATCTGCCTTTGCACAAGCTATAACCCTCCCTCCCCTAACCATCACAATAACACCTTTCTACTTAAGTGACTAAGCCCCCTTTGCACTCATATTCTGAAACCTATAAGTAAAGCTCAGCATTAACACTATCATGAAATATCAATAACATCTCCCAGTGACAATGAACTATGGTGTGTAATCTTTCTGTAAAAAGCTAGACACTACTGTCTTTGCATTTTTAACAATAGGTACATGAATGAGAATTTCAACTAATGAATATGATAACAAATATTTTTAAAAATTTTGAATTCAGTTATATGAATACACACAAATACATAGTCTCTAGCTTTCTACATGTATACTTGCTGTTGCACTTCATGCATAGGTAAAGCATTGTTCCTGAAAAAAAAAAATAAATAAAATAAAATAAAAACCTAAGCAAATGTAAACCCATAAACACAACAGCCCATGCAATTGGGTAATTCGCTTAAATTGAGAAGGAAATCTTTGGACGAGCATTATTTTTCCCGAGGATGATCTTTTGCTCCTCACGCGTCCGCTTTTCCTGCTCTCTCTTAATCCTTTGGCGTTCCTCGTCAATTTTTCGTTGTTCCTCCACCATCTGCAGCTGCTGCTCAGCCTAGTATCAAGGATGAAAGAGTGATCCTCAAATTTCCAGTGACAAACTCCCTAATGAAATGGTCTATACCTGTATTTACATAACTTAAAATAAAAAATTAGCATCAGTGTCACGAGAGAGATTAACATTTTTGTGTTCTAAATTTTTTTCTTTCATTCACTGTCTACCCATGGTAAGCTAACCAACAATTCCAACACATTAACATACCAATTTCATCTGTGCAATTTCTATCTTTCGCTTATTTTCCTCCATGATTCGTTCCAGTTCCTCCCGTTGCTTACGTTCCTCCTCCTAGAAAGCAGAATAAGGTGTCACACAAGTGTCAGAAGCAATAAGCTTGGTGATCAAATCATGGAAGCTAGTTACCAGATATCTCAACACCTCTTGAAACTAAAGACCCTATAGACCCTGAATTTTATCCACCTTAAGACTGGGGTGATTGAAAAGTGTTGATAACAAAGAGTATCCGTAAATTCAAAAAGAAAACTGACACGAAGTTCCAATTTAGGCATACCATGAATTTTTTGTGAGAGATGAACATATGTCATTGAATATACCTGTTACTAACATACATTCAAGGACATGTGTAAAACTCCTACAATCTTTTTTATGTCACATCTAAAACACACTCGTTAAGTAATCTGTACTACAGAACGGTCTGTAATTAAGATATGATAGTACAGAAGTGAAAGAAATCTAGCAACTAGCAAAGAATAACTACCATAAAATGAAATTCATATCAAACATCAATGGTCACGTTGGGTACAAAGGCAAAGGGTAATATATGACAATACAGACTTTAAAATAGCACTTAATTCAGAGTTAAATAATTCTATTAGCAAGCATGTTGGTTTTACTATTAATCAACAAAGAAAGAATAAAATTTCCTTATAGACAACATGCTTACCGACAACACTAAGACACAAGACACAGTAAAATCTCCCTGCAAAGAATCGATACCAACACTTTAATATTACTCTTGAAGAGCAGACTATACAGGAACTGCTGATCCTTTGCAAGAAGAATCTAGACACACCAAAACCCATTAAACTGGCAAGCTTCCACTGCAACACACATCAGTATGACTTTTCATTGTGTACTTAAATTTGTAGATACTGTATGAATATAAACTTTATGTCTGGCTGCACTTAAATGATCTAATGGAAACATACTAGCTTAATGAATTTGTGCTGCATCCATTATAAAAATCACTATACCTGTTATATAGTTACCATAAGGATGCCGTCAAATCCACTCCTAGAACTGCTCTGGCCTAAATTCCGCAGCTGACAATTCTTGGTTGCAAGCCGCCATTATTATGTCTAGTCTGTTTAGAGTGGTTATCCACTAAAGTGCCTCATTGCCACACAGCTATGTTCGTGTGTTTCCAGACAGACATGAACAAATCATACTCACAAGCACCTACACATACACACACATGATTAGGAATATGAAGGTGATATATAAAATTCTGAAGGAAATACACGTATACAACAGTATAATAATAAACACAAATGGGAGACAGTGGGAAAAGACAGCAGCCAGTCACTTCACACTCAACTTGATAACTGTCTGGGGGCAACATGGTTAGCTGCATCACATACCAGAGATTACAAAGTTTGTACAGCACAACTCTGGAATCTTTAACTGGCTCAAATTCACATTTCACTTTCAAAACACAGAGATTCAGCTGAAAGAGTGTGAGTTAGTCTTCATGCAAAATGGAAATTTATTGATCTATTATCCATATTTTTTTTTTACCTAGTCATGAATTAAATAGCAGTTATTAGACAAAGGTATTACTATATATTAACATTCTGGTTTTCTTTTCTGATAACCTACTTAGAAATTCATTAATCCTGAAATTCCTTACTTTATTGTATAGTATATTATAGCTCTACACTGACCACTGTGGATGTCCCTTTAAAAAATAAAAAATAAACAAAATATAAAATGTCAGTAACTATAGGTAACTCACACATCATATTTTAAGTTCTTTTTACAGTTCTTTTAATGAACATTGATTTTAAAAGGTTCATAAAATCCACATGTTCCAATAAAAATTTCCCTTCTTTAAGCAGCCTCTTTGGTACCCCCTCTGGTGCAAAAACCTTAACCTGCCAGTTTTTATTTTTATATGAACAAGCATGACCCCTAAGAGTAACCAGTTTGAGTTCCCCATATTGAGAATTAAGCTAGGAGCACCATACAATAGTCCCTCCCTAGAAGTCTGTACACTAGAGCTCCTGCAAATGAGGCTCAACAAAGCCAGCAAAAAATCCCCAGTGAAACCTAGGGAGGAAAGCTCTACCTCTCGCTTCTTCTGATCCTCCTCCTGCTGACGACGTTTTTCTTGTAGCTCCTCTAGCATCTGCTGTTCCATAAGGCACTTGGCCTCCTCTACACGACGTAACACTTCAGCTTCTATTTCATCTCGTCTCCGTTCCAACTCCTCCTCCACCCTTCGTGCCACTAACTCCTCCAGTCTTTTGGCTGCGACTTCCTCTACCATTTTTTGTTCTGCTTCTCTCTGCCTCCTGAGAACACATATAAAAGAGGTGTAACTAACAAAAGCAAGTATCTATAACTACAGATAATGAATACTTGGTTCTGCACAATGTTCAATACTAAAACAATATCTTCATCATCTATTACTTAATCAAGTTGATCAGGCAATAGTCAATGATATACAATAAAGTTACATCAAAATGTATGTATGTCAAGAGATAGCATACCTAACTCTTTCTAGCTCAGCCAATCTGTCAACTTCATCAATCTTCTTTTCTCTTGTCCTGGGTTCCTCATCACTGGTTGTTGACGATGATGATGATCTTGATAATTTACGGCTAAACAGGAAGAATCATATAAATTAAGTGACTGAAATGATACAGATGAAATATAACTGGGAAGACTATGGTTAATGTTGTGTGGTGACAAAGCATTAGAAATCAGCTGCAGTATAAAATATTCTCTTAGAAATTACCTGCAATAGAAAATACATAATCAATCCTTGTACTGTTTAGGTACTGATAATACCTTACATGTGTCACTCACAAACTTGAATTCCTTTCTATCAGAAGATCATGGTCAGCAAAATGATGCATGTACTGTATATGCTTTGAATCCCTAATATATTGCAACCTGTACATTAAGATCCATTGTCCTTCCACATCAATGTTCACCATGCAGAGACTTCCCAGAAACTTTTATAGAAGATATCTGATCCATTCTTTTCCATAGGTGACTTTAGACAGTGTTAGATCAAATATTCTGCCAAAAAATCTGCCGTGTCGGCGCGTGTTGTTGTCCGCTCTTTGTTTGTTTCAATGCAACAACAGAGCCAATCAATCAGAACATCCACAAAAAAATTAAAATTACACCATGCCACTTAAAGATACTGTAGTTGCTTCCATTGGTGCCAATTATCAAAGTACACCTGTAAATTCTGTTTCCTTAATATGTGGAGCCCCCAGCTAGGAAGTTAGGTAAGGTTTGGTAAGTTTCTCAGGTTCTGTTAGGTTCTATGCATTATCAATACCATTTTCGTGCCAATAGCATCTATAAAAAACAAAAACAATTTAATGGGTGGGTGGGAGGGAAACATAGGGCAAGACTGGATGGGGCTTGCTGAAAAGATTGTCAGAAGACCTCAAATTCTCTATTTATGTACTGGCAGTGGATATTTTGTCATGACTAGCTAAGTTCCTACTAACGCTATTTTACTTAGCCGATCACGGCAAAATATCCACTACATTATGCATTTGAAACTATGTCAATACTTGTCAAGGTGGCGGGATGCCACAATTATGCATAAAGGGTTAGATAAGAGGATAATAAAAGCCATAGTAGCAGCATATATTTGTAAAAATGAGGTAACAAACCATAGGGAGGGTTTCTGTGCTGGTCAAAGCATGCCATAGACCTAGCATTACTGTGGAAAATATGAACAAAATCAAACAAGGCGTTCTGGTGTAAGCCATCTGCTCCAGGATTACCTCAATAGTTTATAAAATTCTAAGACACTTTTCTTCTATACCATTTCCTTCGCAAACGACTTATATATGCCAAGGGGTCCATGGGGGCAGAGGCCCTGGTTAGGAGGTTACGTTAAGCCATTTTTAGGACATTTGCATGAGAAACGGCAAAGAGGAAAAGCGTCGAAGTTTGTCTAAATTAATGATTGCACAGATAAAATTCCCAAGACTCCTCTGTTGTCCGAAAATAAAATAATACCCTAATGTCAACCCCAGCTGAGATAAGACCTCACACCACAATGACAAGACTCACAGTTTCTCAGCTTACTGAAGGTAACTTTATTAGTCCTATATATAAGCCATAACTTTATTACAATACTCACACGTTTTATTCAGGTCAGTAAGAATGTTGACAGAGCGGGGGTGTAGTTATGTTTACCTACCTGGCCTTGGAAGGTCGCTCCTTGGACCTCTCACGATCTCGGTGTCTGCGCCGCTCCCTCTCGCGAGACCGAGACCTCCTCTTGTGAGACCTCTTGCTCTTATGTCTCTTGGGTGTTCTACTTCTTGACCGTGATCTCCCCATTATAGAGCTCCTCTTGTGTTTAAAAATGATAAATGATATACGGATGGCAAGGTAGGTTACCGTGTAGCACTCAAATGTAAAGTACAAGACGCCATTCCCAGTGCTTCTAAACAACTTACATTTTCTGAGAGATAAGAGCTTCTCTATAAAATAAAGAATAATAACATATTCATTCAACTAGTTGTTTTAATTGATTGTTTTTTTTTTACAAACTCATTATATACTCTTGAATTTTTTCGGGCTAAATTAATTGCTTATGGAGGAACATATATTGTAAAATATTATTTGCAAAGTATCATTGGAACCGTAATCAAAGCATCCTCTCAAGTATTTATTCATATAAAGTCCTGAATAGTAAATACCTATTAAATTTATTTTTGTGATTTCAGCTAAATTGTGATAATTATTGCATATGATGTATCTTCAAGTATTCTCTAATTATGATCTATTGAGATAAATGTAAATAAATATATGAAGTGATATAAATCTTATTAAATTAATACAAATCAAACTACATTAAAGTATAAAAAAATAAATTATACATTTCTTGAGGCGAACAACAATGTGCCAGTACGTGCATATTATTGTTGCTTATTTTTACTGGTGAGTGGTGAGTTACAATTTATCAAAATACAAAAGGACATATCCCAAAGAAATGCCCTTCACCAAATGATTACTTCAGCAATCCTGAATCAGGTTTATATGCGGTTTTGAGGGAGGAGAGGAGGCCCTTTTCCACATCTGACCTGGTTAGGAATTAAACCAGGACAAAAGTAATTCCGCTACCGCTGTACCACCAACTACTTCATTTTCCTAATGTAGCGACCCAAACTAGGGGTGGCCATGTTAAGAGAAGAAGCCCGGTTTTGTGTAGGGTATTATAAAGCCCAGTACTATACTCAGCTTGAGCTAGTACAGTAGATAGGTCTAAAGCAGTGCGTGAATTATTTCTTGATTGTGTATTAAGACGTTTTCGAACAATATTTTAAATTTAAATATATTATTTAATGCCTAGTTATTCAGGATTTCTGTCAATAATTTGTAAAGAATTTATATACTAATATATGAGATGAATACGATTATGGAAATAACACTAACTGCATGGTTAGGAAAATCTGGCAGAAATAACTAGTGTTAATAAACTACCACGGTCATCATCGCTAAAGATATAGTTTTCAATCCACGTGATCCAAGTAAACACTGTATAATTACTATGATATTATAATTATCAGGTTATAATAGGTTAGGTTAAGTTAACTTCGCGTTTTCTATTTCGAAAAAAAATATTGGTGGTGTACTTGTAGTTGTTTAACATAGGCCATCCTTTAGTCTGGCAACAGTGGCGGGTCAAGTGTAAACAAGTGTTCTTCAAATGCTCACCAAACATTCTGTGATGTAGAATTCTGGTGTAGGTCTGGTGAGTAGGCATGACTTCACCCCTAGTCAATGTTTAATATATTTGTCATAGTTAGTGGAAAAATGTGTGTATATTTTGTCGAAATAAGATAATAGTCATACCGTGGCGGCGATGGTGCTGAGGCAGTGGTAAGCAGCGGCGTCTTGGGCTGAAAAATATTGCTAAAAGACTGATCCTAAATTTATCAAATTTTAGCAAGGACATTTGAGATGCAGTGAAATAATTGATAATTATCAGTTTCCTTGTTGGACACAGCATGGTAAATGTGGGCAAGACCGAGATGGGGGCATTACATATACTGTACATACTGGTGAGGACGTTGTGTCAGCCTTCGCCCTTGTTAAGTGTCGAGTGTGCTAGGGAGTTGATGCTGACGAGAAGGGCCCAGAACTATTATAATTACTGAATAGTAATTGGAAAAATTTATATAATATTTGGATGCGTATTTGAGGATTTTTCTGACAAATAATAACATTGATTGGTAATAACTTACTTTGGTAAAGGTTTACAAAACAGCTACCACTAGAAGTTGTTTGTTGATTTTCTTTATTTTTGTTATACTTATTGTTTTGGTGATTTTTAAGTATATTAAAAGAAACGACAACTTTCTATTATAATTTTAAGTATTTTTTATGATTTTTTTATTACTCTATCCTACGATCTTAAATTCCTTGTTAGTGGGCAGGGCATGAAGGATGAGGGTAATTACGGGGTAAAAACGCGGAGAACACTGATGTTATGGAATTAAAATTAACGTCTCTAGGTGCATTTCAAACGCCAAAACCATTTTCTTACCGTCGCCATTGCTCCTTACTCTCCAACTGTATAAATTGTGTTCCATTACTTCTGATCCCTTTAATAAAATAATTACGCATCATTATTAACTTTAGAATTATGTATATACCCGTTTATTCTTTTTTTATTTACTTATTAAATGCATTCTCTGTTCTCAATATATCATGTATAGTTTTTCTCTTTTCGTTCCTGACAATAGTTAGGTAGGGTGTTCTAGGGTCCTTTTGCTTACCTCCGTTGGGTTAGTTTGGTTAGGTTTACATAAACCCAAAAAAATAAATGTCCAATTTGGTTTAAATTTTTTGTACACACTATTTGCATAATATTGAACAAATAAATGAACACGATAATGCAGAGAACCTACTAGAACCTGACCTAATAGGTTTGGTTTGTTAGGTCATTTTCTAGTAGGTTCTATGCATTGTCGTTTCCATTTCAGTGTTTAATATCATGCTAATAGTGTGTACAAAAATTTAAACCAAATCACACATTTCCTTCTGGTGGTAGCTGTTAAGTAAACAGATACCCTTACTTTTTGGTTCTCAAGAATAACAATATTTACAAACTATTACATAGAAGAGTCTGCTAGTAAATTTATAGTAGTTCACACAACTCTGTTAGAAAGTCAAAACTATGTTTTTCTAGTGTTTTTTTTGTGTGTGTTTGATAGGTTCTAACCTTGATTTCTGTCGGAAATTGCCTGTTTTTTTGGTTATCGCCCCCTTCTACCCCCAACAAGACAGGGGATCCTGTTGGGAACCAGGGTTTTGAGTGGGGGAGAGAAACAAGCGTTTTCCATAAAAAATCATGGCCAAGTGAATATTCAACAAAACACACCAAAAAACACTAGTAAAACTTATAAACCTAACTTTTTGGGGGATGATTTAACTTATCCTGACCTAACCTAATCTAACCTAACTCTCACGGTGTTTTTACGTAACCAGTCTCCCACCATACGAGGGAATTACTGTTATTTCTTACCTTATTCCGAATTAGAATCCAAAATCGAGGAGGCTTGGGAGGTGGAGAGGTGGACTATTGATGTGAAGGCCCTGGTTCACGATATTTACACTCCTTATTACACTTGGGACACATAGGAACATAAGAATGGAGGAAACTGCAGCGGGCCTATTGGCTCATACTGGGCAGTCCCATTTACACCCAACCCCTATTGCTCATAAGTCCATCCAACCTATGTTTGAAGCTATCCAGCGTATTCGAGTAAATGATGATATTTGGTAACTTGTTCCACTCATCCACTACTCTATTTCCAAACCAATGTTTACCTATTTCGCGCCTAAATCCTGGTTGGATAGTTTGAGTACCTTTGTAATGTCCCCTTTGTTCAGTCCTGAATTCCATTTATACATCTCTATCATATCACCCCTCACTCTACGTCTCTCGAGGGAGTGCAGATTAAGATGCTTTAACCTGTCTCTGTACTCAAGGTTCCTGTTGCTCGGGATTAGTCTTGTCATTCTCCTCTAAATTCTTTTCAAGGATTCTATATCCATTCTGTAATACGGTGACCAGAATTAAACTGCGTAATCCAAGTGAGGTCTCACAAGCGCAAGATATAGTTTTAGGATGACCTCGCTAGTCTTGTAACCAACACTCCTTTGTATGAATCCAAGTTCTGTATTTTATTAGCCTTGTTTCGAGCAAATACACATTGTTTACTTGTCTTAAGATTCCTACTTATCATTACTCCTAAATCCTTCTCGCAGTCGGATTTCTCAATAACATCGTTGTTCATCTGGTATCTGGTTTCCCTGTTTACATCTCCTATACTGAGTACTTTGCATTTGTCCACATTGAATTTCATCTGCCATTTTTCAGACCATTCAAAATTTTTTTTTAGACTTTCCTGTAGTTTTGCGGAGTCCTCGTCAGATTTAATTACATGTCCTATTTTAGTGTCATCAGCAAATTTACTGAAGTTGCTATCTACGCCGATATCTATGTCATATATGTATATATAATAATTAATAATGGTCCAAGTACTGAGCCTTGGGGAACTCCACTAGTGATGTTGCTCCAACCGGATTTAGTGCCATTATTGCTCACTCGCTGTTTCCTGTCCTGTAACCACGCCCTAATCCATTTTAGAATATCTTCTTTAATTCCATGAGCCTCCACTTTTCTTATTTGTCTTTTGTGGGGGACTCAGTCGAAGGCTTTGCTAAAGTTGAGATATGCCACATCATAATTGTGCCCCTTGTCAACTGATTTGGAAACAGATGAAAAGAATGTTAGTAGATTAGTTAGACATAAACGCCCGCTTGTGAAGCCATGTTGGGAATTATTGATCAACTTGTGCTTCTCCAGGTGATTTCGAATAGAGTTTGAAATGATTGCTTCCAGTAATTTGCCTACAATTGATGTTAGACTAATTGGACTGTAGTTAGAGGATAGTGATCTATCTCCCTTGAGGTCGAGAGAACACATTGAGATCTAAAAAATGCTATTGCTTGTTGTTTTTCCCTAAAACGCGCAATTAATCCCATATAATTGAAGCGACACCCATCGCAGACTTCCATGGTAAATTAGAATTTCGAAGCATGGGAGATCCACAATCACAATCTAATCTGATTGGGCAAAAAATACTGCGAATTCTAAAAGCAGAAAGCACAATTCATTTAATTGGTGACCAAAAAAAAAAGAACACTTTTGATTGGTTGCGTGACGTGTACGGGAACGCATGCGCATGGCGATTTGTGAAGGGGAGATTAATGGAATTAAATAGAGAAAGATTTGGCATGCGCTGTCTCTGTTATTATACGTTTCCGACAATAATGTAATAGAAGAAAATTTTCTTAAAATTAGACGCTTTTTTTTAATATGATAATAGATTTGGGATAGGAATGTTGTGTGAACTACAGTTCTATAAAAATACCGTCTGCATTGGTAAACTTTTAGTTTCGGTCATCCGGGGATCATAGGAATTTAATTATCGGAATGAGTAGTTTAGACAATCCTAAGACACTTTTCTTCTTTGTTGTTTCTCTCACAAATTACCTAACCTAACCAGGGACTCCCCCCCCCCTCCCCTTGAACCGAAGGTATATACAGGTACAGGTAGTTCTGCTATAACGCGATAATTGTGTTCTTGTAAAATATCGTGTTATAGAAAATCGCGTAATAGAAATAACAGGGCTTATGGAGAAAATAGGGTTAGGTGCAGTTTACTCGAAATCGAAAAAATTTAGTAGTTAGCCTAACACAAAGGATAGCACAGTCTAAATAAATGTTACATTCATATCTAATAATGAAATCATACAGTAAATTTAACACTTTACCTTGAAAAAATATGAATGTAACTTGATGGGGGAGAAGGGTGATTTTGAGGTTGATAACATCAAGCTTCTCTTCAAGTGTTATATCCTTTCTTTTACGATAATCACCGGGAATTCTATCATCAGAATGCTTTTTGGAGATATTCTTCTTTACCATATTCACAGTTAATACCACAAAATTGGAGAAATAGTAAGCAAAAATCGCGTTATAGCAAACAAGCGATCGCGTTATACAAATATTGTTCCGAATTCATAAATCGCGTTAGAGCAAATTCGCGTTATCAAAACACGCGTTATAGCAGAACTCACTGTACTGTATAAGTCATTTGCGAAGGAAACATCATAGAAGAGAAGTGTCTTCAGATTGTCTAATACAAGTATACTCATTCCAGTAATTAAATTCCTATGATCCCCGGATGACCGAAACTAAAACAATACATCTGCTACTTAATGATTAGTTTAAGGAGTAATATTTTACTATGGTTGTGCCCTTTAACCTGAAACTTGAGGAATTATTCTACAGAAGGCATATGCTTTCTTACCTCATGAAAACTCCCAAAAATGGAGAGGAAGAAATTTTTTGTAATATTATTTATACAACTTTTGCCATCCCAAACACTATACTATGACCAAATGTTAGACGAAGTATCAGTTGTTTATGTCTGAGACACTCCCAAAAACTCTCCAACTAGGTTCGGGTTTTTTTCATATTGTTATAAAAAAAACTTGGGTTTTTCATGAGGTAGCACTCTGATACAGGGGTTTTAGCCAGCAACTTTGACAAAAAAGTTCAATAGACCGTTTTCTCTTCAATGTCATGCACTGTATAGTGTGATCAGAAGTGTTTTGTAAACGTAACATAACCCAGTGAAGTTAAAGACTAGATGAGTTGTGTACCTTAATTACTTTCTGTACTGTAGGACACTTCACTATAGAACATAAATACTTTCTTGCCTCATGATATCGATGAAAAATATGTTTTGCTTTAATAAAGTCATTGCTCCCTTTATCTTTTGACCTTATAATAATCATTTCTTTTATTTTTGTTTTGCACATTCTGTATGAAAGATTGTGTGTGCATATAACAGAGTAAAATAAAAATCAATAAATAAAAAATTACATGTCTACCTGAAATTACGAGTTGATAACTCTCGACCCTACAGGGTATAGAACGGAACCTGTTTTTCCCCATAAGTTATTAATTTCGTTATACAATCTATCACCTTATGATGGCTTTTTGAAGTCCCTAACCCCATCATATAACAGTCAATACCTGTATGTATAAAAACTCTTACAAGCTTTTTCAATAAAGGGCAGTGTGTGTGTACTGATATAAGCATGGGCCTGGGAGGAAGATGTAGTGCGGTCACATGACATGCACCTGCCTATAATAAAGGCTGGTGGGCTTGGAGCATTAGCTGTATTCGACTTGGCAAGTACTCTGCGTTCTATAATAATTTGAGAATATTCACTCCATATTTTTCTCATGATGATATGAGGGTCATCCATTTTCTCAACCAGCTTATGACATAAACCATCAGATTCTGGCCATTTCCTGCAACAATTTTCCACCATAAACCATATACTGTATCAGTATTTGTGTCGATGTGGATTCAGAAGGTAGGGACTGAATTATGGATATAACCAAGAATATCTTACCATTATTTATAATTGTTAATGTTTAATGCAATATGAGATGGTGTTGTCTATCTGTAGTACTGTACTAATTAGCACCTTCTATTTCCAGATTATCAACTTATAAATCAGGGCATTACTGGTGCCCTTCAAAATCTTCCTTGCAAGTTATTTTCAGGTAAGCAGATTTAATGGGAGATCTGTATTTATAGAGCCAATGATCAAAGTCTTAACTTAGACTCCGCTGTTATGTTTTGTTACACTGTTACATTATATTGTGATGCTGTACTTTATATGACTACTGTGGTACTGTACTCTAGTTATCCAGGCTACTTTTCTCACAGTGTATGTGGAAGAACTCCAGTGGGCATTTTTTTTTTTTTTTTTTAAGATTCCAAGTGCATCAGCTCACGTTTTTTATAAAAAAATAAATAAAGAAATTTTGCATGAAGTGTGCCACCATAAGAATGTGAATGCTGTATACAGCATTCTAAGTGTAGGGAAGCAGGTTTTGTGTTTATGGAAAATTAACCCATCGAGCCAGGTAGTCTTTGATTACCTCAGGGAATTGCAACCCTGCCTTACCATCAGTTCCCAACTTCCTACCTTATGGGTTGGCATTAGAATGGGCATTCAGCTGTAAAATTTTGCATCAACATGCCTGATCGCAAGTAGTTCACCAGGATTTTGTCCATCCCCTGGTTTCTGCTATATTTTCTGGGAAAACACCTTGGGTTTTTGGTGGTAATGGTGTGTGTGTGGGGGGGAGGGGGGGAATTGCCATAAAACACTGATCTCGATGAGCTTTTTGGTTTCTTTCCTCAGGACATCCTGAAATAGGGCATACAAATGTACTCCACAGGGAAACATTTTCAGGCCTATGTAGGAATGATCAAATCTTGTTAAATTTCAAAGTCTTTAGTGGTAAATTTACTGGTTTTGAATTTTCTGGAGAAAAAAGAAAAATATATTATGAATTTTTTTCCCATATCAACAACCAGTACCTCACCCTCACTATTTCCTTGGGTCTCTGTTCCAGAATAATGAACCAGTAAAACTCATTTCATCATCCCCCCTTTTTCAGTTCAAGTCTTGGTACTGTACACAATTCCCCATCATGCCACACTTACGAGCAAGTTTCTTTCCTCACAATTTTCCATCATCGTACAACCTACAGCTCATCAAAACAAAAATTAAAACTTTTCTTATTTATGGTGTACAGTATTGGGCAAGCCTCATTTGACTATAGGACTTTTTCTCAGTAGCATTACCCATTAGGGACACACTGTCTTGTATACTTCCCTAATCCATCACAGTGAATTATTGATTAAGGATTTTGAATTTAGAGAATATTCATAAGAAATAATTTTATGTCATAACAGTTACCATTCTATTACAGAAAGTGTAGAAAAATGGCTGGGACGGCCCCACTTTGTAGCAATATGGTCTCACAATCAATAAACTTCCATGGTCACCAACTTCTAAAACAACTTACAACTTCCCATCCCAAAGATCTGGAGACCTTGAACCTCAAGGACATTGATTATAATGTTTACAAGGCCCGTGTTCATGAGGTCTGGTATGTATACAGTGTATTTTGAGTGGGCAACCCATTCTTAGTGAAACAATTTGCTACAGTATATTGTATTGCTTCCATTAACTCCAGTTTAGCCTTTCATAACCTGAGTTCCAGTTATAGCTAGCAAATATTGCATTATGATGAGACTGTATTTGCTGACAAACAATCAGTGAAAGGCAACCCTTTCAGGAGGGGGGGTGCAGTGCGGTTACATTGCAATGGACCCTCTCCTTCCCTACCTCACAGCATTTGTTATAAACTTAGATTTGTGTTAGAGAGATGAATTTGATACCATAATGATCTTGAATAAATTATCTCTGAGACATTTCCAAAATAATACTGTATCCTTAAATGACAAGTCAAATAATAAGGTAAAAATAAGTATTTTACTGTACTGTACATGAAGGGTACTGGTATTAATAAGCTCAAATTATTACAGTTTCTATTCCCAAGTCTCTATGTACAGAACTAAACAAAGAATTTATTTGAAATACTCTGTAACATTCAGTACCATAATACCCTGACCACTGGGGCTAGTTATATCTGTTTGCTAATGTTCATCATCTCCTTAAATTACATCTAAAATTTGTATGTAATGCAAATTTTAAGATGTTTACATTTAAAATGATCACCATCTCGTAAGAATTACAGCAATGTAAATTATATTCTGGCCGGGTAATTTGTATGAATTTTATGAACTAAAAACAAATTTCTTCAGTAAATAAACAAATTATACTTCACCCAGACACTATCTGTCAATCAAAATACCCCACCTCCCGCTCCCCCCTCTTCCTACGCTCGCTGGGAACCTCCCTCCCTTCCTACCCCCCACCCCCACCTTCCCTCCCTACCAGAGAAATGTTTGGGTTAAAATAGTATATTTACATTTTTAGTAATAAATAATACCTCAGACTAAAGTTAGGATAATATAATTGACATTGCTGGATTCCTTGCAGGACAGGGAATATTTTGAATGTAAACGTCATATATTTTGCACAAAAGATAAAATGTTTTTTAATTTTCATTATCTCCTCAAATTACATCTAAAATTTGTATGTCTAATGCAAATGTTAAGATGTTTATATTTAAAATGATCACCATCTTGTAAGGATTCCAGCAATGTAAATTATATATTTTATGAGCTAAAAACATATATATCTTCAGTAAATAAACAAATTATACTTTACCCGCGTAAATGATGAAATTTACCGCGTAATTAAAACATTTCATTCTGGCAAGGTGCCGCGTAAATGACCAAACGCGTAAACCAAAACCGCGTAAATCCAGTTGAGTCTGGATTTACGCCGTTTTGGTTTACGCGTTTGGGGGGGGGGGGGCTGTATATCATAACCTAAGTCCCTATATACAATACATCTAAAATAACTTAATTTAAGACAAATGAAGAAATAGAATGACAAAATACAGTAAATGAAAGGAAAAAATAAGTCATCAGGTAAATAAAATGCTGTAATTTTCAAATTTAACCCCATTCGTATTGGCAGGCATTTGTAAGTCGGGAACCCCTTGTATATACATTACAGTATACTTAATTTTTAAATATCTAAAAATCTGCTACATAGAAGGTGGGTGCTAGTTGTAAGCCAGCTGCAGTGAAAGGGTTAAAAATATTTATTTTTGCTGTACATAATTTCAAATTATGTAAAATGTTCCCAGATTACAGTACTATACTATATATACAGTCTCATTCAAGATTCTTCGAACACTGCTGGAGATAGCTGGCAACTCAAGGCCATTTGTTTACTTTAGTACCTAGTAAAAATCATGAATGAATGTAAAAGTGATCGGTGATTGTTTACTTAGTTCCCTGTTGCTTAATTAATGGTCAAGCTTTTACATTCATTCATAATTTTTACTACGTACAATAGTAAACAAACAGCTTTGAGTTGCCAGCTGTCTCAAGCAGTGTTTGAAGAATCTTGAACGAGACTGTACATCTATTTTGTATAAAGAGGGAACTTGTACATTAGTTTGAAAGTGTTAAGTTATGAGAAGCATTTGGTCCTGAAGAAATTATTTTTTTAGTGATTTGTTATAGACTAATTAAGGCACATCAAATAATGGTTATTCCTAATCTAAATCATATATTCATTTTCCTTTCAGCAAACAAGGAAACGCTAGCCGTCAGGAGCTACTTCACTTCATAACCACTAAATGTCCCAATTTGTTCCTGCCTCGGGAAGTAAATCCTTGGGCAGAAGTAAGTGAAGATGACTTCGGCATGGAAGGTAAGCTGCCGTTAAGCTTCTGTTTTCCCAAGTAAAGTTAAATTTTGTTAATTACTTAAGGAAAAGATACACTAACACAGCTGCCTAGGGTGGTCCTTATCAGTAAAAATTTCATAAGAATACCAGTATGTTAATGAGACGATTGTGTGGATGGGAAACAAAATTGTAATCAAGATTAATTTTTGAAAAATTTACATAATGTATATAGTACAGTGCATGAGGACTTATTGTAGGGAGATACATAAAATTTAAGTATTTATTTTTATTTCAGACAGACGAAATCAACTTCCACCTCTTGAATACTTCATGAAAGTGGAAAGCCATATCAGAGAGGATATGTTCTTTAAGGTACTTGAATAACATGATTAAATTGTGGTTGTCACTTTATGAAGTGACAAATGTTCGTATATTTGCTTAAATAATGAAGAAATTGTATTAATGAATTGGCAACTTTACAACCACAGCTGCCACAAGATTCTCACATCAAATTTTGTCATAACTTTAAAAATTTTCTTAGATAAATCGAAACCTCTCTCTCACGCACGCACGCACACACACGCACACACACACGCACACACACACACACACACACACACACACACAACACACACACACACACAACACATACACACACACACACACACACACACACACACACACACACACACACACACACACACACACACACACACACACACACACACACACAACACACACACACACACACACACACACACACACACACAACATACACACACACAACATACACACACACACACACACACACACACACACACACAACACACACACAACACACACACACACACACACAACACACACACACACACACACATGCACACACACACACACACACACACAACACACACAACACACACACACACACACACACATACACTGTATATTTTCAGCCACTAGCTGCAACTCTATTAATATACCGTTTATTATTATTATTATTATTATTATTATTATTATTATTATTATTATTACACACACACACACACACACACACACACACACACACACACACACACACTTGGATTTTTGTAAACTGGATCTTCATCAATTGTTGACTGCCTGTATTTTAATTTAGTACAGTATTAATTTAAGTGGATGATATAGATGAGATATTCTTGTTTTGTCTGCATTATTAGTACACTTAGAATTTATATTTATATTACAGACAGTGAAACGTGGAGATATTCTGTTCGCAAAAGTTTCGAATTACCTCCATGAATTACTTCAGTGTGTGAAGATTCATTCAACAATGGGAGATGTGGTTCGAGACCTCATCGATACTGATATTAAGGTAACTCATAACCTTAGAAAACTTTTGATGTTATGGTATGTGTAATGTAATTACAGTACTATATTGGTATAATATTTTATGTGTTTTATATACTTTAGTATAATAAAAGTCTTAAGTGTTGCACTTATTTTTAACTTTGATCGGTACATAATAGGTCTTTTGGGATGTCGTTCATTGGTCATTTCCTATTAGACCCAACCCTTGTCAAACATGCTTTTGCTAACCCTGGGAAAATTCTAGAATGTGACCCCACCGTGATTAGCGAGGGATTACATTACAGTGAAACCTCGATTAACCGCCCACATATGGGGGGAAGGGGCCGACGGATAATACAAAAGGTTGGTTAATAGAAAATAAAGTCTACGGAAATAAAGCATACCTTTTTAAAGTACCTATCCCTAACCTACCTCATTTAAGTCCCTCTATTCATTTTTGTTCATTTGCCTTTCATATTTCAATAGCATTTGCTTTGAAACATTAACCACTTTAGTAAATAAATATGAACCAGCACAGAAACCGTGAATAATCATAGGAAAAGTCAAAGAACATAATACTTTAAAAGCAAAACTTTTATTAATGAAGTACTGTACGGCACATAAGCAATATCCAAAAACCTGAGAAAAGAATAGAATAATGTTTACAGTACCATAATCCTTTCATGAATGCATGTACATTGGAGCCACTGTTTTGTAGTTTTATGTAGGGAAATAGTTTTCTGAATCGCTCAAGCCTACTGACATAAGTGGATCATCGGCATGATTATCCGAAGCATCAGCTGAGGAGGAGGAGGAGGAGGGTTGAGGGTTAGTTGAGGTAGGAGGCCCAGGCTCGCTTGATGATGGTGTTTTAGAGGGTTAAGGTTTAAAGAAACTATCAATCTTCACCCGTTTGAATTTCTGATATTGCCTTTTTATAATTAACTCTCTCAATGCACGTAAATGTTCGTTGTGTAGATGGAAGGCAGGATCATTGCTGTAATCAATGTGTCCGATTATACGGTTGATCTAGTCACGCATATCAGACGGCTTTTCACCTTTAAAGTAACTCGCCTCATCATCATCATTATCTTCATCTTCTAATTCTTCATCATCGCCTTGATTCTGAACACTGGCAGCAATTTCTGCTTCTGACAGTATCTGGTAACCAGGGTCGCCATCATCAGCCTCCAACCATTCTCTGATGTCATTAGAACAAACTTGATGCTCCCCTGCAAGATGTAAGCGTGCATGAAAATCATCATTTTCAAACCAGCAATTTTGCAAGGTTGATTGTTTCATATTTTTCCATGCTCTGGCTAGATAAAACACACACGACTTCATGTTATATGAGCGCATGTTTTCAAGTGTACGCTCCCCTCGCCTATCCTCCTCCCCGTCATTATCTTCTAGCACCACGAGAACTTCATCCATGAAGTAGCTTTTGTAAATCCTCTTAACAGCAGCTATTATGCCTTGATCCATCAGCTGGATATGAGATGTTGTATTGGGAGGCATAAACAGGAGCGTTATCCAACAAAATAACGGCTTACACATCCTCTGGCTTCACTTCCTTTTCTTCTATTTGAAATTTTCTTATTTCAACTTCAGTTTTCAGAAACCAGTCCAAGCAAATATCGCGGGTGAACCAAGCAGAAGGGTTATTATAATAGTACACTGGTAATTTATAGAATACATCCTTTAACACTCTAGGCTGCCTCGACTTCCCCACCATCGCAGGTTTCAACCTATGTGAGCCATCAGCGTTGGCGCAAAATAACGCAGACACTCTGTTTATTCAGCTTCCAACCAGGTTGGTTAGAAGATTTCTTTTCCGCTTGTGTGTTCATTGGGTCTGCCTTCCAAAATAACCCGGTTTCATCTGCATTGTAAAGCTCAAATTTTTCAAGTTTGTCAGACTGAATGATTTCGTTCAAATTCTCACGAAAAGGCTCTATAGCCTCAAGATCTGCACTGAGACTCTCACCACGCACGGGCTTATTACTGATGCCGTGGCGTTTATGAAACCGCCAAAGCCAACCAGAATTAGCCTTGAAATCTGCCACACCGAGATGCTGGGCAAGACGTTCAGCAGCATGCTGGATGTCACAACCACGAACGGGAACACCACTTGATCTTTGTTGTGAAAACCATCTGTAAACTGATTCTTCTAATCCACTATCTTTTGGCAATTTCAATGTTTTTCTGATTGAGGTGGCTTCCTTTCCCTTTTCACTAATATCAAACTTAAGAGAAAAACCTTTATCCTATCCTGATTATGCCTCAAATCTTTCACTGTTGGAACTTCTACATTATACTTAGCCGCGAGGCTTGCTACCGATCTTCCTTCCTTCAGTTGGTTTAGTATTTTCAACTTATCATTAATACTAAGCACAACACGCTTCCTTTTGCCTTTAGTTGGCGGCTTTGTCACTTTAGCAAACGCGTGGAAGCACAAATATGCAGTCAGAAGGAGATGCTTACTCTGCTGTATCTCGACGAAGACTAAGGCCTGATCAGTGTTGCCAGGTCGATAGATACTCATGGCGCCCAATTAAAACAAAAACGCACCCAAAACGCGCCCAATTTGAAATCTGTGTAAGTACACACTAAAACATAATTATGTATTTAGCATCTACGTGCAATATATTTTTTCCATAAAATGTATATTATTGTATAAACAATATATAAGATTTGTTTATTTCAAGCACTATATGCACTGAGTAAACAATTATTTTTTTAATCTAAGCACAATATGCACTGGGATACGGAAAAATCAAATTTATTTATTTATTTTAGGGGTCCGGGATCGGCGGTTAATCTGAAAGTCGGTTAATCAAGGTTTTACTGTATGTGTTTATTGTCTTAACCCTGGAATGTGTATTTCATTTCCAAGCCTCATTCCCAAGGTATGTCAGTTTTATATTAAAATATGAAAATGGTAACTGTTCCATTTTTTACTACTTTTTTTGTTAGCAAAACCATATCGTCTCCATATCTGGCATTAATATTTCTAACAACAACATCAGACAGGAGGGGGAAAAAATTAATTACCGTACATATTTATGGATTTCTCATTTTATACTATACAGTGGTCCCTCGGTTAACATAACACAATTCGTTCCAGAAGGTCGTTCGTTAACCGAAACCATTGTTTCAATGGGATTTTGAGTAATTGATTCCAGCTCACCAAAAATTACATACAAAGTAAAAATAAATGCAGTAAAGTACACTTACTTTGAGGTTTGTATGTAGAAGGCTCCTGGTTGATGATGATGATGATGATGATGGGAATTAGAAGTGGGGGTGGAAGAGAAGTCACCCTATGCTTCATGCCGTCATTTCACCCATAAAATTTTAAGTTCACTAGGTGTAATTCAAGATTATTTTCTTTAAATCAACACTGCACTGCACTATATATTGTCAATATGTAAAATAAATTTCAGAATGACCAATAATTATACTGTAAAAACATAAAAATAGTTTATGTTCAAGAGAGCCACAAGCAAGATGTTACCTCCACTGACCAGAGATACAAACTGACGCCTTGCTGGGTGAGTCAAGTGGCTGATTGACGCACCAAAAACTAGTTTCCTGTCCTGCAATTATGTTAAATAAGTGTTAAAATGACTAAAAATTTAATATAAAACTTGGAAAATTATTGAATAATACAACCTTCTTGATATTTACTCAAATGAGAACGAATTTAAGCCCTAGAACCGATTACTGTATTGGCGGACTAATATTCCAGCTGGTGAGCAAGCGAAAACGTGTTGACATGATTTCGTGAAAATTTTGTTAACCATATTTTTTTTCGTTAACCGAATTGAAGATTCTTATGGGAGGTAATTCGTTAACCGAGGGATCACTGTACTGTATAATTTTAAGCAACATTATATCACATGCTGTCAGAAATTCTACAGAACTAATACTCTGGTAAAAAATTTCATAATTTTTATTTTTGTCATGGCATTTGATTTCAGGTAAAGCAAACAAAACAGTACAGTGTAATTATTGAAGTTATAATTATACCTGTACTATGATAATATAAGGAGAAAAAAAACAACTCCAGATTCGAACGTACACCTTGCAGCCATTCACTGCCAACTTGTAAACAAATGTCAGAAACATCACATACATTATCAGAACATATCTTTTATATATGTATAGTTATGGAGCGATGCGGCATGGACCATATTGTAGATAGTTCAGTACTACAGTATATAAAAGTGAATGACTCGTTAAATAAAACTTCATCTTATGGTTTCTTAACTATATACCAGCTCTAACAAATGCATGGGTGAGTGAACAGTCAGATTAGCAGTGTGAGGGGGCAGTGTCCCACACCCCCTTTTTCAGATTTGCTCCCGCCCTTTCACAGTCTAAACTCTTGATACTTTTTCTCATATTCCTGTTCATAGAAAGAATGACAAGTAAGATGTAGAATGAACAGTAAGAGGTCATAAATGTTGACTTTATAGAATGAACAGTAAGAGGTCATAAATGTTGACTTTATAGTTATAGAATTTTAACTCAGTACAGTAAGTATTGCACCTGTTGCAGGCTCATCTACGTGTTGAAGATTCTAATCCAGATCCACCAGATCAAGATCCATTAGGGCGATGGATGCTACGGACACGGTTGTGTGTTGAAGTGTTGGAGGTAGATGCTAGTGATCACTACTTACTTGTGGGCACAAATGGAGTCACTATCCAACCACATCTTAAAGATAAAATTAAATTAGGCAAGATTACTGTGAATGATCAGCCACCTATAATCAGGTATAGTAATGGTCTTTCATAGTCATGAAAGAAAATACAAGTCTTCCTTTATATTGAGTATGTACAAAAAGGTATTCATGTTGTATGTTGGTTCATGTACTAATAGGAGGTAAATAACCCACTGAGAACCATTAAGATTTTCTCATTGTATGTTAAGTACAGTAATGTTATAATGAATTTTTTAAGTATTAATTGCCATCTGTTGTAAAATAACTCATATATTGGATGATACACACTACAGTAGAATTTTTGAAATGTTTAGTTACATTGGTCTTAGATTACTCATCAAAGGCTATGAAATTGTTGTCTGGCATAATGTTTTTTATTTTTTTTTCCAAGCAGTAAAATGAAGGAGCACAGTATCAAATCATATAGTCAGGCCTTGGAAAAATTGTCTATATTCAACAATCCACGCAGCATAAGGCATCTTGCTGGCAAGTTTGGCCTTGATATATTTGCACATTCATCATTAATGGACACCCTTAAGTAAGTAGCATTTTGTCTTTAATTTGTATATTTTTACAAAAAGAAAGGGAAACGTTTTGTTGTTTAAAAAGATATTTAATATGTAGGAGCAAAATAAAAAAATTATTATGATTTACTGTGTTTATCATTTGCATCTTTTACCATGTTCACACTAAAGTCACATGGAATTGCATTTGATATCCTAACCAGTAAGTGTTAACAAGCTACTGGGGTTTTCCTACACACATGGATGCAGATTTACACCCACAGATTTCTCTTAATTTTTTCCTTTATTGGGAGTGCATTTTTGAATTGATAATTAAGAATTTTTTTTTTACTTTATATTTAGATACAAATTTGCTGACCGGGAAATGTACAAAAGCCTGCGAAAGGCCCAGATGTCGCGATGGGCCCATAAGTCTGTGGCCGACGGAGTAGTTTTCTTCAAACGAGGACAGCATGAGGAGGCGTTCCAGTGTTTAAACAAAGCCTTGCAGATTGATAATGAGAATGTTGAAGCCTTCGTTGCAAAGGGCGCTCTGTGAGTTTTGTTACTTTGTTATTTGTAAATTATCCTTCGTTAATCCTTGATCTAAAAGGATATTGTATATTTATGTTGTTTTACAAATGTCATATCCATTAAATAAGTATAGACGACAACACTATAAGGAATTTTACACCAGATTATACCGTGGCCTTTTTTTTGTGCAGTGCATTGCTTAATGGACAGAACACCTAGACCGGTATGCAGTTATTGGATTAGTCATGTTTATCAGTAGAATGTCAGTAATATGATAGAAATAAACAAAGAAATCGGTTGTGTATAAATATGCAGTTTACCAAGTGATTCACTATGTATTAATATACTTTTTAATGGGAATACTGTAATGTGTCCAAAAGATATTACCTAGTACAGTATATACAGTAATGATATAGAGCAGTGTTGAATGGCCTAGAAATTACAGGATAGGGTAATAGTATTGCTTCTATTAAAGTTACAATTTACTTCATATCAAGGCAATGGATGACATTGAATGTTTACACAAGAAAGAAATTTCACACTTCAACCTTATTTTCCCATGCAATTTGTGAATAGTTTGTTTGTTGTTGATAAAAAACAAACAAACAATTGTTTTAACTAAAAAATCTTAGACATTACTTTTCTTTGCTGACACTATTTCATTATTTCAAAACACCTTAAATTATAAATCCCTGAGTCTGAACACCTGCTTCCTAGACTGGAGTTGCTCACACTCAAGGTGAGTCATAGCGTGGGGGAATGGTGGAGTACTGGCCTGTGCAAGTAGACGACATAAAACTGCTGTTTGAGGGCGTGACTGTCTTTCCTTAATATTTCTTGATTTGACCTTTAAAAACATATTTTATGAAACATGCAGTACTAAAAGAATTTATTGCTCTTCCAAGAAATAAAATATTAAGGCATATTTAATGGTTTTCTTATGCTAGAGGTCACAACCTCAAGTTAAAGAAGCCAAAAATTGTCAGAGTTGTGAACTGTTGTACAGTAATAACCTTTCTAAGAATGTTGTTACAGTAAAAGTTATGAAATTTTGAAGTAATAACCTACCAATAAAAGTTGTGACAGTAAGAGATGTGAACTTGTAATAACCTGCATTAGTACAAATGGAACATATGGTTGCCGCTTGAAGGCCCATTGCACCTGTAACATCAGCAGTGCACCCTCCTTTTTCAAAGTGTTCAATCACTTTAATTTTCACCTCTGCCAGGATATATTTTCTTTGTCTCTTGTTATCAGCACTCCTTGTTACTTTTCAGTAACTTTGCATTCATTTTGGTGAAGGTTAATAAGGACAAATCAAGAAACAACAAAGATTAGCCAGTCACTATGATATATGTGTGGCCCAGATAACAAGTCAGCGGCAGACTGAGGCAGCTAACCAGTCGAGGTGGTGGGCTGGCATCATGAAGCCTTGACATGTGGCTCGGGTTAAACTGGGAATGTTTTCTGGTTACGTAAACAGTTTCCCTTATTGGTTCCTCATGCTAATGATAATTTTGTGTTTTCCAAACTTGTGTTTAGTGGCGACTACCTTATAAATTTTATAAGTACAAGGTATTTCTTTTAAATTTTGTGCACTGTACTTCCACCTCATAATTTGTACACACCCTTAGATACTAATTTAATTTTCCTCTTGAAAACGTATTTTAAAATTAACTTTCATATAATTCTTGCCTCAGGTTGGCTAACTTAGGGAGGTTTGAGAAAGCTGTTGAAGACTTTGAACAGGCCCTGGAGCACAATCCAACACACAGCAATGCTCGCAAGTATATTTGCGAGACACTTGTTGAGCTTGGCAGACAGTGAGTTCCACTACATTTTTACTGTGTTTTGATTCCTTTATGTCATAACTATACTTAGGATAATTATGCAGTATTTTTTTTTTTTTTTTAATAACATAATTTTAGCTCACCACAGAACCACCAAGACTCGGACTAGAAAACTTGACCCCTGAAAGACCTATCATAGCCAAACATGATTAATTCATAAGCTAGTCAAAGTCTGTGATGTCTGAGGGTTAAACCTAGGTTTCCAACCCAGCATGTATGGCTGTAGCTCATAAATGTAATTTTTTTTCATGAGGTTTTGGTGTATATTTTAGTGCTGGTACATTGTTTTCTTCCAGGAATTGTATCATTTGTTTGTTCTTCTATTGCTATCTCCTTGTGTGACTTTCTTTCTGAGCCGTTATATTGCATAAAATAATATCTATAACAAATATTATGATTATTCCATAGACTGGAAGAAGATGAAAAAATGGAGGAAGCAGAAAAGAAGTATAAAAAATGCTTGGAAATTAATCCCGAACATCCAGCAGGTCTAGAAGCCATGAACTCACTTAACAGGTATATTATTCAATTATGTTGTACCATTCTCTTAATTTTTATTGTTTAGAGATACAGTATTACCTCTATATATAGAACTGCTCCTCTGATTCCAGTAGTACAGTACCTCTGTATGCCACATGAATTCACTGTACACTATACCGAACCCTCTACCAAACCCCTTGTCAAATACTCTATCTCAAATATAAAACTGTAATACAATGCTCTAATGTAACTTAGAAATAAAGAAAAATATATTATAAAACTGTGAAGTAAGAAAAATAAGAAGTAGGAAGTTAATGGTGTGTGGGAGGTAGGTTGTTGGCTGGACTCAGCAGAAAATCTCCCCTCCTTGTCCTGCCACCCCCTTAAAAGACAGTAGGCAGTTTCCTCATAATTCTCATAATATTTAGGTTCATTTTGTGGTAGGTTCATAAAACATTATTTTAAAATAATCTCCCCCCCCCCCAAAAAAAAAATTAAATAAATAAATAAAATAAAAATCCCACACTCTACCTTAGATGAGGTATGATATTGTATTAAAGTATTAAATTCCTGGTGTTCTGTTTACATAGAACAGCTGACCAGCCAGGGAAGATGCTGTTTATGTCATGCAGTAAAATAAAGGCCCCTCATATACCAGGCTGATTAAGCCACAATGATGTCATTACATACATTATTCGGAAGCCCATATCTGCATGGAGGCACAATTGTTCAAAACAACAACCAGCATATTATGCTAACACAGATTGGCTTATGTAAGCTCATAATAAATTAGTTCAAGTAAAATTATCATAATTTTCATGTATTTTTAGGAAATTCAGTTGTTTTTTATTTATTTAAAGTGTTAATAGATACTGTATATGTAAAGTTCTAAATTTCCGAAGCTTTCAGAGCCACAAAGACTTTTGAAAGTTGCCGAGTTTCAGGAACTTGTGCAGTGTGAGATAAAGTGAATGTTGTGGATATATACATTACTGCATACCATATATACTCGAGCATAGTTTGAGTTTTTATGATAAAATTTTTATGCAAAAAGTATGGGGTTAAACTATATACGCATAGTATTTTTTAGAGTTTAAAATCCATTCATTTCCATGGATCATTGACGGTGAACAATAGCTGTACAACCTTGCGGTAGGCTAACCTTACCAGTAAGCTCCTTCACCCTCCTTTAATTACTAAGTAATATTTAACTTGATGTCTTTTAAATGATTTTTTATCGAGTTCTGTTATATAAGAGGTGCTATGATTAAGCAGTGACCTTGAGATTCACAACTCCATAGACTTGAAGTTGGTACTGCAGCCAGGTAGGATTCGAGGCTGATATTGATTATGTTGTGTAAATCTAATTGTTACGTTGAGGCCTTGGACTAAACTAACCTCATTTCTCTTGGAATTTGCTTTCTTTAAGAAGACTGGTAAATGTCAAGCAAGTCATTTTTTAAGTAATGCTGGCAATTGTTCCTCCTTGTCGTGTTAACCCAAACAGAAAGCTTGGCCGTGTGAACGATCAGTATCCGGGAGAAACAGATTATGTTCAGAGAGTTCTTCGGGATCTCATAGAAATGGAAGAAGAGTTTAAAAGGTAGGGTAATTATTTATTCCTATTTATACATGCAATTAACTGTTTTCCCATCTTTAAGTGGCCAATGGCTAAATTGCCATTTACATTTCAAGTTGACATGATCTCTTTCTCATTAGGTAAGACTTGTTTTAAAGTTTACGGTACATTATACAGTAGGGTAAGGATATATCGCGAGATAGGGTCCAAGATGTTCGCTATATACTAAATCGTGATATATAATTACATGTCAATGGGGAAAATAGGGTTAGGTTCTGGAGGCCAAAA
Source organism: Homarus americanus (assembly GCF_018991925.1). Taxonomy (NCBI): domain Eukaryota; kingdom Metazoa; phylum Arthropoda; class Malacostraca; order Decapoda; family Nephropidae; genus Homarus; species Homarus americanus. The sequence continues at coordinate 5,035,723 of NW_024745073.1, forward strand.
AAAGTGACTAATCTTGACTTAACGAGTTCATTTTCTTACCAACTAAAGCACCAATGAACACTAGACTCGGGAACAACAGGCTATTTAAATATCAATATCAAGGAACACTAGACTCGGCAGCTGAGGCCATACTGCCACCCTCACTTGACAATCCCACACCTACATAAACTAACACCAAAATTATTAGTTACAGTATTAAATCTTTTCCATAAAGCTTTCCATTATCTCCACTTCACTTTCCATGTCACTAGCAATCCATTTACACTTGCTTTAGAAATTGGAATCTGCACCAAACTCGGCAGCTGATGCGCCATCCCGAGAACAACAGACGACACATTGCCACCCTCACTAAACAATCATAAACTAACAAACCAAAAATATTAGTTACAGTATTAAATCATTTCCATTAAGCTTTCCTTTATCCTCACTTCACTTTTCACATCATTAGCAACCCATTTACACATCTTAGAAGTCGTAATATGCAGCAGTCGTAATATGCAGCAGAGTCGGCTGCTTTCTCGTCACTCACTCAGAAAGACTGAGCGGGCGAGCTTGAATGCGTGAGTAAGCAGCCACGGTGGCACCTCTGGTGAGCAAATAACGCATTTATTTGCCCGATTTCCCTCGCGAAAAAAATATATATATTGCTATACAGTATAAAGAAAAATTTCGATTATTTTAGAAGCCGCGATATAAAAAAATCGTTATATAAAGTCCCGATATATCCCGACCCTACTTTATTGTTTCTCCAAGTGAAAGGTGGGAAAAACAAGTGAAAATAAATGGCAGTTTTCTGACCAAGTCGTTTAGAAATTTTTTTCATTACGGTACAGTACCTTTGTTCTCGTTTCTCCTGTATTGGATGAGGATCCCCAGTTTTATACAGATTTTTTGTATTTCTTCCATATTTACTTTAAAATTAATTAACCCTTAAATGACGGCCGAGATTATTACATAAACTATTTTCTTTAACATGAAATATGAAGCTTTTAAAAAAGGGGAAATAAAATTTTGTGAAAAGGGCAACATTGCTCACTGAATACAGTAGTGTAATCAGATTTTTTGTATGCTTAATAAGGTCCATGAACAATTGGAGGGAAGACACTGCGTATGTTACCAAGTGGGAAGTTGGGGGAGGATTGGGGCATTGTCATGTGTGCCAGGCTTGGAAGTGTTATCATAAATTATATAAGATCTTCAATAATAGAAAAAATACAATATATAAGCTGTAATATGACCTGAGAATAAAATGATAAGCTGTATCGGAAGATATCACCGTTGGTTTAAATCGGCCAACCTTGGCTGTTTTGGGTGAGGATTTTAATATCATTTGTTTCTGACATTAATATAAAATCAATTGACTTTCAGAAAGAGTCAGCCAACTACTTCTGATTCAAAAAGTAGTCCAAATTCTAAGTTGGAAGAACGGTCTTCAAGATCTCGATCAAGAGGTCGGACAAAAAGCAGCAGCCATACTCAGTCTCGGTCACGAAGTAGATCCATGTCTCCATTGGCGAAGAAGATGTCTTTACAGGAAGGAAGATGGCACCCACCTTCCAATATTGATACCACTTCATCCTATATGGAGAGTGTTGTGCCTCATCCCAACATGGGTGTTGCCCCTGTAGTACCAGGTTATGGTTACCCTGTGCCTGGATGGCCTCCTAGTACAGTGGCTCACATGGTTCCTAATGCTCAACTTCTGCCTCCAGCTTTGTACTCACACCCTCCACCAGGGTACTCAGCAATTCCTGCCCCAGGTTAGACTTATATTTCCTTTATTTACGTATTATTGTTCTCCACTTCAGTTTTCTATGATTTTTATTTTACTTTTTAGTAATGCGATGTTATTCTCCTAAAGTCCCATTCTGCCTTCATACTCGTTTGTTGATAGATAAAATCTTTGCCATTTTCAGAAAATGTCTTGTATTTATTTCCTTTTATATTTATACAGTATTTGTTTTAGAAAAATCCTGGATTTTGGAATAAAGTAGGTTTTTTCTGGTGTTGTTTGAATTTGTGATGTATGGAGTGAAACAATCGTAGAGTTGTGTGTAATTTTATGAACATAACTATACAATGTGATAGTTTGCATTATTTAAGTAAATGTTCAAAATTCTCTTCCTTTGTCTCTAGAAACCATGTTTATTCTGCGTACATGTTTCATGTTTCAGTGAATCACTCACCCTTTTCAACACAAAGCATGGTACAATCTTAAGCACATTTATATTAAAAAAAATTATAATAAATTCCTTATTTTTGCTTCTCATTCATAAATTACAGTACCTGTATATGCTTAATACTACAGTACAAGAGAGTTGCCGGATGTCTCCACTGGCCACAGTAATGTGGGGCAGAATATTTTTCCCTAACTGTATGTGACAATACTATACAGATCAATGTGCACATTTCTGAGAAAAATAATTGAGTTGAAAATATATAAAAACAAAAAATTCCTTTTTGCAATGAGGAATTTTGGTACAATATTTACATGAAATCCTATAAATAATGTCTTTTATGAGAAATTATAAATATACTGTATTACAGACTCTGGTGCAGAAAGAGCACTATGGGACCAGAACAGCTGGGTTGTTTACAATGAAAGTTGTAGTGGCAGTCACCAGAGCATCAGGGGGTAGATTGGCATATATTTCAACAATCAGAGATGATAGTCTTACTAGACTTAATAAGACAGTGGGGACTAAAAATAATTCTACTGCTGTGGACTAAAGTTGAATTAGCTCTCAGGTGGAAGAAAATTGTAATACATGTACTGTACGACTGAAGTAGAATAAGCTAAGCAATTGTTTAACAACATTACAAAACCAATGTGACACCACAGATTCCTGACACTTCCTCCCAGGTTATTGTAATAATTTCAGGTATGGTGTCGAGCTCAAATTATGCAAGTCACGAGGATGAGGAGTATAAGGCTCGTGTTGATAAGTTCTTGAAGCAGCTAGAAGGATCCAGGTAATATTATTGTTCTGCATCATTTGTATTTAATAATTCATATTACAGTACAGTACATGTATAGTGGAATTTTATGTTTTCCATGATGTATTTTTGGGTGAATGAATATGAAATGGAATCTATAACTCCTCTTGTAATAGGGACAAAATATGGAACTTAAATTGAACATAGAGGCTGTATATGGAATCTTTCAATCCACTTCTGCTTAGGCCCAGTGACAAGAAGGACCGTGGTAAAAAATGTAGTACCAGGGAGAGAGAGTCCAGAAGACGGAGGAAGCGCAGCAGAGGTAATGTCTACATGTCATTACATCTTGTTTGATATCTACTTTAACTGCAATACAGGTGAAGCATACTGTATTTATAATATAAGTCAAGACCGTTAACTTAAAAGAAGGAAAACTTATATTTTGAGGTCAATTGAAGGATTTTGGAAGGAAGAGTGCAGCTAAGGTGTGATTGTACAATATATGTGTTACCAGGAAGTATAAACAAGGTTTCAGTCATATATTTGAGATGAGAAGTAAAGTACAGTATTGTAATAAGGTTTAACATGAGAAGTGAAGGAGTGATTGAAGTGAGAAGGTGGATGTAACAAAGGAGAGAACTTTGGAGAAGTACAGTACCCGTATAGATATTAATGGACAAATCGAGTGATACCTTAAATAGTTGAGTGAAAGGCTTTGTTAGTGGGAAAGAAACAGTCAGCTTTCTTATTAGAGACTGCTTGGTGTTGTTGGTACAGTAGTAATGTGTGTGCCTCTTGCAATTGTGTCCTTGTTTCATTCCCCTGCCCAGGTCAGATATTGTCCACTCTGACTAACCACCTGAACAGTTATTAAACTTACTGGTGGAAATGATAACTATAAAAGACTAGGATTAGACTGGAAATCTGCGAATGAGAAATTTTTAGGAATATCATGAAATCCTCTGGCTTTAGTTTCTCTATACCCCAGTCCCAGTTCATATATTTGAGAGTGGAATAACATTCATTGATAGTTTATGTTGTATTTGACTCAAGAGGCACCTTTTATATTCTAGGACATAAATAGATCACCAGGGTATTAAAGATAATCAATTCCACCATATTCACGATTTTTTCAGATAGCAACACCATTGGTGAAGATATAGTATGCTACCCAGTTCAAGCTCTCTCAAAGGGGTGGCAATATTTGGCCACTCTTATGTTAATAGGTTATATGTGGGTCAACCTCTATTCCATCCCACTTTTTTTTGTGCTTAAGTTTGCTAAGTGTGGGGCCAGGGTCAACACTATTCATTCTGAATCCATTTGGGAGGACTTACTCCTCTACAAGGCGGATGTAACTTTCCTAGTAATCGGGAAAGGCATTAGCCTTAATGCTGATATAACCCAAATAGCGCAGGACATAGAAGCCCTAACCCAATCAATAGAAAATCTTTGCAATGGCCGTTGTTTCATAGTGGGCATAGAAAGTCAAACTAACCCGAGGGGTATGACCGCAGAGGAATTTAACGGCTAGGAATGGTGTAAATCGTCGATTGAGAGAACTCTCCGTTTTGGTCGTGATCGTTACTTTTCTTGGAAATGGCCCGAGATAAATTGAGTAGCGATGATGTCCACTTAAGTTATAAAGGAAATGACAATTTATATTAATCATTCAGAAGCTTTGGGAATACAGAATTTTGACGAAGTAGATTCCTAAGATTATAATAACTTAGAGGGATAGGTAGTTGATTTTGCAAATAAGTACATTTGTGGTACTGTATAGGTTAGACGAGATAAAATATATCTTAACTATTGCTAGAAATATTACAACAATCGTTATGATAGGTTGGTTATAATTTTATAATTGGTCATATAGCATAATATATGACAATATACAGTATATTAGATGTTCAGGTATATAAAATATTATGTGTCCAAGTTGAAGGCACACATTTTGATAGTAATTTATTTACTTATGAGTGGTGTCACCAATTACAAGACAGACACCACATGAGTTAGTGCAACTCCAAATTCCATCAAGATAGGACAGAGGCCACTTGCCAGTTAAAGTTCACACGACACAGAGACAGTCAGCATTTCCGCCGTCAATTATTTCTCCATCCTGCCATCCCTATGGACTTCTTTGTTATCATACTACAGCTAAATAAAACTAATATTAGAATGCACTCATAAGTATTAGTTTTATGATAATAATATGCCTGGCCACCATACTAAACAAGCTAAATGACAACGCAAATGTATTACCACACAACTCGCCATTAATATATTCACTCAAAAATCGACTTTTCAGTGACCGTATTAATGTCGACTGGTGTGGCAGTGACACGCGACTGTGTGCATCCCCGTGGAAAAAAACACTTGTGAAGGCCTGCTTGCTACAAGAGCAATCCGGGCCAGTCTCCTGATATGCCAACCCATAGATGTGTAATTTAATATGGGGTCTCCAGGTTGGCAAACTCCTTCACAAAATTACATATATTGTGGCGTGAATGTGAGTGAATGACTCGTATGTCCATGCAAATTGTAAATCGGTGTTTGGAACCTTGTCAAATAAATGTAAGAGCAAATTATCTGCCCGTATCTGTGATCCCTATCTTACTAATTACTAATGGTGATGACTGATTGGTTATGATAAACTAAAACCAAGAACTTAGATGGATGTTGGAAATTAATGGAGTTCATTAATTCATCATTTATCAAATATGCAACACATTGATGCAGGGAAGTGGAGTGAAACTCTACGGTAGACATACACCATATAATCTTTTTGTTAAAGTACCTGGTGTTGAGGTACCTGAGAAACTCTAGCATCAGACACCCACACCATTCTTCTGTGACAACCTGTGTTCCACTGTGTTTGCCACTGATCTGGGTGAGGAAGCCATGTAGGACCCTCCCACCACAACAAAGAAAACTCTAATTTTTCAGCAGATATTCGTCTTGTGATTGGGTCATTAAGGTTATTGCCAGAGTCGGATACTAATGACAGTATCTCACCTACCCTATTGTATGTGGGTAAAGTCTTCTTACAGATAAGTAAATGAAGTTTTATCTGACTGTCACTCCACAAATATGTCTTTGATATTTATCTCTTTACTATAGGCCTCTTTGATGGATGCCCTCAACCTGGCTGCCAGGAAGACCGCTGTCAATTCAAGCTTAGGAAATGTTAAGGGTTTGATTGGGGCTACCGTAGCCATGGTCATTATGATCCTACTTTGGCTCTGATAACGAAAATAGACAATGGACCCATATGCTATCATACTGGTATCACTAAACACATGAGGTGTAACTTCCAGATACTTTGTTAAATCTGACAAAGTATACAGTATTGCCACTCAAATTTGGAGTTCCTTTGGTATGGCTTCATCCCAGTCACATTTAATTTACCATATATGTTGTACAAATCGATGGGCCCCTAATGGTTTCTGTGACCATGACAAAAGTCATAGGGGACCATTCACGTAAGGTCTGGTCATCTTCAATCTGTGGCTAATTTATTTCACAATTTATTTATATTTTTTTTGCGGGGGGGGGCATACTTTATACACCATTAGCTTCATTATTGTCTTGCTTTAACATAAGCAGAAAAAATATAAGATGAGAATAAGACCTTTTTTTTCACTCCAAATAAACAAAAATATTTTCCAAATAAACAAAAATATTGTTTGTGTTCCCAGCATCTTGCAGGTATCTCGGATATTTTCTCACAAACTTACCAAGGCATTAGAAGTTATAGAAGCAGAATTTTATGAGCTTTCCAATAATCCCTTTGGAATTTTCGTATGACTAATTGTAAGGAGGGTGAGAGAGGAAATAGAGACATGTGTGACCTACCAGTACATCTGATGGGAAGAAACTGATGGACAGTGGAACACCACCCACGCTTTGGTACTCTATTGGGAGCTTCCCCGGCAAGATCATGCAATCATTTATGATGCATGAAAATTTGACGCAATTTTCTTGAAAACTTTTTTTGTGGGCGAATTTTTTAATGTTTAAACTGTTAATGGTCAAATTCGTAGACCAACAGATGCGAGTGGCCTTCTCTAAGCGATCTGTTATGTAGATCAACGAAATTAATTTTTAAACTTCCTGCGACGTCTAAAATAGCCTGGAATGATTATTGTAGGTCAAATATATGGCACATGGCAGTTTCTCAAGACTCGGCATGGGTATGAGGCCTTCCCTTTGTGGAGGCTTCGGTATCATTTTCACCATGCTGAAGCAGTCACCCTGCCAAACGATTCCCACATTCTTTTTCAGCCATCACCTGAAAAAATTTTTTTTTTGTTAATACATGTGCAGTGATAGTGATGTTGATTGACAAATATTATGACCTAGATTATGTTACAAATAGTGATAGCAGCAGTACTAGTGATAATATCAATTGGGTGCAGCCACAGATATTGTGTCCATCACCCACACCACCTATTGGCTCTCAAGATCCACCTTTTACTCCTGGCTCTAAAGATGCTGGTTGCTCTTGGCTGTTTACCCCTAGAGCTAGTAGGAGGCGATCTCAATCAGGAAAAAGAGAGGCAATTTCAAGGAAAGAACCAGCCCAAAGTGTGAGGAAGCGAGCAAAGAGATGTGGGCCCTCTGTCCTAGCCAGAAGCCACTCACGACCACCACGTAATCGTGATGATTCGGAGGAATCAGTCCAAGATGACCTACACATCAATCCTGTTTCAGAAACTTCTGTCCCTTCAAAACTCTCTTCTGAGTCAGGTGATGCAGTAAGGCAAGGTGTGATATGGAAACGGAGAGTGGAGCAATATGGCCATACAAGGAGGAGGCGCAGGGCTTTATTTACTGACCCTGGCACTCCCACCCACCCACACTTAGCCGCTCACTCCTCACCACCTCCTGGTTCATATCATCATCCTGCTACTAGAGTTGGTGCTGGTGTGCAATGGAATTGGACAGATGGTAACAACTATGTGGCTGTTACCTTCGATTTTGACAATAGTGGTTTTGGTGTCACAAACAATGACTTCACCAATGAGAGCAGAGAGGTGGACTACTTTCGGTTATTTTTATATATGAAATAGTTCAGCTGATTGTGAGGGAAATCAACTCATACTTTGGTTTCATTACGTCAAGAAGAATATTATCACCTCAGTTACGTCTCCTCAACTGGTATGATATGATCATGAGCGAGATTTACACTTTCCTTGCTCTGGTAATGTTGATGGGGCTGGTGAAGAAGAATGTCTACCTCAATTACTGGACCACTCATCCACTGCTATCTACTCCAATCTTTGGGAAAGCTATGTATGTCAACCGCTTCTCCAATATTCTACGATTCCTCTTCTTCAACAACCTACAGTCAGCTGTTTATGGCGATGTCGGTCCTGTCCAATGGGATGCCACCACGTCATCATGAGTAAACAAATTAAGGTAGAAATGCGTGCCTTCAACTTGAACACAATATTTAGAATAACTAAACATCTAATATACTGTATATATGGTCATATTTGGGACAAATTGTAAATCTACAGTATAACCAACCTATTATAACAATTGCTGCAATATCCCTAGTAATAATAGTTTTGATACCAAGGTATTGAAGATAAGTTATTCCACCTTTTTCACAATCTTTTTTCAGGTTTGTTGGTTTTAGACTTGATTATTATGTGATGAATATTTTGCCATACTAACCTGTGGTACTGTATACAGTACTGTATTTTAAAATAGAGGCTTTAAACATTTTCAGAAATGGGCTTCACTTAAATGTTTTGAGTCTTTTCTTAATATATATCCAATTTTTTTTAAATAATCCCTTAGATTCCCGCAAGAGAAGAAGCAGAAGTAACAAATCCAGAAGTAGGAGCATCAGCTACAGCAGTACAAGCAGAAGTACCAGTAGTAGTAGTAGTAATAGTAGTAGTAGTAGTAGTGACAGCTCAGATGACAGCAACAGGAAAAAGTATAAAAAGAGAAAAAAAAACAAGAAAAATGACAAGAAGGACAAAAAAGTTGGTAAAATGGACAAAGTGCACAAGGATCAACATGAAGAACAGCCATGTTACCCACCAAGCCTCTCCAAAGTGTAAGTGTGTTTTAGTTTTTTAGCCATGGAACTTTATTAAATTTTTGCTTTCTCAAAAAATTGATGTACAGTTAATTTAATTCTGAAAAAAGTTTAAAATCTTTGTCATTTCAGCATAACAGTATGGAGATATTGAGCCATATAATGGGATACAAATTTATATAAAGAATTGAGTGTTATTTCTTAAATATTGTATTGGTATTCTAGCTCAGTTGACATTAAATATTATGAAATTTGTATTAATTTTATTCAATAAGTTAGTGTACATAAAAAGTATTGTAAGGTGAAAATTCTTTTATTAATATACTATACCACCATTACAAAAATCTTGTAATACTCTAATAAAAGGTAAATTTACATGGGAAAGATATTTCCCAAAGGAGGTTGACTATAGACCTCCTTGTGTCTGTGAGGAGATCTTAGAAACAAGTTTTGATACAGACAGTTCATGTAACAATGTACGTGAAACAATTAAAGGTGTTCATTTGTGAAAGTGAGTATAATTTTGCATATGCCAACCATTTCATGAACATCCCAATTTCTCTGAATTATCAAGAAACTGTTTGTTGCATTGAAATTTGGAATAAGAAAACACTGTAATTAATATGTACAGTACAAGATTGGATATCCAGTTAAAGTGTTACAGGTAAATAGTCCTGTCGTTATATAAGGTAAGTTGTGCTCAGTTTTTTGTGTATAGTATAGTAATTGTTTTGCTAACAAATCACTGGTAGTTATACAAGCATTTTTTTTTATATAAAAGAACATGTGTTTTAATGGTTACTTGAATCTTACAGGGAAGAGGACCCTATCCCAGAACTGGAAAGCTTGAATAAAAAATTATCCGCATATTACAAGAAAGTAGAAGCTAGTCAAAGAGAAGCACCCTCACAGTAAGTTCACAATTGTTGTAATACTCTCAAATGTTTAATAAATAGTTGATTCTATTACATATACTGTATATTCATGCCTTAATTGGTTAGGTCTGCCTTCCACATCTCCCTAAACATAAGACTGAATATGATGTATTAATGAATATATTTAATAATAAAATAAATTTTTCTTTTAATTTTATTTTTGCATTTTTTGCCAAACAAGGACAGTGTCCACAAAACGTGGGGTTTGCTGAATATATGTTTCAGACTTTTGTGAAAGAACAAAAGAGCACTTCGATTGTGAACTATGAAAGTTTTGTTGCTGTTAAATTTATTTACCTTGTATTTCTTATAATTATCACCCCACATGACAATACTGTACAGTGTATTGTCTGAATTTATTCAATACTGTACTTACCGTAAGTACTTTAATAATAATCACATGGACCCAGCTATATTAAAAATATAATACACTAATTATAATTTCTAAATGGTACCCTATAATTAAGTTATTTAAATGAACTGTATGATTTGCCAGTGGTCATGGTAATGGAACAATGTACAGTATTCTTAAGTGACAAACAATGCTAATAGAAGTGGGAAATAGTTTCTAATTTGTCATCCTTCCACTACACTAGATACAAAATAATTTTTAAGGAGACTTTGGGAGAATAGAAACTTGTTAAGAAGTTTCTTTATGAAAGTAGGGATAATGGTGAAGTGGGCTAAAGGAATAAAGCATTATTCTCGATGAGGGTTTTGTCTGTCCAAACAGGATTGACACACACACACACACACGAAGGCCCTCTTCCTCTCATAGTGAGTGTTGCATTGTACGTGATATATTATTTATTTTATTTGTATTTTTGATTTTTTGGAAAAAGGGTAGCTAGGTAGTTTATGGTCTGTTTATAACATTTTCTTGAACTTCAGGGTATAAGTCCAGACTGTAGGTGGAAATACAGTAAATAACAAGAAAAATGTGCTCTTAAATATTTTTGCATTTTTATATTAAAATTATTAGTTATTTTAAAATTTAGTTAACATATTGATAATATATGCAGTACAGGGAACTATTTTTTTGTGTGCCCATCAGCCGCTTGATTCACCCACCAGGCGTCAGTTTGGCTTTGTTTTCAGTGGAGTGAACATCGATTATGTTGGTGTCTTGAACATTTTTGCATTTTTACATTAAAATTATTGGTCATTCTGAAATTTAGTTAATTTAGTTAACCGCATCAAGCATAGGTCCCCTGAAAGGTGATTTCTCCTCCATCCCCACTTCCTTCTCTTCTCCCTTCTCCTCCACTCCCACTTCTAATTCCCATCATCATCATCAACCAGGAACCTTCTACATACACACCTCAAAGTGAGTGTACTTAATGCATTTTTTTTTTTTTACTTTGTATGTACGTACTTTTCTGTGAGCTGGAACCAATTACCCGATATCCCATTGAAACAATGGATTCGGTTAACAAAATTTTCGGTTAACGAACGACTCTGTGGAACGAAATGTGTTCATTAACCGAGGGACCACTGTATATATAATGCACTTGCAGCCATGGGATCCATCCGCCCGTTTCAGTATAAACAAATACAGTAAACCCTCGAAAACTTGGCACATGTGGGGCTCTGACCTTGCCGAGTTATCCCAAATTCCGACTTATCGAGTCAGCTTCCCCTCCTACAAAGATACAATAAAAAATTATCGACCCATGTATGTTTACATGTACTGTAATTATTGAATGTAAAAAAGTAACACGAGTTATTGAGGGTTTACTGTACTGTACTATACGTGTCATGCGTGTCGGTCATGGTCAAGTCACTTTGGAGTTCACATCTATAGTGTACTGTGCAAGCTTTTTCCACTTGTTTTTCCATCATTGCCCAGTGTTTAAATTTTGATTTAGGCAGATAACAGAAAAGTAGTAGTTTCCCCCCCTTCAGGTGTCCCCCATTTAGTATAATCTCATAATTTATCAGGGCTAGACCCCTTATTATTCTGAATTATGGGGGTTATACTGTTTTCTTATCTAGTCTCAATCTTTCTTTGATTGATTATGCCATGATAGGTTTAGAAATAATTTTTTTTGTTTTACATGATTTTGCTCACATATACAGGACTACCCCCTGTATAGTATTCTGTACTTCATTTTTTATCCTCTTCACCACTGAGCTTGCTCTTGAACTTTACTAAACTGTAATGGTTATGGAATTTAAATTGTGCATCAAAGTTTGGTCATTTCAAAAGTCAGTCACCAAATCCAGAAATATAATTTTCTTTACTAATCCATAATATTGCTTCACTTATACAGTACAGTGATCCCTTGGTTAACGAAATTTCGGTTAACGAATTACCTTCCACAAGAATATTCAATTCGGTTAATGAAATTCTTACGAAAACATGTCAACATGTTTTCGCTTGCTCACCAGCTGGAAGATTAGTCCGCCAATACAGTAATCGGTTCTAGGACTTAAATTCATTCCCATTTGAGTAATATCAAGAAGGTTGTGCTATTAAATATTTTTCCAAGTTTTATATTAAAATTATTAGTCATTTTAACACTTATTTAACATAATTGCAGTACAGAGAACTAGTTTTTGGTGCGCCCATCAGCCACTTCACTCACCCACCAAGGCGTCTGTTTGTGTCTCTGGTCAGTAGAGGTAACATCATGCTTGTGGCTCTCTTGAACATAAACTATTTCTACATTTTTACAGTACAATTATTGGTCATTCTGAAATTTATTTAACATATTGATAATATATAGCGCAGTGTTGATTTAAAGAAAATAATCTTTAATTACAGCAATTAAATTTAAAATTTTAGTGGTGAAATTGTTATTGAATCCAGCATGGGTCCAAAGAAATCTGGAAATGCGATTTCAATCCAGGTGAAACAGGAAATCATAAATAAACATGAAGAAGGCATTAGAACAAATGTGCTTAGTAAAGAATATGGCATGTCGGCATCAACTGTGTCGACAATTCTTGCGCAGAAAGACAAGTTTAACGAAGTGAAAGTGAGAGACAAATCTACCAGAGTGTTTAAAGGTAGATCCTTAATTTCAGAAACAGAGAGGTTACTTCTCATTTGGATTAAGGAAAAATAAATGAAAGGAGATTCAATTTCAACTGAATTTATTTGTGAAAGAGCCAGGGAAATATACGAACATTTGCAGGAAGAGCAACCTAGTTCTTCTGGCACAGAGTTTGAAGAGTTTAGGGCCAGCAAGGGCTGGTTTGAAAATTTTAAGAAAAGAAGTGACATTTTTAGTTATTAGGCATGGTGAGGCTGCCAGTGCAGATAAAGAAGGAGCAGCAAAATTTGTAGTGGAGTTTAAGGAACTGGTGGATGAAGAAAATTATCTTCCACAGGACATTCATCACCATAGATGAAGCCTCTTTACCTGGGCATAAACCCATGAAGGACCGTCTCACTCTATTGCTTGGTGCCAATGTTTCAGGGGATTTCCGACTGAAGCCTATGCTTGTCTACCACTCTGAAAATCCCAGGGTGTTCAAGCAACAAAAGGTGGTAAGAGGACAACTTGGAGTTTATTGGAATTCCAACCGTAAGGCATGGGTAACAAGACAGCTCTTTAATGAATGGGCTGTTGAGGTGTTTTGCCCTTCTTTGAAGAGCTACCTAACCACCAATAAACTTCCTTTAAAGGCTCTTCTCCTTATGGATAATGCCCCTGGTCATGACCCCGAACTTGCCAGCACTTTGGAGGCTCGATTTGACTTTGTCAAAGTGTTGTTTTTGCCTCCCAACACTACATCAATTATACAGCCAATGGACCAAAATGTAATCAGCAACTTCAAGAAGCTGTACATGAAGAAAATGTTCAGGAGGTGTTATCAGGCAACTTCCACTGACCCTGAACTAACACTGGCACAGTTCTGGAAGACACAATTCAACATCCTGGAGGCTGTAAAATTGATTGTGTCATCATGGCAAGAAGTCTCCATTAGATCCCTCAATTCTACATGGAAAGAACTGTGGCCATCAGCAGTCCATGATTTTGAGGGATTTGAGGAAGAAGTGGAGTTGGACAAGGAGATTGTGTCCATTGGTCAGTCATTGGGCCTCAAAGTGGAGGAGGATGATGTGGAAGAGCTTGTGATGTCTCATGAGCAGGAACTTACTCCTGATGACTTGCAGCAACTGGATGATATGTTAGAAGCTGACAGTGGTGAGGAGGAAAGGAAAGTGATGACCATATGTCTTCTTCAGACTTAAAAGATGTTGTTCACCACTGGGAGATGTTCAGGAAACTGGCTTTAAGGCACCCTGATGTGGAAACAACAGAACCTATTTTGTGTAATGTTGAGGACAAAGTAGTGGTCTTCAAAAATCAGTTAATGATGAGGAGGAGAAATGCCCCACAAAGAAAAATTGACAGTTTCTTCTCTAAAAGGCAGCAGGAGAAAGATGCTACCCCTCAGCCTTCCACTTCAAAAAGGAGAGAGGATTTTCCTGCTGGAGAATCTGTCAGTCCAGAGGTTCCTGACATTTTTATGGAAGGTGACTCGCCTTCCAAGAAGCAGAAAAATGCTTCTCCTCCACTCCCACTTCCTTCTCTTCCCCCTTCTCCACCTCCTACTTCAAATTCATATCAGCATCATCAACCAGGAGCCTTCTACATACACACCTCAAAGTAAGTGTACTTTACTGCATTTTTTTTTACTTTGTATGTAATTTTCGGTGAGCTGGAACCAATTACCCAAAATCCCATTGAAACAATGGTTTCGGTTAAAAAAATATTTGGTTAACGAACAACCCTCTGGAACGAATTGAGTTCGTTAACCGAGGGACCACTGTATGTGTTATTTTGTTGATCACCGGCCATGTAGGGAAATCCATATTATTGGTACTAACTGGGATGTGTGAAGGAAGTATTTGTGATACAGTACAGTAGTGAATGTAAGAAAGGCAAGTTTAAGAGTTATTTTTTGATGATAGAAAGGTTTTGAAGGAAAATATATAATTAATCTATCTAGTTTGCTGAGAGTTCTGATAGAACTTTTTATGCGTGGTACATTCCTGCAAAAAAAATTAAATACCCTGTTACTGTACAGGTATTACATTCTTTTATAAAAATGAACTAACTATAAATAGACAAAGTATATTCATTTTAGTTGGTATAAATACTGTACAGAAAGTCCTCTGAATTCATTTTAAGGGTTACATCCCTGGAGAACCTCACGAATGCTTATTCACTGATGATTAGGTCACTTCGGTCTGCATTCCAAGAATTTAACCCCTTCACTACAACAATGCCACTTATAGTATTTTATTTGGCTAATGCCAGACAATCATACTCAACACAGAGGGGCCCCTGTACACAAAGGGTTAAAAGCTTTACCATTTTCACCATATTATTTTCTACAGCTGTAATAACTTTGGAAGCACTTACTATAACACCTACCCAGATAGCTTTTTTATTTTTCTTTGTGTACAGTTAATGCCAGGGCCTTTGGCAAGAAATTTCAATGCGTACCAGTTTTTTACTGTTTCCAAATCCTGTTTCACGAATAAACCCAATACAATAGTTTAATGAAATTTCAAGGCACAAACTTATTTGAAAATCGTTCCTCTCATCAACTCGGGAATGTTATTTATAGTGATTTTTTATTTTTTTTTTTTTTTACGATCATCACAGAAGTAGAACACTCACTTACCTGAACCATGTTTAGTAGTAATATTTTGGCTGTTGTTTATCTGAAAACTAGAAAACAGTTGCTCTAGGACAGATACAGACCTTCAAGTCAGGGCTGCCTGATATCTTCTCAGAATACTGCAGTTTTTGGTTGGAAAATCGCCATTTTTGACAGGTAATTTATTTAGGAACTTTTCCAAAAACATCAATGAAGTACAGCTCCTCCCCGACTTACGACGGGGTTAGGGACCCAAATCCAGGTCATAAGTCGAAATGGTTGTAAGTCGAAAATGCTTAAATAATACATAGAAAATCTAAAATGGGTGTCTCTTTTTCTTCTCAGCACCACAAAACACTCACTTGTAAGCTTCCCAGCCCTTTTAAAGTGAATTACAAACGAAAATTTTGTCAGTACACAGCGCAATCACTGACGTTGGGACTCGAAAATATGTAATTTGACAAAATTTTGATACGACTGAGGCAGGTCGTAAGTGCGGGTGGTCGTAAGTCGAGTAGGTCGTAAGTCTATGATTCGATCATTGGCAAGTAGTGCTGGAGGCCACTCTGAACCTCAGAGCCCATGAGCTACAGCCCAGTTTACTTGTATGTTAATCTGGTACGGATTATTGTTGGTTTACTTGTGTTTATATACATGAACACTCTTACACTTCATTTTAAAGCTCAAAATCTTGCAGTAATTACTGTCAACATGGGTTTGCAGCGGTCAAGTGGATACAGCGCTCGCCTCCTGTTCTGGGGGCCGGTGGTTCAATTCCTGGGCACTTCAGTTCACCCAGCTTTAAATGGGCACCTAAATTTACAACTTGGGGAAGTGAATGCAGTCAAGAGCAGTATTGGCTGTGCTGCCTCCTTGTGTGCTAAAGGCTTAGTATACAATGTGCTGTATCCACACTGTCCCAAATGGGGAGTCTTGCTTAGGGGACACTCACTTTTCAAATTGATGAGTCATGAATCAGGAATTGGTATGCGTTTAGCAGTTTGCAAATACACAACTCATGGATAATAAATAACTGAATTTGGAGGGTTTACCAACGGGATCCCAAAACATTCATCGCAACAATTTGTAATTAAAATCCCATTTTTTACATTGTTTTCATTATTTTTTTTGTTTTGTTTATCACTTTGTTTACATTATATGTTATTTATTGGATATTATTGTTGTTTTGTATAGGCAAGTTGAGCTTAATTCTAACCTAAACTATGGAATTAACACTGTTCTGACTTACGAACAAATCGACTTAAGATCAAGGTCCAGGAACGTATCCTTGTCGTAAGCTGGGGACTGCCCTTTTTTTTTTTTCATATAGTATCTGTGTGTGTGTGTGTATATGGATTCATATAAACCATATCATTTATTTGCATTACAGAGACAAGAACACCAAAGCAAAGGACACACCTAAGAAAGAAGGGTAAGTTATGTAAGACATCTGGTTAAACTTCCAATAAGATCATAGAACTTTATATGAATGGGAAATCATCTTTAAGTATTTTGTTTATGTAGTCATGTATATGGATTCATATAAACCTCATCATTTACTTGCATTACAGAGACAAGAATACCAAAGCAAAGGACACACCTAATAAAGAAGGGTAAGTTATGATAATGTGACATCAAATCATGAAATTCTGTTAAACTTCAAAGAAGATCATAGATTTTGTCCAAAGGAATGGTAAATCATCATTATCTGTTTTGTTTATGTAGTCATGGTTGTATATATTTTTTCACCAGAAATTATACTTGTTATAAGCAAATGTAGAATTTAAATATAATTTAATATAATTTGTGATTATATGTGGAGAGCATAAAGAAATAGAATGATTTAATGAGGTCAGTATTCATCAATTCTTTCTGTTTCAGAGGGTCAGATAAGCCTGATAGTATTGCTCTGATGATGAATGTGATGAAGAGCTATGAACAAGGCTTTCGTTTGTCAAAGACTAAATTAGGTGCTAATTCTGCTCCTACTGTTAAAGCAATTCATCCTGCATTTAGAGAAAGTGACGAGGATGACATTCTTGATCAGCCAGCCTCAAGTTGTATTAATCAAGAAAAATCTCCTGTGAGTACAAACAAAGCTTTTATTGAAAATTCCATTATCAAACCCAAATCCCACTCTAAGGTTCTGTCAAGATCCCATTCTAGGAGTCCCTCACGGTCACACCCTAGGTCTCAATACAGACGAGATTCTTGCGAACGGTCTCGCTCTAAAGGACGCAGCATTCGAGATTCTCGTGAACGGTCTCGCTCTAAAGGACGCAGCATTCGAGATTCTCGTGAACGGTCACGCTCTAAAGGACGCAACATTCGAGATTCTCGTGAACGGTCACGCTCTAAAGGACGCAACATTCGAGATTCTCGTGAACGATCTATGTCTAGGACCCTCTCCCACACAAGACCAAGAAGTTGGGAACATGAATTTCCCCATAGTAGTGGCCGTAGCTTGCATAAGTCTTTTACTACTGCTGCACATTATCCCCGTCACTTTCAAGGACAGGGCCAGCATAGTTGGGAAAGAGGGGCTCATTTTAAGCAAGACCTACATGAGCGTGAAATGATGATTGAAGCAGCAAGACAAAAAATTGAAAACCAAATTAAGTATGGAGATGATGATTCTGATGTTTTTGAAAGGAAACGTCATTCTAAAACTCCTAGTCATAGGGAATCTACAAGATATGGATCACCTGGCAGAAGGAAATCATCTCGTCCGAAAACCCCAAGTAGGTGGGATTCATCTCGTCCCAAAACGCCAAGTAGGTGGGATTCATCTCGTCCCAAAACTCCAAGTAGGTGGGAATCATCTCGTCCCAAAACTCCAAGTAGGTGGGAATCATCTCGTCCCAAAACCCCAAGTAGGTGGGAATCATCTCGTCCCAAAACCCCAAGTAGGTGGGAATCATCTCGTCCCAAAACTCCAAGCAGGTGGGATTCATCTCGTCCCAAAACCCCAAGCAGGTGGGATTCGTCTCGTCCCAAAACCCCTAGCAGGTGGGATTCGTCTCGTCCCAAAACCCCAAGTAGGTGGGATTCGTCTCGTCCCAAAACCCCAAGTAGGTGGGAGTCGTCGCGTCCCAAAACCCCAAGTAGGTGGGATTCATCTCGTCCCAAAACCCCAAGTAGGTGGGATTCGTCTCGTCCCGTTGCTAGCAATAATGATGATGACAGATCTTCTGCAGGTAAAGTCTCTCCAAACAGGTCTGATAGATTTGGGAAGTGGGACAAAGAAGAAAATAACAAGCAAGGAGAACCAAAAATAGGAAACTCTCTCACAGAAATGGAAACTTTTGTTGAAGCTGCAAAACAAAAACAATTGGAGCTGATGAAAGAAAGAAATAAAGAATTCCTCAAACCTCCGGTTGACTAAGAACAGTTTACTTCCAACATAAAAGTCGTCACTTCCTAATTCATTTTGGTTTTAAATACTCTGTACATTAATTTTTTAATCCTTGTATAAGTTGAATGGAACCTTATTGTTTATAGTATCTTATTGAATGTTATTTGCTCCTGTAAATGTAATTTGCTACAAAAATTTGATGGATTAAATCAGATGTTACTTTATGCAATGTTTTCTATGAAGGTTTCTAATTTTGTATGTAAACTAGAATTTAAGGATCTAATTCTGTTTTGAATCTTATTAAAGCAAGTTGAATGTTTTTTTGAGTTTGGCTATTTATATGTTTTCAGAGTTGAGAACTATTGCACTTGATCTCTCTCTTCCTTATTATTTGAGAAATGGAAGAGTAAGTTTACAAAAGATGTATTTAACCACACTGTTTGTTGTAAATATTGATACAGTACAGTACTCGACATTCTCGAAATAGAATGAGAACATAAAATTTAGTTACTTACCTACTTAAAGTTAGTCCTAATATCTATGGTATTTGTTCAGCTTGCAAAGCCATAATTTTTAAGTAGCTACATGTGTATTTCCTGGTTTGGTAGTGAATAAAGTTTAGAGGTAAAGTCATTTTACTCTTGTTTAATGCCATTTCATACCCCACATGGAATACGGTACAGTACCTCACGGTACTTTATAATATGATTATACTGTTACCATTTATTTCACCATACATCAAGTGAATCTTTTTTTTTTTTGTATTTCTCTGTGCTTCTTTTATCTTTTTCAATAGTATAAAATAATTCAGTAATTGTACAGCATGTACAGTAGAGCCATGTAACAAGTTGTAAGACGTGCCAAGCAGTTGAAAAACATAGTCAACTGCTGCTAATATGGCTTCCTCTCTCTCTCTATCATTGACATGTACATCATAAGTAAAGTACATGCAATACAGTACAGTAAAAATTTTATATATATGGGCTTACAGAAATCAGATGAGATTTGAAACAAAATGAACAGTATGAAATGACAAGCCAACATCTATAAGAAGTTATTGCGTCATCCTAAATTCCCTCTGCTTTGTTTACGAGGCATGAATGTTGACGTCAGTCTTCTGACGCTTCTCTGCCACTTGTGTTGCTGGCAATATCCACACCAAACTTTTGTTTACTTCCAATTTCCATACTCTCTCTTACACTTTTAGTCTATATAATTAGCATACAAAATTTTAGTTTTACAGTATAATTTTCTGTACTGTATTTAATGTGTCACATGTTACATATGAGTAAATGAGGAGAATTTGAACAAGATAAGTTTATTTGTTCCCAAGAATCAACCTTAATAGTCACCTCAGGCTTGTTGAGGCTTAATTTACACAACTATTCTGTGAAATTTATGTGCAAGTAAGTACAGTACAGTATACCATTCAATGGTGAATTGATCAGAGAATTTGGAAATACCACTACAGTACATGTATCTCAATATTGCATTTTTGGCATTTACTTAAGTGATGCCTTATTGGAGGCCAATGAGCTTTGTAGGATCCCCCCATTGTTCTTGATAGTCTTATTGAGGGCTATTTTGAAGCCCGGTACTGTTTCTCTTCCACAGCTTGTTCTGGTAGACTGTTCCATGTGGATTTTGTCAAATGCCTTTGAAAAATCCATATACTGTACATCCACCAGTAAACTCTGTCCATGAAACCATGTTGATATGCATTGATAAGACTGTATTCTGTTAGGTGTTGGATTATTCCTTCCCCCTCCCCCTTTTTTTCCTCAGTGTTTGCAACTTCTTCTACCTTTCTTATACAGTACATTGATGTGTTGTTGGCTGGTTTCCAGTTCCCAGGCCCTTTTTTTTTTATCGCAAATTTCCTGAATACAGTAGAAGTGTTAAGGCTCTGTCACACGGGCATTTGTACCGTCATTTTTCGCTTTTGGCAAGCACAAGCAGCAATGGTTTTGCAACAGTTTTTAAGAAATGTGTTCACACAACGGGAGTATTATCACTGCTGGACAGCCACAGTAGCAAGACCTGGCTGGCTTCAGCTTGAGGCTTTTAATATGAACTGTCACAAGCCGGCCTGCCTCAGGTGACGTTCCAGAACGCGCGCCTTTTCCCGCCACTATTTAAATGCCTAGCGCGGGTTATCAGGTTCCCGTGTGACTATTTGCCTGTCATGCCACACCTCGGCCACAGAGAAGCTTCCTGAACCTACTTTTGTTTGTTTCATTTTCATTGTTTGTCCATTGTATCAAATTAATATTGGTAAAAGTAGTGTAGTTGTATTGTAATGTAGTATTACTGGAAACTGATGCTATGATTATGTTATAAATTTATTTATTTGTTGAATTATTATTATTTTATGCATTACAAGTACTTGCTCTACCAAACACAAAGACAGCTGGCGACAGACTGCTGTGTGTCGCCAAGCTCTTTTTATAAAAAATAATGCAAAAAAATAAATTCTAAATGAATTATTTATGGGAGATTAATATTATGATCAGTAAATATATGCATTATTGGCTATCTCGGACACAAAGGAAAGTGGGAAAATGACCCATACGTGCGTAGTGACAGCCGGCGCTCGACATAAAAGAAACTTTCCCCTTATTTGTCTCGTCACTGAGGTGCCACGGAAGTTTCTAGAGGGACAATATATAGTTTTTCTTAAGTCTTTTTTTATTGTTTTAATCATTTATAAAGGTAAAAAATTATTTTGGAAAAGTTGATTTTTCTCGTTTTACCCCAGTGTGGTAGGGGTTAAGACAGTGTGGGAGACTTAACTCAAGTGATGGGTCATCTAAAATTATTATTATTATTTTTTTTTAACTGCTAGGTCAGTATGGGAAACAGAAGTCAGTAAGTACTTGAGATGATCTGTTTTACTCTACCTTACATTATTCTCCTTCTGTGCTTCTCAGTGAACTGGATTCTACTGTAATTTATCCATTATCCTCTCTATTTATTGTGTGCCAGTTTTCTAATTTTATATTCATATCACCCACAACCTGTGCATGTTAATTTGGCAATGACTATCAAAAAGAGGGAAATGGACAGTGAATCCCAGGTATTCAGCAAAGAATGGGTTTCTAGATATTCTTTTACCAATGTGGGTGGAAAATGTATGTGTTTAATATGTAGAGAAAGTGTAGCAGTGCCAGATATTATAACTTTGGTTGCCATTTTGAGAGTAAATATGGAGGGGAAATATGAAAAGGTCTTTCCAGATGAAGAATAAAGAAAAAGGCTGATGAGATGGTCAGGGGCAGATCCAGGAATATTAAAAAAAGGGGGGGGGTCCAAGAAGTTTTGGGTGTGGGAAAATGGCGAGCAAAACGAACCCACCCAGCTGGGGGTTTTTGGTTGGGTGTTGTAAGACCCCACCAGAGTTATTATTTTTTAATCTGACCAATATCATGGGCATTTGAGGCCATTTTGAAGCTATGTGCATTTAATATTAAGAGAGATTCTGAGGTCAATAGTAATTACTTATTACTATACAAAAACACCAAAGTACAATACTGCATTAAAGAAAAAGTATTGAAATTTTCTGATGAAAAGGAGTGGGGGGACTAGCCCCCCCCCCCCCCTACTATCTGTCCTTGATGGTGCTTCACACGAGAGAAAGTATTATCACAAAACATCCCACAATGTTATCACAAGAGTTAGTTACATGGTTACCCACAAAACTGACTAGAACAGCAAACTTTTCTCGGAGGTAGAATTCATAAAGGAATGTACAGTATGGTTGACTCCATTTATTTTGTCTGGATAATAGGAACCTCATATACCTCTAGGTATAGAAAATTAATCAAATTATGATATATACATGTTGGATAGGACATATGACAGTTGTGAATTAAAAAAAATGCATTGTTTTTTAATCACGTAATTATACCCTCAGTTCACAGAAAATGTATTAAATGATAATGCACACGTCACATATGAATTATGACTGATGTAACTTGTATTGAAAATGATGATGCACACGTCACATACGAAACATGACAGTTGTAACTAACAAAACTGTATGTTATGTTGCCTAACTACATAAAAGATGATATGAACATGTCACATATTAAACAAGACAGAGTTGTAACCTGTTACTGCCAGTGTCTCCTTTTAGACTTCTCAATTATGTTATACATTTTCATTATTTGGTTTTACAGTTAAATACATATAAATATATCTCTTATTCTAATTCCCTGACTTACGAACAGGGTTAGGGACCGACATCCAGGTCGTAAGTCGGAAATGCTTAAATAATACATAAAAAATCTAAAATGGATGTCTCTTTTTCTTCTCAGCACCACAAAACACTCACTTTTAAGCTTGCCAGCCATTTTAAAGTGAATTACAAATGAAAATTTTGTCAGTGTAATGACTTTGGAACTCAAAAATACGTAATTTGACAAAATTTTGGTACGACTGAGGCAGGTCATGAGTCGAGTACGTCGTAAGCTGGGGAATAGCTGTACATACATACATACACAGTCTGCGCGAAAAGTTAGTTCGTCTGCTTAAACAAAATGCATATTTACTGTTATGTTATATAAATAAAGTCAAGTAACATTTACCACTTCACTATATATATATATATATATATATATATATATATATATATATATATATATATATATATATATATATATATATATATATATATATATATATATATATATATATATATATATATATATATATATATATACACACAGTTGGTCCTCACATTAAGCGGTCCCGCAATCCGCGTTTCACCGTTACCGCGGTGCCTTGCCAGAACCTAACATTTTCACATTTCGCGGTCGCGAACGCCATTCCGCGGAGAGTGTCCGGCGCGACGCTATTTTTAGATTTGCGCCACCCGCCTGCCTGCCTCTCCCTCCTCCTCCCTCCTCCTCCTCCCTCCGCTTGGGCAAGCGGCGCGGTAAGGTTGCGCAGTGTGTCTTTGTTGCGTTATCACTGACGTCATATGACGTATCAGACCTGTGATTGGCCATGCATCCCTACCCTCCTCTGCTGCTAGCTGTAATTGGCTTAAAGTATTATGACGTGTCCACCCGGGGCAGGGAGGGAGGGAGGAGAGACGACGCTTGACCTAGCCGCGACAGTTTCATCCCTCAAGGCCACTCCGTGTTATCGCGCATCCATTGTTCCGTAAAATGGCTTCCGCCGGACCACCACCCCCAGAGAAAAACCTTTCCTTACCTGGACCCAGCGGCACTAAGCCAAAGAGGACACGACGTTCCTTAAGCTACGAGGTGAAGTACCAAATTATTCAAGATTTGGAGAAAGGAACACGGCAAGTTGATCTCGCGCGCCAGCATGGCGTCAACGAATCTACGATCCGGACTATAAAGAAGGATTCAGCCAAGATAAAGGAGCACATGAAGATCACAAAGTCTACAGGTGCTTCTATGATCAAGTATTTTCACAACCGGGTGCTTCTCAAGACAGAAAAATTACTTGTGAGGTACTTGGTGCGTCAGGCGCGACGGAACATGGCGGTCGACACGCGCTCTGTGAAGGACTACGCACGTGAACTGTACATGGCAGTGGCACGAAAGATGGGAACTTCAGAGCCCAAACCCTTTACTGCTTCCTCTGGGTGGTTACAGAGGTTTAAGATCCGGAACAAGATCACCAATATAAACATTGGTGGTGAAGAAGCGAGTGCTGATCGTGCTGCGGCTCGGGAATTTCCTCCGTTTTTACGTGAGATTATGGAGGAAGGACAGTACACCGACGACCAGGTGTTTAACATGGACGAATCTGGTCTTTTCTGGAGAAAACTACCTTCCAAGTCCTACATTGTGAAGAATGCCAGCAGGATTCGGGGCCGGAAAATGCAGAAGGAACGCATCACCGTCCTGTTTGCCACCAATGCCTCCGGTACCTGTAAGCTCAAGTTATCGGTGATCCACACAGCCCGCAAGCCGCACGCCTACAAAACCATGGACATGACCAAGCTAAATGTCCACTGGCTGACAGCACGTAAGGCATGGATGTTCTCTACACTGTCCCTCTCCTGGTTTGATGACTGTTTTGTTCCCGATGTAAAAAAATTCTGTGAGCAACAGAATGTCCCATTTAATATTTTGTTGCTGCTGGACAACGCACCAGGACACTCGCCCCTACTGTTAGATCGTCACCCCAACGTAAAAGTGGTCTTCCTTCCTCCCAACACTACGTCTATATTACAGCCCATGGACCAGGAGTTGATTTGCAATGTGAAAGCTGCATTCTCAACAAAAAAATTCCAGCTCCTGAACGACTACACCAACACCAGGGAAGAGTTGCGTGACCTGAGTGACACCACCACCGATAGCAAGAGCGACGAAGATGAGGAACAACGGTTAGAACAGCAAAAAATACTGTTCAAACAATTCTGGAGAATAGTTAACATCAAGAAAGCTGTGGACATCTTGGTGGAGTCATGGGATCAGCTGTCTATTGCTACAATTCGTCACGCATGGAGACATGTGTTGCATGGAATACCAGGTGAGAGGAGGAGTCAATCTGTGACTGGTGAGGTTCAGAATGTTGCAGTAGCAGTGGACCTTGCCAGAGAAGCTGCGCAGACTGTTACAGTTCCAGGCTTCTCCGAGACCACCAACGACGACATCCTGAAGGTGATCAGAAATCCTGAAGTGA
Organism: Homarus americanus; assembly: GCF_018991925.1. Taxonomy (NCBI): domain Eukaryota; kingdom Metazoa; phylum Arthropoda; class Malacostraca; order Decapoda; family Nephropidae; genus Homarus; species Homarus americanus. The sequence goes on from NW_024745073.1 coordinate 5,061,296, forward strand.
CTGCCGACGAGATGTTGGAAGAAGAACACGTCAGTGAAGAGGAGGAAGAAGGTGCGTCAGTCTCCGAAGAACACAGTTTAAGTCATAGTGATATTAAGTGTGCCATGGAGTTTGCAGAGAAAATTAAGTCCGTCCTTTCCCGCGACAATGACGATGACCGCTATGAAGTCTTCCATAACCGGCTGGTGCAGGCTATGGAGCCGTACATCACGGTGTATCACGACAACATCAACGCCAGCCGTCAGCAAAGCATAACAGATTTCTTCACCTGCAACCCACCACAGCCAGCCCAAGCCAGTGATAGTGGCAGTGAAGTTGACTTTGAGGGATTTGTCAGGGAAGCCCTGACAACTGTAAGTGACAGTGATGATGATTCACCTAGTAATGGTGATTCACCTGAGGGCCAGTAATCTGCCCTCTGCCTCGGAACCAGCCTCCATCCCCGTATGCCGACCCATCTCTTCTACTACCGTAAGTGTTCCACAAAATTTTTAGTTTTTTAACCTATTCTTTATTTTTCCTATGTTAACCTTTATCTTTCCTAACCTAACCTCTTCTATATTACTTGTTTTTTCATACCATCATAAAGTTAAGATAAAATTTTTACTACAACATAGTTGTGTGTCGTCAAAAAGTGGAGTTTGGGGATCGGCCTGGACTCCATTTCAATTAATCCCATATGTTATGTTATTCACTTTACGCGTTCCTCACTTTCCGCGGGACCCTCCGGGTTACATTAACCGCGTAATGTGAGGACCAACTGTATATATATATATATATATATATATATATATATATATATATATATATATATATATATATATATATATATATATATATATATATATATATATATATATATATATATATATATATATATATATATATATATATATATATATATATATATATATATATTTATATATATATATATATATATACTGCTCTTGTGGTATGGTCGGTAACGTTCTCTGGTCCCATGCATTAGGTCGAGGGTTCGAGTCCTGGCTGGTGAGGTCGTTGATTATATGTTCAAAGTCCGCATGTTATATGGACTAAAAATGAAATATATATATATATATATATATATATATATATATATATATATATATATATATATATATATATATATATATATATATATATATATATATATATATATATATATATATACTGTATATATGTATATCGTTTTTCTTTGATATTGCAAAACAAGAAAATAAATTAGTAACTAACTATTTACAACCATTCTTTATGATGTCAGATTAAATTGTTTTAGTTTTTTTAAATATTGTAGTTTCCTTGTAACTGAAGCCCCATCCTCCTCACCTCCTCAGCATTATTACACATATTTAAAGTACAGCTACTCGACTTTCGACATACTCGACCTACGACCACCCGGACATACAACCGCCTCAGTCATACCAAAATTTTGTCAAATTACGTATTTTCGAGTCCCAACGTTAGTGATTGCACTGTGTACTGACAAAATTTTCTTTTGTAATTCACTTTAAAATGGCTGGCAAGCTTGAAAGTGTGTGTTTTGTGGTGCTGAGAAGAAAAAGAGACACCCATTTTAGATTTTCTATGTATTATTTAAGCATTTTTGACTTACGACCTGGATTTGGGTCCCTAACCCCGTCGTAAGTCGAGGAGCAGCTGTACATTGGAAGTATAAACTTAAATATAGATAGTTAATAAAACCCAAGAATAAGGCAAAAAGGTGTCCAAATATAACCACAAATTGCTATATCCATAGGCGATTGAGTTTCATGCAGATGGCACCGTTGACAGACTACATGTAAACATAGCATCTTGTAGAGGTCATGGAGGTATGTGTACGGCCGTGTCCTGCTCTGCACAGAGAAAGAAAACAACAGACTTCTAGGTGAGATCAACTCATCTGAATTGGTTTTTATTTTGGATGAATGAAATTCTTAAGGCTGTGGATATTTGTCTGGTTGTAGTTTAAGTAGTTTTTTTAGACTAACACTAGTAGATATAATTGGACGGAACTTTGTGGAAACGTTATTTACCATATTAAATAGATTAATGGAAACGAGAATGCACAGAACCTATTAGAAAGTGGGTAATTTATGAGGAAACTGCCACCACCAGAAGGAATTGTTCGATTTTGTTCATTTTTTACCACACATGTACAGTCCCCTTCACTTGTATTATAAAATTACACAAATCATTATCTTTGAGATACAGTCTCTCCTCGACTTACGACGGGGTTCAGTCCCGACGACCAGGTCGTAAGTCGAAAAGGCGAAAATAATATAGAAATCTAAAATGGATGTCTCTTTTTCTTCTCAGCACCTCGAGAACTTTCACTTTTGCGCTTGTCAGCCATTTTAAAGGGAATTACAAACGAAAATTTTGTCGGTACATAGCGCGATCACTAACGTCTGGATTCGAAAATATGTAATGTAAAAAATATTTCATACGAACATGGCCGTCGTATGTCCGGGTTGTCGTAAGTCGAGGAGAGACTGTATTTGTTTTAATATTGTTGTAATTTGATTCTATATTTTTAGTATTGATAGTTTCCTTCTGTCGAATGTAAACAAACACAGTGCTGTCATACTACACAAAACATGAGGAGCCCCTGTCAATGCAATATAGTATTTCCATGCTAAGCTGGCCCGTAAGCCCCACCTCGTCTGTAGCTACAAATAGCTGATTAGTTCCCCTGAGCGTTTTACCTCCCCCTGGACTGGGCATATTTATACCTACCTTTTATAATAAATATTTATAAGAATTTAACATCGTCTCTGAAATGCTAATGCCTTGAAATGATAATCCATATACCTGTATTTAAATTTTTTTTTGATAATAAGAGGTCTGCTTACCAATTGTGAACACACTTAGTTTGAATTTTCTGTGAACAAATCGGCTATTAGTATAGAAGAGGGACAGGCCCTACAGGCCAGGTTAGTGTGGAAAGGGTATAGTGAAGGGGCCTGTACTTATCATTATAGTAAGTACTTCATAATTTCTGAGAACAGCACTACCACCAGGAGTTTATAAATTTCGTTCATTTTGTCCACATGTTCTTATCATTATATTGTACTGTATTAAGCAGAGTTGTAAAACGTCCTGGAATTTATTACTTAAGTAGAAATATTGTTACATTAGCAAAATGTTACTCAAGTAGAAGTTAAAGTATCCAAATGTCAATGTACTCAAATAGAAGTAAAAAAGGTTCTCATTCTTAAAGTACTCAAGTAATGAAAGTAAAAAGTAACAACAAAATTAAATATTAAAATAAATCCACAGTAAATTATTAAAAAAAATAGTTCATTAAAGATTAAAATAAAAGACACATAGCATTACACACGTTTAATTGCAAATCTTTCTACAGTAAGTTCTCGCTTAACGTTGCCCCAATAACTCTGTTTCATTATAACGTCGCTATTCTTTAGATACCCATGATTCATATAACGTCCCGCCGATTCAGTATAAACATCATCACGGACTACTTTGTACAGCGCATCACCGTCTCTCATTTTGGCGTACTACGCTCTCACCCGCGGAGTGTCAATGCGTCCCCAAGCATCGCCAATCTTTGTTAAGCTACCACAGCGTTCGTGCGTGTTTAAGTGTTTTTGCTCTTAATAATGTACTGTAACCATTCAAAATGGCTTCCAAGCACCCAACAAGTGCTACTGGTGCTAGTGTTGTGAAGAAGCAACGTTATGACCATTAGCCTTGCTACGAAAAAGGAGGTTTTAAACCAGGAGGAGCCACCTGCCGCCACCCCCCTCCTCCGCTCCACTACCCACCACACACTCGTTCCACCACCTCCACCCATCAGCGAGTACAATACAAAATGATTTAGTTTATATATATATATATATATATGTATGTATGTATGTATGTATGTATGTATGTATGTATGTATGTATGTATATATATATATATATATATATATATATATATATATATATATATATATATATATATATATATATATATATATATATATATATATATATATATATATATATATATATATATATATATATATATATATCATGTAGATCCACAACGTGGATAAGATAAATCTTGATAAAATCACGGGAAAAGGGAAACAACGGAGCATCTTAGCTTTGGTCTTTATTCAAGACATCATCAGAACCGTCCGCGTCCGTCACCCCCCTTCTCTTAAGCTCCTCTACGTGTGTGTTGGTGTGGGGATTAGTGGATGACATCATTATGACCTGACCTCATGTTTTTAAGGTCACCCTGTATATTTAAGCCTCTCTCTGTCCATGTAATCCAGTTGCCTCTGAAGATGTCTTGAATAAAGACGAAAGCTAAGGTGCTCCGTTGTTTCCCTTTTCCCGTGTGATTTTATCAATATATATATATATATATATATATATATATATATATATATATATATATATATATATATATATATATATATATATATATATACACACATAGCTAGACCCGACTTACGACCGCCACAGTTGTGACCCTTTTTTTCATTTTTTTTTTTCTTTCAAATGACACGCATTTTCTATACCGAAACGTTTCCAGTTAATGTAGTCTCCATGTATAATTAGAAAATTATGGGGGCCCCATGTGCATTCAGCTGACTACATTAAAGGTAAGTGCTCAGTCACACTGTATCCATTCCTCATTATTTATTACTTTCACTGTACTGTATCCATTCCTCATTATTTATTACTTTTACTGTACTGTATTTCATTGTAGATTTTTTATTTAATTTTTTTTTTTTCTTTTTTTTTAATCTATGTCGGACTTACAACCATTCGGACTTACGACCTGGATTTGGGTCCCTAACCCTGTCGTAAGTCGGGGTCTAGCTGTATATATATTTACTATAAAAATGCCATTGAATTTCTGTACAGGCAGTCCCCGACTTACAACGGGGTTAGGGACCGAAATCCAGGTCGTAAGTCGAAAATAATACATAGAAAATTTAAAATGGGTGTCTCTTTTTCTTATTAGCACCACAAAAATCTCACTTTTAAGCTTGCCAGCCATTTTTAAGGGAATTACAAACGAAAATTTTGTCAGTACACAGAGCAATCACTAACGTCGGGACTCGAAAATACATAATTTTAAAATTTTTTGGTACAACTGTGGTGGTTGTAAGTCGAGGAGTACCTGTATATGTAATGTATTTTATGGGGAATAGGGAGGCTGGGGAACGTAACTGCCGTATTTTATCTATTTCTTATGGGGAAAATTTATTCCGTTAACGTCGCGGTTTTCAGGAACGGAACCACGACGTTAAGTGAGGACTTCCTGTATTAAGGTTAATCAAGAATTGATTTTCAAAATTATGGTTGTCCAATCAGAATCTTTTAGGCCTAAATATAAGCCCATTATAACCTACCGAAAGAGAATACGTTCAGCCGCTCTATTCCCTACAGTCCATCGCAGGGATGGTGAGTGGGCTGAAAATATATCAATACAACACTGTGATCACTTTCTTCTTTATCCACACAATATCGTTGACGTGGACTTAAAGTTCACAGACATAATGTTGTCTGCTCGCATTAGGCTAGGATACAGACCTATCTGGCATGTATTTGAGGTGGGGGATGACCCGCACTTCTCTTCCTGTAAGCTTTGTTACTGTCCCTACGCTAACACCCTTGACTGTCCCACTGTTAGGGACCTCCTACCACAGGGAGAGTCACTTACCACTATATGTCACCACCTACTTATTTGTAATAATTTAGTTTTAATTCTTGTATGCTACCCACACTTTGGTAAGTGCTATCTCCGTATCTCAAGTCATAGCGTGTCCTGTGAGACACAAGTACCAATGTATTAGTGTCTGACCGCATGGTCTTGGGATAGGCTTGTCACCCCTGAGGTGAAATAAATTAATTAAATAATAAATTATAAGCCTAAAATGACTAAACAGATGGTCATAAGCAGAAGATGCAGGTAGTGGGATGTTTAGCTTCAGAGATAAGTCATAATGTTGGGAAAGACCTCAGTAGCTCCATCTCATACCCTGGGCATGCAAAGTAGCTGTCAAACTCCTTCAGTTGAGGAGTTTGTGGATGATTGTTGCCTCCTTAGTGACCGAGTCAGACTAAAAAGACTCGCCATGAACTGTCCCTCTAATTGGGGGTGTGGCTGTGGTGACTTCACTTTTTGATTCAATTGATGAGTGGCTGAATTTTTTGCACCACTTAACATCTGGGGAGTGCTGGGGGGTACTTAGTTATTTAAGCAGAATTTTAAAATACATCAATCTCACACACATATGTATAGATACAGGCTTTATATCAAAGATGGAATTACAGCGGTCCCTCGGTTAACGAACACAATTTGTTCCAGAAGGTTGTTCATTAACCGAAAATTTTGTTAACCAAAACCATTGCTTCAATGGGATTTTGGGTAATTGGTTCCAGCTCACCGAAAATTACATAAAGTAAAAAAAAATGCAGTAAAGTACACTTATTTTGAGGTGTGTATGTAGAAGGCTCCTGGTTGATGATGCTGATGTGAATTTGAAGTGGGAGGTGGAGGAAGAGAAGAGAAGGAAGTGAGGGTGGAGGAGAAGCATTTTACTGCTTCTTGGAAGGCGAGTCACCTTCCATATAAATGTCAGGAACCTCTGGACTGACAGATTCTCCAGCAGGAAAATCCTCTCTCCTTTTTGAGGTGGAAGGCTGAGGGGTAGCATCTTTCTCCCGCTGCCTTTTAGAAAAGAAACTGTCAATTTTTATTTGTGGGGCATTTCTCCTCACCATTAACTGATTTTTGAAGGAGACCACTGTCCTCAACATTACACAAAATAGGTTCTGTTGTTTCCACATCAGGGTGCCTTGAAGCCAGTTTCCTAAACTTCTCCCAGTCGTGAACAACATCTTTCAAATCTGAAGAAGACATATGGTCATCACTTCCCTTTCCTCCTCACCACTGTCAGCTTCTAACATCTCATCCAGTTGCTGCAAGTCTTCAGGAGTAAGTTCCTGCTCATGAGACATCACAAGCTCTTCCACATCATCCTCCTCCACTTCGAGGCCCATTGACTGACCAATGGACACAATCTCCTTGTCCAACTCTGCTTCTTTCTCAAATCCCTCTGGGGAATTGGTAGGTCTTCAAGACCTGAAGATGTCTTGAATGAAATTTTTTTTACCCGAGGTACACTCGCACCAAAAAGTATCGGTGCAGGGTGAGATCGACGACTTCCGAAACGATACGTATACACTGTGATATGTCGGGAAGGTTGGTAAGTGTATCCTCATAACCCCCCCCCCCCTCCACTAGGTGTTGCCATATGGCTGACAATCAGTGTGTTTGTTTCCTCTTTTTGGATTGTTGCTTTGTGTCGACTGAATGATGAGCGAGGGTTCGGTCTCGGTGAACGTGGGTATAAAACAGAGGCAATATGAAGCAGTAGAGATCTACACATGCCAGACGACATGGAAACCTCAGAGGGAACACGAGGAGCTATTATTGCCCTTCATAACGAAGGGTTCGGCGTTACAGATATTAGCCGGCGGGTTGGTGTCCACAGGAACACCGCTGCACGTTGGATTCAGCGATACCTCGAAACTGGTGCTACAGACGACAGGTCTCGGAGCTCAGCAGGATTACAGGGCTGCCAACATACGGCTGGAACAACTCGCCTTTCCCAATACGGTCACTGATCTCAAATTGTTCACACTACAGTATGCACCGATACTTTTTGTTGCGAGTGTACATACATAGTGCTATACTGTATTGCATATACCGGGTAGATGGTACGGGTATTAATAAGCACAGATTGTTACAGTAACGTATCTGCACTAATTAATGAAAAACAAATGAACAGTACAGTAGACACAGTTAGGAACCCTTTTGCTGGGAGGGGGCGTAGTCTCCCCCCCCACTGGACCCTTGTCCCAGGAGGGGAGATTAATGCTTGCTCAAGGATTATAAATGAAGGAGTTTAGTTTTCCCTTATTAAATGTCACTGCTTTGACTTAAGAAAATATAACTTGCATTGCTGAAATTAACTTAGTACATTTGAGTACACACACTCAAAACCACACAGACACAAACAACCACACAACCACTCAAACACAACTACACACACACACACAGGAAGTAAGACAAGAAGCATCCAGTAAGGGTCTTGTTGTGTGACTGCATGGAGGCAAATTAAAAGATCAGCTGTTGAGGAGCTTATAATTTGGCAACACTGGTGCATGTTATCACTCTTTTCCACTCCATCTCATCACCCACACCTTTCTGCTTTCTCACTCCATATTTTAAAATGTTATTTAATGTAATGTTGAAGGGATACAACTTTGCTCATTTATGCTTATACTCATCACAGTCTCCCTAAAAATATTTTAGCTTTCGTGTTTATTCAAGACATTTTCAGGTCATGAGACCCACTAATCCTCCAACCAAGGAAGGTGACCTGACATTCCATCAGAAGGTCAGTACAGTAATATGAGACCACTAATCCCCCCACCTGACATTGAGTGAGGCCAGGTCAGCCCCTCATCTTCATTCAAGACATTTTCAGAAAATTCTCAATTTTCAACCAAGGAAAGTTTGTTCCCAAAGCCGGAATTTTTTTTTCTGCCTTTGGGAATGTTTTCCGAGCAAATTTCAATTCCGGTTATCAGAGATTTTAGGGTTTGAGGGATTCCGGCTAATTGAGATATTACCGTAATTACTGGCCACCTATGCCTTTTCAATGTTTTTTTGCCTCAAAATTTTAAAACTTCATAAACACTACTACTAATAATTGGTACTACCTATATGATCTCTTTGTTCTTTACCCTAAAAAGTTGTCTAATTCTTCACCAGCTAGAGAATTTCACCACAACTTCTATAATTCTTTAAGGTAGCATGACTGAGAAGATTGACCAAAAAAATTAGGTAAGTAAATACATTGTTTTGTTTTTTTGTTTTATTTTATTTATATAAAAGTTACCATTACAAACCAATGGTACACATTGGACTATAGACAAAATTTTATCTCGGTAATTCTACAGAACTTGTTGTAACAACCTGCAGATCTCTGTATTAAAGTCAATACTAAAGAACTGCAGTGGAGGAGATGCATAATTTAGATTTACATTTATAATACACATCACAGATTGAACAGCCTGACAACTGCGTCAGACACCAGACCATTTGTTCCAGGACAGCAGTCATGTCCTCAAGACACTGTCTAAGGTCAACACAGCTTAAGCTCACTCATTAACTGTTAACAAACATGGTCATTCTATATTAGCAAATATCAAACATGGAGGCTTCATGGAATGCTTGACGATTTACTCCTGGTATAACAGGGAAGTCCTTGTCATCCACCCACTAACCTGCTGTCCATTTTTTTCTTTTTGTCCAACTGGAACACTGTTGCAGTAACCTTAAATCATTCACTGGTAATGCAATTCACAATCATACTTCCTGAATGCCCACAGAGGGTAGCAGCTTAAAGAAACCACTATTCCAGAAGACAATCTACCACTCTTTGAGGCTGTGAGTGGTGTTGACGGTAGTGGCACAACACATCTGGGTAAGGGTGGGGTAGTTAAGGAACAAGGCTGACTGCAGGAACACCTGAGCACCCCACACCATACTCACTCCCATCTACAACTGCCAACCCTAATATGGATTTAGAAAAGGTAATTTATTAGTTTTAGAGAAAAATATTGTTCAAATTTTGTAAAAATTGAGTGACAAAGATATGCACCAAAATATGTAGAATGTAATACCTTTTAGGTTTTAAGCAACCTACTATGGTGTTGACGAAAATGGTCATGTAACACGACCAGTGTTGTTGTAGCGGTGGGTATGGTCACTGTGGGGAATCATTTGACCTCTAGTAGGTTGAACAGGACCTGGAGCTAACCCTGATACAGTAAGATTGAAGAGACCAAACAGCTGTGACAAAGCTTCTCGAACACCTTCTGATAGTAGTCCAATGTCACCTTCCCCAAATAAAGCTGAAAAATAAAATAGCAAAAATAGGGACAGTATTGATAAGAAAATATAATTTACCTTACACTGCCAGTAAGCCATTATTTCTTTCATCTAACTCCCAGATCTTCACCCCCCCCTATCTATATCTATCTATCTATATATACACACACACACACCGCTCCTCCCCGACTTACGACCTGCCTCAGTCGTACCAAAATTTTTTCAAACTATGTATTTTCAAGTCCCAACATCAATACACAGACAAAATTTCGTTTGTAATTCACTTTAAAATGGATGGCAAGCTTAAAAGTGAGAGTTTAGTGGTGCTGAGAAGAAAAAGAGACACCCATTTTAGATTTTTCTTTGCATTATTTAAGCATTTTCGACTTACGACCTGGATTTGAGTCCCTAACCCAGTCGTAAGTCGGGGAGGATATATATATATATATATACACTATTACACTGCATATCAATGTAGTGTAGATGCCTTGGATATGTCACACTAAATGGCGTTGATCCAACAGCATATCAGCTGTTTGTTTAATGTACATTTAGGAAGAAAACCGAGTCATGTTCAACCTGTCAAATGTGTAAAAATGGCTCTGAAGACAAGTACAGTAGTACTCCCATGATTGTGTCAATATCAAAAGTTTTCTATGATGTCACACCCTCAATTAATGGTATGTCAATCGGAGGCCATGAAGAAAATAATGGATTTTAAGAGGAGTTCAATTTCCTTGCCTGAAACCTTATGATATAATGCCCTGCAACTGATATTTTTTATTGGTGATAGATAACATATTCATCGGTTTGGTACTAGTCTTTCCATATACTCATAGGGTCATTCTATCTTCCAAATACTGTAGGCCCAGTTCATATGAAATTGTGTTAGGTGGATATTGATTAACTAATTGCATTAATATAAAAATGAAAACACAACTGTAGGAGTAACCTAAAATTCAACTTGATAATTTTAAATATGCATTATAGAATGACCACTCAAAATTGATGAAAGGGTTTAAATTCCATAACACTGGTAATGGATTTTTTGGAGATGACCCATATTCAATAGTTTAATTAAATTTTCTTAATTTCTACAATTAACAATGGGTCAAAGCAATGTAATTTCTAGTATAAAACTATACCAGCCCACAGTTACGATAAGATTGTCTAATTTCTTCTTACTTGAAAATGTTAGGTATACCAGGATGCAGACTTTACCTTAAAGCCAGTAGTCTGGATAAGATTTCAATGAGTGGGGTGATCTTAATCTGAGATTTTAAATCCTTTTCCAGAAAGCAGGAATTCACTATAGTGCATTTTTCCCAGCTGAGAAGAGATGCCCCACCCCCTCCTTAAGAGTTACAGCTGATTTGGCTGTTGCAAATCTGTCAGATTTCGTTCTGAAGTAATGATGTATTTCTAAATAAGTTTATTCATAATCGTTGGGATGACTGTTTCTGATGACAAAAATATTTAGCTAAATTATATAAAGATACATATTCATTATTTCAAACATGAGCACATAGGAAGTTTATCAGAAATCTTATTATTTATTAACTGTTAAACTCTGGAAGCAAATTCATGCTTTTGGAGGACGCATTTAATATATACTGTACTCATTTTTACCCACAATAAGGCATACTAAGACAAACTTTGTATCAGTAATTCTGCACTACATTATGCAAAAACTAACATTTTAAAAGATCAGAATCACACTGAAATATGACAAGGCCATCAGCAGAGGCGGGAAATATGACTGCGAACAACTTCATATTTCCCGCTTTTGTGACAGCTGTTCGCTCGAACGGCCAAGTCTGTCACACTCATCCACTAACTTTCAGGGGCCTTGTAAAATTTTCAATGTGATTCTGATCTTTTAAAATGTTAGTTTTTGCATAATGTGGTTTTACTGATATGTAATTTGTCATAGTATGCCTTATTGTTGGTAAAAGTAAGTACTGTATATATTAAATGTGCCTTCCAAAAGCATGAATTTACTACCAGAGTTTAACAGTTAGTTCATGTATAAGATTTCTGATAAACTTCTTATGTGCTCATGTTTGAAATAATGAATGTATGTATCTTTATATAATTTAGCTTGATATCTTTCTCGTCAGAATCAGTATCCCAACGATTATGAATAAACTCATTTAGAAATATATCATTACTTCATGACGAAATTGAACAGATTTGCAACAGTCAATCAGCTGTAACTCTTGAGGAGGGGTGGGGCATCTTTTCTCAGCTTGGAAAAAATGCACTATATAATTGGAATATTAACTAAGAAAATTCTTAACCTTCAAAACTACTAGTATATAGTACCATATTGTAAAATACAAACCTGATGGAGTAATAATGGGCTCATTAGGCTCTACAGTTAATTCGCTCACATCTATGACCGCAGAATCACTACGCATCCGCCTCTCTCGAGCTGTGGCTGCCAAAAGTACGGCTGCATTCAATCTTTCTAGTAATCGACGTATACCTACATCCATCTGTGAAACCCAAAATAAAGCCAGTTGAATTACAAATACTAAGAAAGAAGCAAATATTTCAGACATTAAATCACAAAAAAAAAAAAAAAAAATTAAATTCCAACAGTAGTAATGTGCCTCTGACATGAAAAATTGGCAGCCAGCCATTTAAGTACTTGCCTGATCACTCGTCAAAGCAGCTAACTGACCAAAAACTACAGTCTGTCGAGTGTTTATTAAGTGTGCCAGATGGTAAAGTGGGCGGTAGAGTGGATGAGAGTCATCATGAGTTACAGGTGGAGTATTGTAGCGATGAGTGACCTGGGGTGGAGTAAGGCTGTCCCCAGCTGCTGCACCTGGGGGTGTATGTGAACCTGGCCCTCGGTAGTGTAATGAGGAGGGTCTTGGAGAATTACTCCGGGAAGCTGGCAGGCTATTGCTTATGTAGCCTTCCCCACTGTTACTCTCATGGCGACGTCCATCAAGGCTCCCTTCATCAGGTCCACCTCTGTATACTGGACGTTGATCCTTGTGAGGGCCAGTAAAACCTTGTGAGCTACCTACAGGTCCCACTGGTTTTCCTTGGGGACACTGGGGCCCCACAACACCAATTGCTGCCTCCTGTTGTTCCTTGAGTTGGCGCCTCCTTCTCTTACTCCACAACTCATGGCAATCCTGATACTTGGGTAATGGTGGTGGTTCCATTCTGTAACATACAAGAAAGTGATTTTTTATATACATGTACTGTTCTTTAATAATCCATAGAAATTTTCAAGAAGCTCATTATTTTGTCTCATGGAGAGAGGGAGAGATTTGTTTTCACTCACTCTTAAGTTAAAGGCAAGTATGGTTGTTGTTGGACATCACTTAGCTATTAGTGTATTTGGATCAATTCCAAGAATTAAATCCCAGCCATACATATCAGGGATCTTGATATGCATCAATTACCCAATCCACACTATTGTAATAGGCACCAAGAAAACAGAATATATACCCTAATTACCTGTAACTCTACTACAGTAATAACATAAATCTTTGATAAAATTGTTTGGTTACAAATCTTCTTAATTACGAAATGGTATGTACAAACTGGATAATTTCATAATTAAGAAGATTTGTAACCAGGTGAGAAGGTTGGGTCAGCTTACCCTGACCTGACTACCGACTGCTGCGGTGCTTTTTTGAAGATTAGTAGGGTCATTACCTAATACCTGACCATTGTGGACTTGATCTCACCCTCCTCTGTATATATACACCTTGTTTTGTACTTCTCCTTAGTCTGTACTCACCCCTGAAGATGTGAATTACACGAAAGCGCTTGGGAACTCCGTGTTTTCTTCTTTCCTTGTGGTTATCAGCATATACCTGGATCACGCGCACCCACAGTGATTTACTTGCATATATATATATATATATATATATATATATCAGGACAGAGAATTAGCTATACACTTACAGGTCAGGATCAACATTCTTCAGCCAGGCACTATTAAGAGCGTTTTCTGCACTGATACGTTTGGATGGATCTAACTTCAGCATTTGATCTAGAAGGTCCAAGGCTGGTTGAGGCATTTTGTCTTTGAAGTCTTCCATAATCCTTCTTCGGTATGTCTTTTTAGGCTTCATTGTTCCCCAGCCAGGTAATTTTACTATGTCTGGCCAATCAGCTGGTGATGGTGTCCCACACACTCGAGATATTACATCTAACTGCATGGCTTCAGTACTGGCCTACAATTAAAAATAAAACTGAGTTTTACACATTACATTAAAAACAAAGTAAGACAAAAACACTGCAATACTATATTAATTTACAGACATACAAAAATTAAAAATTACCAACCTGAAAAAGTGGACGCTTTTGGAAGAGTTCCCCAAGGATACAGCCACATGACCACACATCAATGGCTGGCCCATATCGCTCTTCTCCTAGCAACAATTCAGGGGGGCGATACCATAATGTGATGACCTTGTTTGTATATGGGCGCTCCTTGTTTGAACTAAATAATCTAGCAAGACCAAAATCACCAAGTTTGATTTGACCCCTGAAAAAAGAAGTAGACTTATGAGAAGCAGTACATTGTCAACACAACCCATACTACTTGAGGGACTGATCCTGAAATCCTATTTTCTAGTAATACCAATACATTAGGTAGAATGCAAAAAATTCATAACCCCCCCCCCCCATAAAATGCAAAAGGAAGGATTAGATTTATAAATTACCATGACTTACATATATGAGGAACATAAGGTATAGTATATTCTACTTCCCCGAAACAGTTTGTATTACATGACCCTCTTTGCTTTATAAAGATTCAATAATTCAGTGAAAACTTTACTATATAGCATATAAACTTACTGGAATTTTATTGTATCCGGAGTTTCTATTAACCCTAATATAAATGCATATTGTATTTGTTCAGTACACTTAGTAATGTTTCTACAGTACAGTTTACAGAGGGTCGCCGATTTACGAACGTCCAACTTAGGAACGCCCGCAGATACGAATGAGGTCCCATAAGGTCAATTATTTTAAAAATCCGACATAAGTACAATGGTTCGCAGCAGTTACGTACAAGACTTACTCGACGCGCCGTAAAGGGGACACAGAACGGCATGTGGGGAATGATGCGTCACCCAGCTACCCACCTTAAGGGGGCATCAGTACGCTTTATCCTCACCTCAGTAATCTTGTGTGATCAAGTGCAAACTTTTTGTTTTTTGCTTATTAACTACTTTATGGCCCTCATCATGGCTTCCAAATGCAAACCTGATGCAAGTGATAGTAGTGCATCCAAAAAAAGAAAACAATTACAATGGACGTGAAATTAGATGTAATTAAAGGTTCTGAAAAGGGCGAAATGCCCTCGGTGATCAGTAAAACATTGGGCTTCAGCCGGTCAACGGCCGGAACAATTTTGAAAGACAAACACAAAATTCTTGAACGTGTAGGATCTTCACCAATGCACTCAACTGTGATAACAAAACAAAGAAATGGATTGTTAATTGAAATGGAATGATTGTTAGTGATATGGGTAGAAGATCAAAATCAACGGTGTCTGCCTCTAAGTCTTGCATTGATTCAGGAAAAAGCGAGAAGCTTGCATGCTGACTTGAAGGTTAAATATGGTGGTGAAAGTGATGGAGAAGATTTTTTTGCTAGTAGGGGCTGGTTTAACTGGTTCAAGGCAAGGGCAAGCTTATATAACATTAAAATGCAAGGTGAAGCTGCAAGTGCCAATGAAGTTGCAGCTAAAGTAATTGAAGGAGGAGGTTATTGTGCTGAGCAAGTTTTTAATATTGATGAGACTAGTTTATTTTGGAAAAGGATGCCTGAACCCGCAAACCTTTCAAAACATGAAAAAACAGCACCAGGGCATAAAGCTGCCTAGGGAAGGCTGCTGGTGACTATAAACTAAAATGTTTGCTTGTCTACCAGTCAGAAATACCTAGATGCTTTCAAGGCATCACTTCCAGTTAACTGGAAAGCTAGTAAGAAGGCTTGGATGACATTGTCCCTTTTTGTGCCTGAAGTGGAGCGGTATTTTATTTCAAAGTTAATGCCTTTCAAAATTCTCTTGGTTCTTGAAAATGCACCTGACCATCCAGCATTTTTGGATGATGTTCATCCAAACATTAAGGTTACGTACCTACCTCCAAACACAACATCTAATTTACAACCGATGGACCAGGGAGTAATTGCTTCATTTTAAAGCATATTACCGGAGAAGGACATTTGCTCAAGCTTTCAGGCAACAGAACGAAAAGAGTGCAGGACTTTAAAGGAATTTTGGAAGTCCTACAACATTTTGCAGATCTATGGGCTGAGGTAAAAGAAACCAACATGAAAGGCGGTTGGAAAGAACTCTACCCACAGTTTGTCCACTATTTCATGGACTTTGAAGATGATGTCACAGTTGTTTGAGTCTCATGCCAAAGAATTAAGCAATGAGGACCTGATTGAACTAGAGAAGCAAATTTTGTCAGAGGATGTAGAGGAAGCTGAAACTCCAGAGCCAAAGTGATTCGTTCCAAAAGAAATGGCAGAAGGTTTCAGGCTTATTGATGAAGGATTGTTTAAATTTGAACAGCAAGATCCCAACATTGCAAGATTCACCAAGGTTCATAGAAGTATTACTGAATGTCTATGACGCTACAAAGAGATTTATGAAGAAAAGAAGAAAGTTTCAGTTCAACCATCCAGTGAAAAGTTTTTAAGAAAGTCAAAAGGCAGCCAAAACCAGTCCTATCAACCTCTGCAGCATCTACAGAACCAGTCCCATCAACCTCTGCAGCATTTACAGAACCAGTTTCTTCAACCACTGCACCATCTACAGAACCAGTTCCATCAACCTCTGCAGCATCTACAGAACCAGTCCCATCAACCTTTGCAGCATCTACAGAACATCCCATCAACCTCTGCAGCATCTACATATCCAGTCCCATCAATCTCTGCAGCATCTACAGAACCAATCCCACCAATCTCTGCAGCACCTCCAGAGGAACTCCCAGCAACTCCAGAACCAGTTAATTCTACCTTGCCAGATTCTCCACAACCAATCCTGTTAACATACAGTACTGTATACATCATTATCACCATCTTCAGCTTCGTTCCAATAAAGCCTTTGTCACTCCTACAAATGCCCATCTATACATGCAAGCCAGCCCCATGCTTCAATATAAGTGTTAACCGTTAAGCCCCGGGTTAGGGTTAGTTAAAGAAAAAAAAAAAAAATTGGCGGGAAAATAGGTAGACTTTCTGGAACGTCACCTGGGGCCTAAGGGTTAAACATTAATTTTTACCTTTCTTGACTGTATTTTGTCATCCAATTTCTTCTTTTCTCTTAAATTAAGTGATTCAAGATGTACTATAAAAGGACGTGGGCTACGATATAGTGCACACAGTGTACAGTATGTGTTCCGACTAATTTACAAATCCGACTTAAGAACGGAACACGTTCGTAAACCGTGGACCCCCTGTACAGTAAACCCTCGATAACTCAGCATTTGCTAACTCAGAATTTCATATAACTCGGCATGGATATGGTCTCGGAATGTATTGGTATAACTCAGGAAATGCTGAGATATATTAAATTATCTGGGAAAATCTGCATGACTGGCCACCTCACCTACCATGCCACTGTCACCTACTATGATGCTTCATTCTTCACCTGCAGTGCTGGTAAGAGTTAGCTTTTTACATTTAGCAATTACATGTACCGGTACACATATATGGGTCGATAATTTTTTTTTGTATTTTTGTAGGTGGGGGGGTTGCCTCCATAAGTCAAAATTTGGGATAGCTCGGCAAGGCCAGAGCCCCAAATGTGCCAATTATCTAGGTTTTACTGTATATATGTTTTACATTTACTTTTGTTCCAAACAATTTATTATTAAAAGTTATGGAAATACAGTACTGTACTTTAAAACATAAATATGGTGTCAAACATTTTTCCAGTAAACTATCTATGGTAAATGCTCTTTTAACTGGTATAGTCTAATATCCAGCAGACACTAGATCTGGCAGATGCTTTACTAAGCTTTAATAAGCTGTTACTATACTGTACCTGCCAGCACATAAAGACTCATACACAACCTCAAGAAAGTGATATGATCAAAGTTGTCTGGAAAAGCACATGCAGCCATCCAATCAAAATTTAGGCAAACAGCACATTAGGAACTGTTATATTGGGGTTTAAATTAAAGGTTATTCTAAAATGCTTGGTAAAGGGAAAAAGAGTAGTTACATCTATCATCAAATATTTTTTTTAAATCCGAGGTCTGCTAAGGCGTGGTTTTTGGGTATCTGAGGGCCAGAATCCAAATACCTTATTTAGGTTATTGTTCCCATTTATAAGGCTTCTAAGGAATTTCATCAACTCACTTGAAATTCAAAATTACTCTTTGATCAAAATTAATATATAAAAAATTTTCTTAATCAGATGATTAATGGTGAAAATTCATCAAGAAATCTGGAAGTGAACACTAAACAATAAAAAAGTACTCACTTGTTATTCATGAGGATATTGCTGCATTTAATATCTCTATGAAGAAAATTCTTTTTATGACAGTAATTAAGGCCATTGAGGAGCTGCCGCATAATGGAAGCATTATGTTGCTCAGAAAACTCCACCATGCCAGACTCAAGAAGCCCCATCAGGTCATGGTCCATGTACTCAAATACCAAGTAGAATGAACCTTTGTCCTGTAAAAAAATGGGAAAAAATAAATAAAAAGATCTGTGGAAGACACACACATGTCTCATCAGCTGCATCATATCTTTGTCCAAAAGAAAATAGAAAATTGTAAAAAATAATACAGTACTGTACAGTAATCATTCCAACAGAAACCACCAAACCATGCATCTGTATGGAGTTCCTATATTGATAACATGTCATAATTCTAAATTAAATGGGATATTGGAATCCCATTATATAGATAATCCTAGATATAGGCAGACTGTGTATTGTGGTCACAGTCTAAACCCAGGAAATCTGACAGTAGTGGCAAAGGCTAATCTTACTAGTATTCTATCCCTGAAATGAGTAAAAGTAAGGTTTTCCCTCTAGCAAACAAGAGGGAGGAGGCCCCAACTCTTACAAGATATCATATCAGCTAATGTGCAGCTTGTATTTATTCCTAATGTGAAAGTTACTGCTAAACTTACATGTCTAAAGTCAACAGCATCCTGCTTGTCTGTGACAATCTCCTTGAGGTTGACAATATTTTTGTGATGAAGTTGCTTCAAGATTTTAATTTCCCGGACAGCTGTGATTGGAAATCCTTCCTTCTCATTTTCTAAACGGACCTTCTTGAGGGCAACCATTTCATCATCTACAATAATAATGAGTTAATTAACAAACCAGCAATAATACTGGCCTTGAGGTTATAAGCATGATTAAAATTTCAAAACTCTACAAACCATGTTACCTCTTCCCACAATCCAAGTGGGGTATCACAAGCAGAATATAATTCAAAGAATCAATTGGCTCTAAACACAAATTTCTTAATAAAATAAGAACTTATTCCGTGCAAACATTAACAAAATCTGACCCGCCTCCAACAATTCAATCGAGACAAATTCAAGAAATTCTAAATATGGAAGAATCTTGAATATCCAGAGATCAGTTATTCATGAGCCTAAGAAAGCTTACAACTATGAAAAAAAAAAAAAAATCCTGAACACTTGCTCATCAAATCTTCATGACTGAGGTGTACAGTACACACAGGTCTGTTTTATGTATAAAGTACTGTACTATTTAACACCATGAACCAACTTCCATTGACAATATCAACCTTTTTCATTTTTATCAAGATCTTCATCCACTTGCTGGACAATAATCAGGACTGAATCACATGGGCTAGTGGCGTTACTACATACTGTACGTACTGCATAGGATACTCACGAGCTAGTGATGCTTCTATGCATACTCATGGCTCTAACTGTACACATTATGATCTGCTCTGTGGTCTCCCAGTCATCTTTCAAAGGTTTGTTTGTTTATGATTAGTTCACAGAAAAAAAAAAACTTCCATTCCTTTTCATATAGTACTGTACTGTACTGTACTGTATATAGTCCTCAACTCAAAGGATCTACCACTGGTTGTCACTTAACTTTTGTAGAATCTTATTAGAGCAAGAGTCCGCCAGTATTTCCACTGTCTCACACTGTCAACAAGAAACTAAATTAAAGAAAGAAGACTGGCAGGTCTGGTGCTGGCTAGTTAGACATAGCTCTAATAAGGTACTGTACTGTTCAGTGTGGCTGGAAGGGAATGGAGATTGGTATACCCAAATGGGTTAACAAATCAAATCTGGATGACACTAGGAACTTGATTTAAAGTGAAAACTAGAACATTTTGCTTAATAAAGAATGTATCACAACTCACCTTGGGAACTTAAACAGAGAATGTTGCAGTTTTGGGGTGGGGGTTTGCATATATAAATGGAACTCGTTTAGAACTTTCACAACTCCAGCAACATCTCGGGTCTTAACAGTGCTGAATTTTGAAGGTTATACTGTTACCTATCTTAGGTGCATGGTAAGGCTTTCATGATAAGAGGTAAGATAAATAACAAAATGAATCTAAAAGGCACACTTACTTTTCTTATCTTTGGCTCTTGCTTTATACACCTGCCCATATGTTCCCTCTCCAATCTGTGCAATTATGTCAAACACTTCAACACAACGCTCACTCCAGTCTTCAAGAGAGGTGCGATCCTGCCGCTTTGCATTTAAAATTTTTGGTCTTGCTGCTGTTGGTCTTGGTTTGGGGGGGGCTGATCTTGAGAGAGGTGGTGTACTCAGAGCATCATCATCTGGTGAAAGTTCCTCCGTTCCTGCTATCACTATAAAGATACACAAGTCTAATTAAATGGAAGTTTAAAATAGCTATACTGCATTACAAACACTAAGCAAATGCTAACTCAACATTGTGAATAACAAAATCATAATATCTTACTTGGAGGCATAGGAAGATCTGTGATAATACTTTTCCTGGTGGGCTTGGACTCTGGAGGTGTACTGGGAGATGTAGGAGAATCAATGTCTTCCAAATTGATGCCTGGTGGCATTGGTAGTTTTGTGAGGCTAGTTGGTACTGTAACTTTCTTGAAGTCAATTTTACCTATCTCAGGAGTTTGTGAGGTATTAATTGCTGGCTGATCTGATTGACAAGACTGGTTAGAAGTTTCTTCCTGGTCAGCTGTGGCTCCTGCATTATTTTCAACTTTGGCTGCTCCATTTGGAATAGCAGATGGAGCTGGAGTGGGACCAGGGGTAGGGGTGTCAGGACCTGAGGTGGACCCACCTCCTTCAGGTTCTACATTTTCCTTACCCTTTTCAGTCTTTTCCCCTTCCTTGGTCATTAAAGCCATAATACGTTCTCTGTTCTTTCTACTCTTAACAAGTTCTGCAAATAAGCTTGTTGAACTCATATTGTTATCATGTGCTAGACCACCAGCTGCCGCAGGAGGACGACGAGGTGAGGGATGACGGGGTCGAGCTGGGGATCGTCTGTGGACACGATCTCGTCTGTGGGTAGGACTGCGGCTTCCACTTCTACGTTTCCGTCTACTGCATTAGATAGTGACTATTAACAAGAATATTCATGAAAATTCTATTATCTAATGGGTAAAAAATTAGTTTAAACAAAAATTGATGGAATAAGTAGACCAGACTTCAACAACATAATCTTACACCAGGTTTTTAATCATGGTGACTGTCAAGTGAAAGGTGAATCAATTCTCGTACCTGTACTAATAAAATGTTATTGATATTGTAACACATGCCAAATATTTTCATTTTTAAGACAAAGATGCAGTATACTGACAAAGTATATTATAAAATAAGTGATCATACAGTAATAGATAGGGAAGACACGCAATAAAAACTTATTACAATACTGTACAGTACTTGACAATATTCGTAAAATTAATGAAGAAATAAATTTAAAGAAACCTATATTACTGATCTTGAACTGAAAATTTAAAGTGGGTCCCATAGGCATGAATTACTCTTAGATTGTGGACACAACACACTGTACAAAGCCTTCAGTATGCATGAAGGCAGTGTGGCCGGCACTGCCTTCACTTCCCCAACTGTAAAGTTAAGCACACGTTTTACAGTTGGGTGGACTGAGAAACCCCCAGGAATCAAACCAAGAATCCTTAGGGCAGGATGTGAGATATGTAGCCACCAGGCACTAAGATGATTTGTCCACACCATACTGAGAAAATGGAATGGAACATTGGCAAAAAAGATTGCATAATACCGAGGAAGATGGCAAGAGGAAGACCAAGATGGAAAAATGGGGTTAAGCAAGTAAGTACTGCATACAAGATGCAACTTATCAAAATCCTTGTACACAAGTTAAACTAGCAAGCAGTTCATATGACAACTATATTAACCACCTCAAGATTTTGACAGGTTAGTCAATAACAGCAAGTTTGTATGTAGCACTTAAGGATAAATAAAGAGTTAGACACAAATGTAGTGGGGAATAATGTCACAACTTTCAAGAGTCCACAAGTTAAGGAAACTCATGCACCTGGTGAAGAAGTTATTACTCTAGCACATGTTAGTACCCATAACCATGAAGGAGAAGGTAGATTAGTAGTGCATATTGAACATATAAACCTGAAGGTTAAAGATATATAAAGCAACTTTTTATTAAGACTGCCTATGTTAGTTAGAAAAATATTTTAAAATTTTAATTTATAAGAAAAATATTTTTCATGTTTAAATTTTGAAGTAAAATTTTTTTTTAAAGTTAACAGCATAATTTAAGCAGAAAGTTTCACATCACCATTAGAATCATGCACATTTCTAGAGAATACCTGATATACAGTAAGTCCTCGTATAACGTCAGCCCGCTTAACGTTGTTTCGGTACTATGTCGCTAATCTTTATATACCAAATATTCGTTTAACGTCCCATGACTCAATACAACGTCGTTTTGCTTCATTACGGACTACTTTTTACGGCTCATCACCCTCTCTCGGAGCGGTGCGTGTTTAAGTGTTTTTGTTCTTAATACAGTACTGTACTGCAACCATTCGAAATGGCTTCCAAGTGCCCATCAAGTGCTACTGATGCTAGCTAGTGTTGTGAAGAAGCAATGTAAGACCATTAGCCTTGCTACAAAAATGGAGGTTTTAAACCGTTTTGAGAAGGAGGAGGAGCTACCCATCGGGTCTCAGTGACTCACCACCCTCCTCCTCCGCTCCACTACCCACCACACACTCACTCTACCACCTCCGCCTATCGGTGAGTACCAATACAAACTTAGAAGTTGTATATGCATGCACTATTTTCTATAGAAATGGCAATGATTTTCTGTATATGTAATGTATTTCGTGGGGCAAAGGAAGGCTCAGGAACGTAACTCCCGTATTTTATCGATTTCTTTTGGGGATGAGACTGGATTATTTTGAAGAAAATTCCATATGGAACAAACATTACCTAAGAGGAGAAGAGCGAGCCAGGTTTTAAGGCTGTATTAAAGGGTATAGCTGTACTAAATATCCATAATCTTTTCATTTTTACAATATGTTTGGTATCTACAAGAGTAAAGTTGGACTTACAAAAAAGCCTCAGGAACGTAACTCATTCATAAGTAGACGAGCACGTGTGTGTATATGTATGTATATATATGTATATGTATATATCCATATATATATATATATATATATATATATATATATATATATATATATATATATATATATATATATATATATATATATATATATATATATATATATATATCTTACAAACGAGTTACGTTCCTGAGGCTTGTTTGTAAGTCCAACTTTACTCTTGTAGATACCAAACATATTGTAAAAATGAAAAGATTATGGATATTTAGTACAGCTATACCCTTTAATACAGCCTTAAAACCTGGCTCGCTCTTCTCCTCTTAGGTAATGTTTGTTCCATATGGAATTTTCTTCAAAATAATCCAGTCTCATCCACATTAAACAACTGTTCTGGCAGGTAACCCCCTTCAGTGATGATGTTTGTATCTCTGAAAGTTTGTAAGTTGAACATTCTTAAGTAGAGGAGCACCTGTATATAATCTACCTTATGCTCTAATTCACACAATCGTCACAATAATTAAAATACTGGCTGCTAGCTAAGCTTAATAGGATACAGTATCAATGTAAACAGCTATGCCATCATAGCAGCCAAAAAACTACTCCTAATTAAAACAGCTGTAACACTTATATAACAAGGACAAAATGCTACTTTGATTTCAGTTATCTAGTACATCTAGATAATGTAGGTTGAGCCATGGGAATACTGCACAGTACAGTACTTCCTTACCACTAAACTACACTAAAATGAGTGGAAAACAAGTAATATCTAGTCACCATTTATCCCTAAATTCTTTGGTAATGAATCACTGTTTTAGTTGGTTTAGTATTCAATTCACCGTTTCATCTCATGTAAAAACAAACATACAATATATAAAAATCTGGTTAGGTAGATATAAATACTGTACAGTATAGCATATCACTGGAATAAAATTACTGAAGTATAGTGCAATATGTACTGACCTTGGTGTTTGTCCCCTACTCCTGCTGCGGCTTCTACTGACACTTCGACTTCTGCTTCTGCTCCTACGGCCATGTGAATGATAGTCTTTCTTCTTTTTCTTCTTTTCTTCCTTACGTGAGCCTGAGGCCGTTGCATAATACCTACTACTTGTATGAGGTGGAGTTTCTGGGCTACCCCTAATCTCAATGTATGAAATAGGGCTTCTAGAACGAGACCTCTTTCTATTGTATATAGGTGGAGGGGTATGGGCACGATGTGAAGCTGGCCTTCTTGGCGAGTTTCTGGATGGTGGAGTAATGTTTCCACGTCTCTGACTTGGTAGTGGAGGCGTAGATGGTCTGCGTGGGCTTATGTGATGTGGCCGGCTTGACCTATCATAATTCTTACTGGTTGATGATGGCTGAGGCTGTGGTGGCGTCGAATGTCGGGCACTACGATGACGAGGCGGGCTGGGCGTGTGGGGTGATCTGGGTGGTGTTCTATGTGTAGGGGTTCGTTCACGAGATCTATGATGTGATGCATGAGTAGGTGGTGTTCTTCGAAGCTCACTACCACGGGTATGATTTACTTCAGGAAGTGGCTGAGGGCTTACTATTATTTCCTCTTCATTTGAACTAAGAGGACTGGGCTCCTCGCCACGATTTCGTACCCTAGATGGTGCACCTGCTGATCTTGGATCATGACTAGGGATAATTCTTGGAACACTTTTAATAACAATTGCTTCTGAAATGTCATCATCTGAACTAACAACACTACCATCCCCAACCCCTCCTTCATCATCAAATTCTGGACTACCACTTCGGGATTTGTGCTTACTTTTCTTTTTCTTTTTCTTATGTAACACTGGACTATGTGATCGTTCAGATCTCTTTCGTTTCTTTTCTTTTCTCTTCTTGTCCTTTTTGTGTTCCTTTTTTCGGGATCGAGAATGGTCCCTGTCAGATTCTGAAGGAGTGCGTGAATGGTGGTATGGTTCCCTAGAGCGATAGTAATCTCCTCGGGTTTCTAGGGAACGGCGATCAGGGGACATGACCACTGGATAAGGTACAAGTGGGCGGGAGCTATGGGAAGTGTGATGGGAAGTAGTAGGAGACGCTTCAACTTCTCCGTCACTATGCAGAGGCTCTCGAGGAGGCCTTGGGGGAGGTGTGCGTGGGACGTAAGAAGGACTTCGACTTAGATTTGCACTGTAGGATGCTGGACTAGGGCGAGGGCTTAGTCTTGATGAGCGTGTTGGTGAACGAGGCCGTTGTCGATTAACACGAGGGCTTATGACAGGGCTTTGGCTGGGACTATCTGTGATTTCACCCGCCTCAGGTTCCGAGAATGCTTCTGAGCTTACGTCAGAATACTCAACCAGAGCCCGAGGCTCCCGAACCTGCTGAGGGTCCGTTGGGGAGCCCCGAGGTGCTCCCTTACGGTGTCCTGCCTTATCCTGTTCCTGCGAGTGGTGGCTCTTAGACCTCCTCACTGCTGGCGAGTGTGTGGCAGTGCTGTGGCTTGGCTGTTGGTCATGGTTTTGATCTTCTTCCTGGTCGGCATCAGAGAGAGAAGAGAAGCTCTCATCAGACTCAATAGTCTCATGGATGCTCGGCATGTCCTTGGTCACTGGCACCGAGCGCCACACAAACACAAGCCCATGATTTCACCACAACCCACCTCCAGCACCACCACCACAACCTTACAGCTGCATATCTACCACACAGTAACTGGAAAGAAAAAAAATAGTGGATTGATTGTCAGATCCCATTTCATAAAGGAGGGTGAATCTAACAAATCTGCATAGGCATTAAATCCAGACTCCAATAAGTGAACTGTACGTATATTGTGCATGCCAAACATTAAAGTAGGAATTATCAACCTGTCATGTTATTTAGCCGTGACCAGTAATTTAGCCACTGCCTAAAATGGAATACCGTACTTCAATAAAAGATTACAAAAAGCGAATTCTACTTCTATCATTTATATACCCTTAAGTTTTAATACCTAAAATTAATCCTCTGCTTCTTGAATATAACAGGCGTAAATTCACACATTCCTTGTCTACATTAGCCGTATCTGGAAGTACGGTATACTGTACTAGGTACTGCTGCAATATATAATCTATCATACAATAAACCAAACTAACCTAATCTAAATACAGTACCAGTTACCTTCTATCATCATCTTGAAAAAATGGGTAAAATTGCAGTTTTGGCCAATATGCCCTAGTAGTTTAGAAATTAGTTTATCCTGTGTATTTTGGCGTGATTTAATCGAATTTGGCCTTTATTTCCAGGGGAAGTACCTGTTCTTAGAGTTATTTCCCTCAAAAGTATGGAAAAACTTAAAAATTCATTTCCGAAGTTATTATTCTTTGCCCCCTGTTTGAAATGGGGTTAGAAATACTCCAAATAAGGAGGTTTAAAGGTTGGGGATGGTTAAAACAGTCGGCTGTGTATTAGCCGAAACTGCAAAAACACCGAAAAAAGAAAGGCTTTCCATAAAATGGTAAATATTCGTCCATTGGCTGTCCTTAGGTTTTGGTATGAGAATAAGCTTCTTTTTTTTGTGAAGGGGGGGGGGGGGTGTTTTACTTAAATATGACCTTCATTTCTTGTGCAAATTAGCAGTTTTTGCAAAAAAATTCATTTTTGACAGAAACCTGCTAATTCATACAAAATTGGAGGTCAGATTTTAGTAAGACAAACACACACACACACACAAAAAAAACCTATTCTCTTAACAAAAGAACTAACCTACCTAACCTACAAGGAGGAAAGGAGGAGACAAGAGACTCATAAGTGAGGACTATAGCCTCAGGTAAACGTGCCAGGAACATAAATATATAAGTAGAAATTTGTGATACTCCATTAATATTGATTTGCACAATATGAAGTCGTATGTTTCGTTTTTTCTAGAAATTGTGTGGAAACCTGCAGACAGCCAATGGACGAATAATATCCCATAAAATAAATCAATGAATCCACCCTGAAATGAGTATGACAGACAGATGATTTTAAAAGGTTATCAAGATAGCTAGTATTATAGGTTAGGTCAAGTTATGTAGGTTTGTTTGGTTCATTTAAAGAGTGAAGATTTGTATAATGTAGCAGTAGTACTGCGGCCCGACTAATTACCCAAATGTACCCAAATGTAGCCGCAATGAAGTAAAATAATGGTCCTACATGAATAAATCGGACTGCTAATCACTTCTTGACTAGTATTTGGTGTCACAATGTCACAAAAAATTGGAAAACTTACTTTAATCCGAGTTAATAGATCGCGTGCATGTACCGAGGGAGCGAGTAATTACCCAAATGTAGCCAAATGTAGCCGCAATGAAGTCAAATGATGGTCGTACAAGCGTAAATCGGGCTGTGAATCACTTCTCGATTATTATTTGGTGTCAAAGTCACAAAAAATTGGTAAACTTAATTTAATCCGAGTTGTGTTATGTTAGGTTAGGTTAGATTAGGTTAGGTACATGCACTTGATCTATTAACTCGGATTAAATTAAGTTTACCAATTTTTTGTGACTTCGTGACACCAAATACTAGTCGAGAAGTGATTGGTAACCCGATTTATTCATGTAGGACCATTATTTGACTTCATAGCGGCTACATTTGGGTAATTAGTCGGACCCGTAGTACTGTATTTGGTACTTCCAAACACTTAAAATGTAACCAAAGGTTCACACCAGTTTCTGCCCAAATATTGGTGGGCAATGGTATTTTGTTTTATTGTATTATTTGGTATTCTTGGTGTTTATAAATATAAACAGTTAAGAATATATTTTGAAAATACGATACTGTATTTGAGTGGCTGCTATTAAAGGTCAGTAGTTCATTCCATGCAACACGAATTACCGAAATAGTCATACTGCATGTATAACTTTTCTTAATTTTCTTTCCAAATTTCATTTAGAAACATTAGGAATACCAAATAATACAATAAAAATACAGAAAACACCATTGTACACCAATACTTGGCTGTACTTGGTATATTCACACAACCAATTAATCCACAAGACAGATATACTGTAGGCATGAAGTTACTCAAACACTCACATTGAACTGTTCATGTGTCAGTCAAAGGATTTATTATTTATTCTCCAGCTTAATAAATACCAACATATAACAACAGTATACCACATTGTCAGACATGTGTTAAAATAATCCTCTTAAGGTTAATTCGCCAAACACTGAGCCCACTACTGTACTGTATACCTATCCTCAATTTTCTGGTCAGCATGACTAGCATTAATAAAATTACAATAATAGTGCAAACACAATTACGCCTTCCTGTCACGTTCACATTAAAGGTAATATAAGAAACAAGACAGTACACTTGGTTTATATAAGTGCATGTATCCTGTTTATATACTAGCTAAACTGGAAAAAAATTTAGAAAATTACACAAGACATACTCCCGGAATTGTATTTACGTCAGAATAATAGTCACTAGCTTCTACTTTGTTTTCTAGATAAAATGAAAAGTATGCATGGAACCTGACCTCACCCTCCAGCTTCACCTCCGATGAAACCAGTATGGGGCCCATACCAACAAACTTTTCACCAATATAGTAATTTTCTATTCTTAATACTATGCATTTTGATATTTATATAGCTTTCTGAAGGTTGTTTGTAAGGCCTCACATATACAGAGGCAGTGCGGCTTACCTTAGTGGCGAAATAATAGTAGAATCTCCGTACCAATGGCGACGGTGATAACCGACGACAATCGTCGTCCGACGCTTTGGTCTCCTTCTAAGGTGTTATCTTCCCTTATTTCGGGATTTCTTACCAATATAGTGATCTTATATTAATTTATTGATGTTTATGATGCTTCAGAATTGTGATTGAGATTTAGATTTAGCATATATCATGTGAATTTTTACGATACAAAATTATATCCCCCCTTAACCAGATTCTGTAGAAATCCAGAACTGCCGACATGACGTCACGACCAGCTGAGTCCTACAACACAGGTAGTGGGGTGCGCGCCATATTTAAAAGTCTCTTTATATTATCTTTTTCTACTAGCTAAAACATTGACCAGATGAAAACAGTTTAACGTTGTATAGCAGTATTATATATCTTGATGATTTTATAAATATTTTTGCCTTAAAATACGCTATATATAGCAACAATATATAATTCTAAAGACGACTTTTACAAAGTTTAGTACCTTATTGTTTTATACCAAAAGAAAGTAAAGGACAATTCAGATCTCATTTCAAATTTACTGTAAATATTGCATTGCATTACTTGGAAATCTTCAGCTCTGACAAATAACGTACCCATGTATATGACGAATACTCACTTGATAACGTTTTCTGTCATTAAATCACATGCACTCATAATACCATCTGTGAGGGAGTTACTTTACTACGTGTCATTTCAACACTTCAGCGCACATGAGCTACTTCACCTTTACTGTAAACATTAATCTGTATGCTCACTATATGTAACACAGTGTGTCCCTTTACCTTTCTCTAATGACGGCTTTTGTTTAACCACCATTGTCAATGTATGTAATAAGTCATTTATGTCTATGTAATAAGTCATTTACAGTATGTCCAATTTATATTTTCAGCCTTCGGGCTGCAGAACTTTTTCAATAAACAGTTAATTATTATTATTATTATTTTATTATTACACACACACACATATATATATATATATATATATATATATATATATATATATATATATATATATATATATATATATATATATATATATATATATATATATATATATATATATATATATATATATATATATATATATATATATATATATATATTATATATATATATATATATATATATATATATATATATATATATATATATATATATATATATATGTAGGAAAAAAAGAACAATGTGTAATTCATGACCCTTTAAAACATTCATTTAAAGCGCGGTCACAAAAGCTGACAATCATATTCCGTTGACCAAAATCTTTGACAAAATGGCAGTGAAACTCAATTGTAAACATTTTATCGTTCTTACCTTCACCTAAGAATAGGTACAAAATGACATACATATCTTTGATAACCTAGCATCAAGATTCTCAAGATTTCGTAGACTAATAGCTATGATTAAAAATAAATCTTGTTATGGTAAAGGTAGTTCAGTTTCAAAGCCGTGTTAGCCATTATCTTTGAAAGGTACACTAGTAACATTTTGGCTGAATTTTAACATATGGTCTGTGGCGCTCTAAGAATCTGAATTGAGTACATACTGTATGCAGCATCAAGCAAATCAGCTGAAGGGGCAGCGCGTTCCGCCTGACAGATGGCATCAAAATCACTCTCCCGCCTTGAATCTTTCCCTCCCTATAAACATAACGATCACGCTCTTAAGAAGTATATGTACATCAAAATATCAAATTATCCATATTCAAGTCAAATTCATAACCAGAGCTTCCTACTATATTGTTTCTATTAAATTCAAGGGTGGTCAAGAATTAAATATACCTGTCCTTCCCTCAGCATGGTGATCTCTATATACTGTAGGTAGGGTGGTCATTGGCCAAATAACGTCAAGTCGCTCTTGTAAAGCTCTCCTCATACGTGGAAAACTGCAGTCAAGTTGACAAGTCAGACT
The DNA here is from genome assembly GCF_018991925.1 of Homarus americanus. Classification (NCBI taxonomy): domain Eukaryota; kingdom Metazoa; phylum Arthropoda; class Malacostraca; order Decapoda; family Nephropidae; genus Homarus; species Homarus americanus. Next base: position 5,092,363 of record NW_024745073.1, read on the forward strand.
AACATATGTTCATTCTTCATGCGATATGTGTAGACAAATAATGATACACACCAACCGCACATTCTATCCAAATGTGCGGACCAAACAGATATTAATATTTTATTCTCATATTATTCATATATCACTATATACTGACACCATGATAAGAATAGAGAAAATCAATAAAATGAAAAATAGTACCATATATGACTTAATTTTATATAAAAAATCAGTCTTCCTATACCGATTATATCTAACTTATGCTCCATATCGAAAAGCATCCTAGTTCTTGAAACTTGAAAATAAAAAATATTCAGTAATTATGTACAATATATAAAACAAACTATAATACGATGTTTAATGAACGTATGCTAAACGCATGTTTTGTACTTTAGACCTCATCCAATACTCCACAATGTTAGCCCAGTTGATAAAAGGGTAACGAGCAGATATACGAGAAGCCACGCCCTCATATGTAAAATCTACACTGTTCTTGGAGAAGTTTTAAGTTTTTACCCTGGTGTCGCTGATCAACATGTATATTTTGCACTTCGCTAATGCTAGTTTCTTTGGTTTTTCATTGAAGTTGCTCAAGGAAATATTTGGGAGGAATTTTCATGCCAATGGTTTGCAAACGAAGAGAGATTTTCCTAGTAAATAAAACTTACAGCAGATAAATGATTATCCATTTACAATGTTATATGCTAAGAATATGAAACTACTCTTAAGAATACAAGTACATGGCAACAGATGAAGTAATTAGGGGCATGAGAAAAGGCTGTATTGTGAGGCAGCCCACAAGTAGCAAGGGCGCGGCGGCGGCGGCTATGGTGGTTACCGTCACTCCGGCCGTCAGGCTCAGTGTGAGAGAGGCGGTCGCTAATGTTGGTTGTATCCCATATCGTCTGGTTTCCTTGGTCCCACCCGTGATGGAATTAGTTTGTGTATTCTAAGTGGATAGTACTACTGACAGAGAAAGTATACTATTAGGGTCTTCACAACATCAGTATTCCTTAGATATAACTGCAGTTCAGTGTGAAAATAAACTTCATTATATGTTTTTACGGAAAGTGTAACAGATGAAAGGAGGGTGAGATATGAAACTTTAGTGCCAGAAAGTTTACATTGTTACCTCCGAACAGATAAACATTTTCAGCTGTGAGGTGTTCATCTGATCAAGTAAGATACTGGTTGTTGAAGCAAGTTTCCGGAGGCCAGTGGAGTTAGCAGCTCTTTAACAGTAGACAGACATAAGGTAAGATGAATGATATCTGCCTGTAATTGTACTATGTTGTCACGCACTACTAACATTTAATGACAACCGCTGCCAAGTTACACTTATGCATATACATTTTGCATTATTTATTTTTAACTTACTGACGACCGCCGTTACTTCTTTTACACGAATAATTCCAACTTTGTTCTTATTATCTAAAAATGTAAAATAAGGCATGGATGTAGTCAGTTTTGACTTGTTAAAAGTGCAGATTTACTAGTTAATACTGCATATTACTGTAGGGTCATGTGGTATGTGTTATTACAGAAAAGTTCATATACTGTAGCTTAATTTCAACATTTGTTTATCTACCGACAGTTGAAGACCCTCACATTTTAGCATCGTCTAATGACCCACTGCACTTTCAATATACTTTTCTTCTGGTCTGTTTTGTATCAAGGAACAAGAACAGTCGGTAATATCAAATTTGTAAACAAACACACTAAGGTGGAACCAAGTGAGTTTTTAATGAGAAAATATTATAAAAATAGTACAGTATTGGTAGATTGTTTTGTTTCTGCACAACTTTCATTCTGTATAATTTTTAGCTTACGTGCTATAGTCGAATAATATTTTCAGGTGGATTTTAGGAAGTATTTTTTCTTCTTTAATTGGAATCCCTTGCATATATTATTGTGTATTGGTTGCACCTTGAAATCAATATTGATTTTAAATACTCCATTAAATGTAAAATGAATTTTTAAATCTCCAACGAGGCTTACACACTAATTATCTAACCATTACGTAACTTAACCTAACCTAACATAACCTATAGCAAACCTTAACCTAACCTTACCTTGACCTAACTTTACCTTAACCTAATCTAACCAAACCTAGTGTAATCTTAATCTAATCAAACCTAACCAAACCTAGCGGAACCTTAACATAAACCTAAACTTAACCAAACACAACCTAACCTAAAACTAAACTAAACTAAATTAACCTAACCTAACCTAACCTACCCGTGACATCAATTCTGCAGAAAACAACAGGCTCCCGGGCGCTGTTTGTTTGTTTTCTGGTTTGGTCGGACGATTTCACGGGTATTTCTTTTCTTTCTTTTTTAGCTAGGAATCTGAAATTGGACACAAGTGTTTTTCTTTCTTTTCGTTGTATTACTGTTATAACGATAAATATACTCCACAGGATAGCTATTATACCGAAAGCGAAAAAGAAGAATGTGTATAAACTAAAAAGCCAGTATTAAAGTGTGATACTCCCTCTTCAAGGACGCGTCTCATGATTGTAAAGCAACATTGATGAAAACGAGCGAAAAAAAATAGATAAACTTACCTTTGTACAAAACTTAGTGGAATAATCTAGTGGCAGTGGTAGGGAGAAGACCAGATTACCCAGCACAGAGATAAGAGCAAGACCAAAGCAAGATTAGATGACTAGTGAATCATGTACTCTATAAGAATTCAGATTAGGTTTATCTTACATCAGTATATCTCCCTTGGCTGAACCTTGGGCATTGACAATCAGTCCATTACATCAGAATTACTGTTCACTGAATTTTACTTTCATCCTTATAATTCTACGATTTTGATATGTAATATGAAATTGCATACACACGTACTGAGGTTAGCTAAAACTCATTTTCGCTTTTCAAGAAGACCTGTGACAACAATCAAAAGAGGCTCACAAGTTTCAGCAACAGTTTTATTTTCTAGACAATAACCTTAGATAATTACAGACAATATAAATGAATAATAATGTAATTGATTCACTGTTTAAGCTCCGGGGGAGGGATGGCATTTTTTCCATCCGAAAGCCAGTTACCTTTCTAAAGTTTTAATGCTAGATATGGACCCATGTAGGATTTTGATTTTATTATATGGACCCATATATCAAATGTGTTCATGGATAAATTAAAGATATCTTCCAATTTTTTACCTTTTTTTCATGTATTAGATTAGAGCCATACCCAGTACAGTATTTCACTCTCTTGTTGAGAACTTTCGTGTCTGTCTGAGAAAATAATAAAAGTACACGGTATATACTGTATCTCAGTGCCATGTCCCGTTCCCTTAATGAATACAGTAATATCCAGTTTATCAAAGCCGTGTGTTGCGTAGTATAGGAAGTTGCTCGTGGCGTAACAACCGGTAGATTTAAATTTTCTTCCGGGGCATAATAAATATAATAAAATTGTGTCGGTAAAAACTCTTTTACAGACATTATAATTCATAGATGTTACGAGCAGTGAATAAACAGTATCGCTACAGTTTATCTGCCTTTGTTTAAACAGGTGCAACGTGCTTTACTTTAAAATATTACTAGTATATATCCATTTTAGCATGCAATGCATAATATAATGTGCTTTCAAATCATTAATGCACTCAACAGAGGTAGTAGGCAGCTACCAAACAGGGAGGTACTACCGCCTGGAAACATATTGGAGGCATAATGTATTGTCTAATGGTAGACCCTGCTGCCATATGGCATTACAAAAATTGTGACCAAGTCCCAGGTTGCTGATCTGTCTTTCTGCCTCATTTACACACAATTGCAGGGTCTCAATTGTCTCTCTTACTATTGACAACACAACAAATATAACCGTACTCATTCTTGATCTGATTTATTCATTCTATTTTATTCTACTATGTCAGTTGATATTAATATTGAAGCGGGGCCTTCTCGGATGGGTCCCACTGGTCGGGAAGGTTGTGGACCCCAGGGCCAACCTGATCAAGTTATTGGGGCCTCAACTGACGCCACCGCGGTTGCTCGAGGATCGACTTTTTCCACACTTCATTTTTCCAACATTTGTGGCCTGAGATCCAATTTTCCTTCTGTGGAGCACCACCATCTATTAACCTCTTCCCCTAACCTCTTACTACTTTCCGAACTTCAACTGTCCAAAGCAGCTTCACTCAAACCTTTTCAAGTCTCCAACTACAACCTTTATATACCTCCTTCCGTTCTAAGGGAGGTGTATGCGCTTACTGCAACACACATACACCCATAGATCGATTCACGGATCTTGAATCTTCCCTTTATGATGTCATATGGCTCAAAATATCTCTCCCAACTGTGACTATTTTTCTTTGCTTCCTATACTGTTCTCCCAACTCTACCAACTATTTCGAACTCTTTGACGATCTCACTTCTTGCCACGAGTCGTTGCTATCCACACACCCCAACACCGAGAACCTCTACCTAGGGGATTTCAATGTACATCACAGAGAGTGGCTTGGCTCTGCAAGGGATGACCCAGGTGGAGCTGAGGCACTCTTTTTCCCTACTTAATGATTTGGAACAAATAATCAAACACCCTACACGCGTTCCTGATCGACACGATCAACTTGCTAACATTCTTGATCTTTGTTTTACCTCTAACCCCTCACACTATTCATACTCAATTTCTGCCCCCTTAGGGTCTTCTGATCATAATCTTATTTCTATTAAATCAAACTGGACACGATCACCTCCCCCACCCCCCTCTAAACGCCAACTATGGCACTATCGGAGGGCAAACTGGCAATCTTTGCGAGAATTCTTTACCGACTTTCCTTGGGATGAATGTTGCTTTTCCACTCGGGACGCCTCGGTATGTGCTGACAGCATTGCTGGGGTTATACAGAGTGGTATGAGCGCATTTATCCCATCTTCTACCAAAACTTTCACATTGCAATCATGGTTTGATCGCTCCTGCTCTTTTGCATGCAGGGTGAGAGATAGGACATATCAAGCTATGAAACTATCTCCTTCTATTACCCACACTTTTTTCATTACTTCTAGAATCATTGTAAGGCTATTCTTCATAGGGCCAAACGGAATTTTATAAAAAGTAAGACCGCTGTCCTGACTAATTCTTCCAATAGTAAATCATTCTGGTCCTTAACCAAAAACATCTACAACAACTTCTGCACTCCTTCTTTTCCTTCTCTCTTCCGACCTGATAACTTTATAGCCAACTCTCCCCATGACAAAGCCAATCTCTTTGGCACCTTATTCTCCTCTAATTCCACCTTAGACGATTCCAACTCTATCCCTCCTACCCCTGCTCCTCCTACTGAACCTATGCACTTTCCTATAATCTCCACTCCCAGGGTTGCCGGTGTGTTATCCAGGTTGGATGTAAGGCGCATGGACCGGACGGAATACCCCCTCGTGTTCTGAGGGAGTGTGCTGAAGCTCTGGCCCCTGTGCTTGCTCGCCTCTTTCGCCTCTGCCTCAAAAGCCAAACTTTTCCTTCTTCTTGGAAGCATGCCTTGGTTCAGGCCATCCCGAAGAAGGGTGCCCATTCTAATCCCTCTAACTATCGCCCCATTGCCCTAACTTCATCCCTCTTTAAGATTTTCGAAACTATCTTGAACACGAGAATAACCCGTTATTGTCCTCCTTCTTTCCTCACACAGCCAGACTGTGAAATGCTTTGCCTTCTTCTGTGTTTCCATACTTATACAATCTGTCTCACTTTAAAAAGCTGGTTTTCCGGCTGTAGATTAACACAGTATAACCTTTTCTTCTCTATTTTCAATTTCTTTCTGTTCTTATTTTTTCACCCTCCAGGCCCCGTTGTGGGTCGTTTGACCTGTGCCCGGGTGGCCTAATTCCCGTAAAAAAAAAAAAAGAGCCAACCAGTTCTTGATAACCTTGGTACCGGTATGTATTATGTCTATTAAGTTTCTATATACTATTAAACTTTCTAAATAACACGCCAGCACCTCAAATGAGTTGAAACATTTGTAAACGTTTAGTGGAATCAAGATTTTTGGTTTGTTCGTTATATTAACAGCTGTCAAAGCAGTGAAAATCTACTCCACAGCCCTGACAGCCTTTGTAATATAGAACAGTGTGGACAGAAAGTAGATTAAGTATTTTTTTCCGGTATACAAAGAACCAGTATAATTTTGATGTTATGTTTTGAAGATTTTGAGTGGGCGGCACAGAACCACTTAATGGGTATGGGTTGGCGACACAGAACCACTTAATGGGTATGAGTTGGCGACACAGAACCACTTAATGGGTATGGGTTGGCGACACATAACCACTTGATGGGTATGAGTTGGCGACACATAACCACTTAATGGGTATGAGTTGGCGACACATAACCACTTAATGGGTTTGAGTTGGCGACACAGAACCACTTAATGGGTATGAGTTGGCGACACATAACCACTTAATGGGTTTGAGTTGGCGACACAGAACCACTTAATGGGTATGAGTTGGCGACACATAACATAATGGGTATGAGTTGGCGACACATAACCACTTAATGGGTTTGAGTTGGCGACACAGAACCACTTAATGGGTGTGAGTTGGCGACACAGAACCACTTAATGGGTATGAGTTGGCGACACAGAACCACTTAATGGGTATGGGTTGGCGACACATAACCACTGGGTTGAGTTGGCGACATAACCACTTAATGGGTTTGAGTTGGCGACACATAACCACTTAATGGTGTGAGTTGGCGACACAGAACCACTTAATGGGTGTGAGTTGGCGACACAGAACCACTTAATGGGTGTGAGTTACCACTTAATGGTATGAGTTGGCGACACATAACCACTTAATGGGTTTGAGTTGGCACAGAACCACTTAATGGGTGTGAGTTGGCGACACAGAACCACTTAATGGGTATGAGTTGGCGACACAGAACCACTTAATGGGTATGAGTTGGCGACACAGAACCACTTAATGGGTATGGGTTGGCGACACATAACCACTTAATGGGTTTGAGTTGGCGACACATAACCACTTAATGGGTTTGAGTTGGCGACACATAACCACTTAATGGGTGTGAGTTGGCGACACAGAACCACTTAATGGGTGTGAGTTGGCGACACAGAACCACTTAATGGGTGTGAGTTGGCGACACAGAACCACTTAATGGATATGAGTTGGCGACACAGAACCACTTAATGGGTATGGGTTGGCGACACAGAACCACTTATGAGTTGGCGGAGTAATGGGGAGTTGCGGGGTATGAGTTGGCGACATAACCACTTAATGGATATGAGTTGGCACAGAACCACTTAATGGGTGTGAGTTGGCACAGAACCACTTAATGGGTATGAGTTGGCGACATAACCACTAATGGGTATGAGTTGACACAGAACCACTTAATGGGTATGAGTTGGCGACACAGAACCACTTAATGGGTGTGGACACAGAACCACTTAATGGATATGAGTTGGCGACACAGAACCACTTAATGGGTATGGGTTGGCGACACAGAACCACTTAATGGATATGAATTGGGTGTTATAGGTAGCTACTGTAGATAGGTGTTAGTGAGGAGAGGTGGTGGTGTGGGGATACATGGTAGGTGTTGCAGCATCCCCCAGGCTCGTGAGGGAGTCAATATCAGAGGGGATTACCCGAACGTGAGGCCTTCAGGGGATGGTGTATCTCCTCACCTCCTCCCCCGTCGTCCCCACCTCCTCCTCCCCGTCGTCCCCACCCCTTTCCCCCGTCGTCCCCACCCCCTTCTCCCCGTCATCCCCACCCCCCCGTCGTCCCCACCTCCTCCTCCCCGTCATCCCCACCCCTTCTTCCTGTCATCCCCACCCCCTTCTTCCCATCCCCACCCCCTTTCCCCGTCGTCCCCACCCCCTCCGCGTCGTCCCCCACCCCTTTCCCCGTCGTCCCCACCCCTTCTCCCCGTCATCCCCACCCCTTCCCTGTCATCCCCACCCCTTTCCCCGTCATCCCACCCCCTCCCCGTCGTCCCCACCCCTTCTCCCCGTCGTCCCCCACCCCCCCCGTCGTCCCCATCCTCCCCCGTCGTCCCCACCCTTTTCCCCCGTCGTCCCCACCCCCTTCCCGTCGTCCCCACCCCTGCCCCGTCGTCCCCACCCCCTCCCCGTCCCCACCCCTCCCCGTCGTCCCCACCCCTCCCCGTCGTCCCCCTCCCCCGTCGTCACCATCCCCTCCCGTTCTCTACTTTAAAACTATGTCATCAGGATTAAGCTGTTTTTTTTACATGGGAATATTAGATGAGTGTACGTGAGAATGAATTAAGTTCTCGTATTCAGGTGTTTATATAATCTGACAGTAACTTTAAAGCGTGATCTGTGATATGGACCGGGATTTGATTTGTAAACTATCTGTACAGGTGTGTAGATGATGGTAATTTACACGCACACAAACACACGTAGAATAAGATGGGTGTCACTGCATTAAATACTGTACACAGTAACACAGGTAATTAATATTTCCATTAGCACCAAAACTGCTAGACAGGTCTGGCGTAGGTCCTATATTAACGGGTTGATCCGACGTAGCGTAAACAGTTGAAGTTGCAACACCTGTACGATAAGAGACCTGCGATATCACTTATTACTTGATTAATGTGAATCCTGTTGTTGATCCAGACCTTTCCATCCTCTTCTGCTGTATGGGGCGTCAGTGTTAAGTTCAGTATATATATATATATATATATATATATATATATATATATATATATATATATATATATATATATATATATATATATATATATATATATATATATATATATATATACATGGAAATTACCTGCCTGAAGGGTTCACCCTATTGCAGACTGTAACTACTTGTACACTGATTACTGGACTGCATTAGTTAAGTAATGTAGTTACTGTACTGTTTGTTGATATTGTATTTACTAACGACTGAAGTTATAACAGCAAAAGTAGACCTAAAATAATAACACTGTTCCCATCATTTTGTAATATTTCTTCGCCCTATTTATTTATGCTCTTGTTCCTATCTTTTTATTTGGATGTTAGCGCGCGCGCGCGCGCGCGCGTGTGTGTGTGTGTGTGTGTGTGTGTGTGTGTGTGTGTGTGTGTGTGTGTGTGTGTGTGTGTGTGTGAGAAATTAAATATGCACAAAAAATTCAGGTGTGTTGAGGGAGGTTCATATAATCCCCAGATCACTTTTTTTACATGTGTATGGCTTGTCGGCACACTAATGAACGTATTCTACACACACGCACACACACGCACACACACACACACACACACAGGAGAATGCGGTTCCAAACTGATTTGGACAGATGGACTTCTGTTGTAGTTTTGAAAGTTATAAAGACACACTAGAAAGTTTTATTCTGTAAGACTTCTCCATGATAGACACAAAGCCATTAAACCTGAATAACTAGAAAAATAGACGGCTCGGCTTGAAAAGTACTGTACTGTACACAAGTGACCCAGCAATCAGCCGCTACAGTATGAGAAAGCTGGCCTGAGTTTATGTAGCTTTGAGATTAGGTTCCCTATACTACAGAGATGTAAATATTATCTCCCACCGGCATACAGGGGAGGATGGTGCGTCGAGAAAGTTGGTGTTGACCAAACCCGGGCGGTGAGGATAAGACACTTCTTGTTTATGTGATCATTACGTGAGGATGGTGGCGCCTCTCACGACTCTCGACACAACACAGACCCCTCCACCACGCTTTTTAAGGATACCGGTACCTACACCTCCTGCCTGGGAAGGGGTGGATGGGGGGTGTTGGCGGTGTGTTCTTAGTGCCATTCAATACCCCCTAGGGTGCACCCGGCTCTCCACCACCACTAACGCCACTACCAATTACTAAACTTTATCATCACCACTACTATTTTACATGGACCACTTCGAGATATTATTTTAAAGGCAGTTGTTATGCCTTCGTTGATGGAAAGTTCTAGCACTGAAACATCCATTAGGTTAGGTCAGGTAAATTATATTTCAGTTAAAGTACTACCATAATTTCTTGTCAGGTGATTCCAAATGAGTAATTTTAGTTATGACTTAATGTACACAACACACAAGTTCCCACAAAAATATAAGCCTTGGTTACTCTCCAGGAGGTCACACCTTTTCCTCTGTATAAGTCCTAATCAATCACAAACTTTATTCAAAATCATTAACTACGAATGGTGAAGTAGTTCATATTACAAAATAAAAGTTGATATTGTGTATTACAGTGACATAAAAGTTACACGTGACTGAGCATTTTCAGTACCGTGGTGGGCTTCCTTGATGGTTGACCCTGCAAAAGACTTGAATGTTTTTAAGAGTCCATGTTTAGTTGTACCTACAAACTTTTTACGTGATTTTTACAGTGAGAAAAATGGTTTGGAGATTATAAACATCCACCAAGGTCACTAAGCCAGCCATATTCTTTTTTTCACAAACTTTTAGGTAACTCAAATAAATAAGACATTATAAAAGTTACAGAATATGCCTCTAACTTTACTATGCAAGGTACACTGGCGTTGTAGTTAAGGAATAACGAGAAGTTAGCGGTAGACGAGCGTGTAATGAGCATAGTGATAAATGGGTCAATATTTCTCCATCTTATGCACAAGCTGTGTTATTATTGGGTACAAGGCTGGCCTGTCCGTGCTGGCGGTGGCGGTGTGGGGGCTCAGCCTTGCTTAAGTGTTTCAAGAGGGTGAAATAATGATGCTGGTTCATGGAGCGCCCACACTTGTTATATATACTGTATACCACACATACAACCACACACACACACACACACACACACGCACCGGACACTGCGCCAGACTGTTGCACTGGAACCCCCACACTAACCACTATGCATCGTTGTAAGGACTTGGCCACAGCACCACATTTTTTTCTTTGCACCAGCTGAGAATTTGATGTAGCAGGATCAGTTCTCTTCTCTTGTTATTCTTCACTGGGGCGTCTTTCCCTCCCTCTCATTCATACCTCTCTTTTCCCCTTCTCTGGTCACTTCCTCCATCACCCCCTTTTATCAGTTCCTCTTCCCACTGTCTTTACTTCCATTTACTTTACTTTCTCTTCTTCCACCACATTTATTCTCCCTCCCTCTTTCATTCTAATCGTATCAATCGCGTGCTTCCCCTTACACACACACACACACACACACACACACACACACACACACACACACACATATATATGTGGTAATTGGTGGTGGTGTTGTGTCGAGGCGGAAACACACACACACGCACTTCCTCAAGGCACCGCCTCAGACATACAGTACCTCCCAGAACTTAGTGTAACTCGCGGCTTAACGCCTTCTTGGACCAGTAGTTACTTCCTGCCTGCGGGTCACCGTAACAGGAAGGTGTTTCACAGTGCCTATTACTTTATTGGTGGAGATATGTTCATTAAGTAATCTCAGTAAGGTGTTTCGCTTGGTCCCATTCTGACCTACGACCACGACCTTTGACCTGTAAACGTTGCCATGCCAAGGCAGAAATTAATAGGGGGGTTCCCAATAAAAAAATAAAAAAATTGTCCTTAATGGCTGACAAAACTATGACAGACAGACAGACAGACGTGACTGGACGCACCACCCATGCAGGCCGTGGTGTTGTAATGACCTCTATACTCGAGTTACACCAATGCAGTAACTCAGGTAGAGCTTCTCCACCTCAGTGACATACCAGGCTGGCAGCGTATACAACAGTGTATCTGTAACTTAAAATAACCACACATACAGTACATTCCCCAACTCTCTCTGATTCACATTTTCAGAACTTCGCATGTTAGTTTTTTCCCCTGCAACAAAGAGGTAACAGATCCTCTCGAGTTATGGTAGTCTGTCTTTGTACAGTTGTGTTGATGGTATGGTCGTCACTGAGGCAGCTAGATACTCACGTACTCATTTAGGGTTGGGGTGGGGGGGTGAGGGGACTTAACGTACGAGTGTTTAAGAATCCTAGTCCAGGAGAAACGAGTGTGTTGGAGTATGGTGTGTGTGTGTGTGTGTGTGTGTGTGTGTGTGTGTGTGTGTGTGTGTGTGTGTGTGTGTGTGTGTGTGTGTGTGGGAGTGTCTAGATAGGAAGATTGTCGCTGGTGATGGTGGTGGCGACGTCACCCCACACTGAAGACAGCACGTATGATGCTGTTGTCTTCAACCCCGGATGATGCTACTTTGGTGTATTTGAGGTCTTACTATTGACGCTTTCAATTACCCCTTTGATGATGTTACGGTGGTACACGAGGCTGGTGGTCTTGGCGACCCAGCCATTCAGGTTACTGATTCACAACGTTTGTACAATGAATATCTCTCGTAACCCAAGACTTAGACTACACCAAGGCCTAACTGGTTAACTTAAGGTAAAACATGAACATGGCATCAAGGTTTCATACATCTTAACTCGATACGTTCACTTCACACCAGGTAAGAAGCTGAGTTTATAGGTAAAGAATGTTAATGGAAAAGATATGGTAACTAGATTTTGTTTCCTAATTTTATAAAGTTGACGCCTATAAGTAAGGTTGAATCTGACTGCAATTTGCTGATAATAATTGCTAATGCTGTTTTTGGGGGTTTAGTTTACGGGAGCCAGTTAGGCCTTGGTGTAATTCTTCTATCTTCAGTTACGAGGAATATTCTCCATGCGAACCTTTGTGAATCCAGACCCAAGTAATGCATTTTGTAGTTTGGTGAGATTGTGTTGGTCAGTTATCCGAGGTCCTAGTCCCTCTCACTTGATACACTTAATGTTAAACTGATGGTGGCGGGGACAGCACGTCTCATATTCTCTTGTCTTGACCTCAGGATGCTCCAAACTCATCATTATTGGTAACTGTAAGATTATTTTTCCCTTTAAGGCGATCACTGTGCCAGCCAATTCAGCCTTAAAATATGTGACGACGTCTTTAGTGTTCCGTTAGATACAAATTTAGTCTTACATTTATCCTTTTTCTTGGGGAGGGGAGAGATCACTATAGTATTCGTGCTTGGTCAGTAGTCATTTGATAGTGTCTGCTATGAGGTTTGTGATGATCCAGGCGTCGACAGCAGCGGCGCCAGTCATATAAAGTCGACCTCTCATTCCCTCTTTCTGGGATAAGCGGAGTTTATGTATTTTTCGTCTGCGTGATATGACTCGGCGACCCCCTGTCATAGAACGAGATGTGTGCGGTACTGTCTTGCTACACCAGGATGCTCGGAAATGTACTGTATATATGTATTTTTTTTTTTTTTAGAGTCTTGTGAATCTTTATATTTTATTAGAGTGATTAATGTTCCGACTCGCTTGACCAAATCGCTTAATAGATTGTGGTGACGGGCTGGTTGGCGGCGGCACTAGTTAACGCTCAACAATACTCCAGCAGGACGTAAACAGGGGCACATAGTCGTTAGTCAGTTTAGTTCTCTTCTCCTTCTAACGTCTGATAAGTGATAACAAAGAACGTCAGGAGTTCGGGAAAAGATAATGGTGGATGAAGACCGTGAATTACGACGCTTGGACACCGGGAAGGATGTGTAGTATATTTGTAGATAAAAACTAAGGAAGTGAAGATAAGACTGTGGAAGGAAGGTAGAAGAGGTTCAACACTTCAAAGTGTTTCTCGGCCCGAATATGTTAAATTTCGAGCCATTACAGTTGCGTCGCCAGGGATGTATCTAATTACCACAATCAATCAATCAATCAATCAATCAAACTTTTGCACTGCTCGAATATTACCCCCAATTAAATATAATATATAACAATCAAACCTTAAATTTAGAGCAATCGTGAAAAAGAGCATTTATACGATGTAATTATATTTAATCTCAGTAATACTTGTGCCGAGCTTAACTGACTGACATCTGCGCCCCTCACTCACATGTGGTGTATGGGGAAAAATAACTAAGAGAGATATAAGGAAAGGTGATAGAGAAGCACATGGAAGAGAATGGTAGGAAGATGAGAGAGAGAGATACGGAGGGGGTGAGAGAAGTAAAAGAGAGGTAAGGAGACATAGAGAGGATAAGGGGTGGGGAGGGGAGGGGAGGAAGTGGTAGTGTTAAGAGCAGGTGTCGGCGAGGAAAGGTACCATACCGCCCACACCCTGCCACAAGTATATCATCTGGCTGCTTGCCACCCCACCCACTTTCCTCACCACCCCACCCACCCACCTTCCTCACCACCCCACCCCACCCATCTTCCTCATCACCCCACCAACCCGCCGCTTGTAGTTACTAACTCACACTCAACAGCTGTGCATTCCCACGCTACGAGGATAACGGGACCTTGATAATTAATATTACTTAATAACACACCGTACAACACACACACACACACACACACACACACACACACACGTATACACAAACTGAGACACATACATTCATTTACACACACACACACACACATAGACACAGATACTTAACAATGGTGTCGTATTGTCACGTGTCATCATATTTAACAAGTGTTCTTGCCATTGTCTGGGTGTTTCCTGTGTCTCCGTCATACTTGTTTATGTATTATAGTTATAGGGGACTATACACTGTGTTATGTCATGATGAATGTCTATAATTTTAACTTTTGTTATAATATTTTTGCCTTTTTGGTTGTGATGTGAGATCTTGTTAAAAAAAAGTTTCGTCTTGTTTGTTTGTTATTGAGACAGACAGACAGACAGACAGACAGATAGACAGACAGACAGACAGACAGACAGCTTCCCATATGGTATACAACAAGCATAGAGGCAGCGTGTGGCGTAGGTGCATGTGTCAGCAGGGACTATCGTAGCCATACGCTCACCTCAGCTTCGATGTTACGCCACTTACGCTCACATCCTTTGATACCAGAGAACGTAAAGGAATGACTACCAGGTGTAAAGTGGAACGGATAAACTAACTCGCGGGGATTGAAATGATACACAAATAACGGGGTTAGTAAGATATAGAAGCTCCTCTTAAGTTGGAAATTCCGATGTTAGAAACTGATTGGTATGAATAATTACGAAATCAACAAGTGGTTAATTATAATTAGTCCAATCGAGTTGCTGGATAGTATGTTAAAAAAAGACAGTGGAGGTCGCAGCACATAGTAAACACCCGTAGACACACTGTAGATGAGTCGTGTTAACACTTCCGTTACATAAACATCATCAAGTGGAATCACGAGAGGCGTCCACACTGCCTACATATGATCACTGTTGACACTATAATAATAATCTCTCTCACACACACACACACACACACACACACACACATATACATAAGTAACTCGAGTAAGTACGGTTGCTGTGTCTGGGTCCCTGGGTGTGAGGGTGGGGTGGGTGGCAGAAATAGGGAAGTGTAGTGTGCCAAATGTGACAGGTGGAAGCATCTGTTCAGTGGTGGGATATTAGTGGTGTTGATGTTAGTTTGGAGGCCAACCCACCCACTCAGAGTACTGTACATACATACAGACACACATACATAAAAAGTATATGCAAAAACTCATACACGCACACACAAACACAGAGTAAGTAGGTCAGTGGGTCGGATGTGGATGACGTGTGTTAAGAATGAATGAAGGACAAGGTGGAGATAGGTATACCCTAACGCCTGCCAGGTGCAGTTACTATAGAGCGTCCATACCTGGCCACAGTCAGTGTAATGACGGCACGTAACACAGGGGGGCCAACTCACCCCGGGTCCTGCCCTTTCTCAGTTTTATGACTTTGACTTCAAAATTTTTTTACCTCAATAGCATAACATATCTACGGAGAGTTAAAGTAATTGTATTCTGTCAGTATGAACATTATAGGACACACACACACACACACACACACACACACACACAGTCATAAGCTATTAGTAGAATGTTTCAGCAGGTTTCTTTGCCATATCAGTAACCGATAACCATTTTCTCGGAAGTACTGTATATATTTTATTGTCTGGGTCACTGTATTCTCTTTGTATCCGTCACAAAGAGTCCAGTTATACACAAAGGTACCAAGGTGGAGGTAACAGCGTAAAGGCGCATTATTTTATTTTTTCATCCCTTTCTTGGCACATTTCCGGCTGGTAGTGAGCAGAGTGATTGCCTCAGTGGGCCTCCTGTGTGTGTGTGTGTGTGTATGTGTGTGTGTGTGTGTGTGTGTGTGTATCCGTATATGGATCGACTGATGTTTGTCCGGAAGCTCCCGTGACGTGTGTGTCTGTCTGTCTTGGCGGCCTCTCTGGCACTGCCGTCTGATACTTTTCTCTCTCTCTTTTAACTGGTACTGTACCACCGACCAGTGTTAGTGTATATTGGGATGCTGTTCCTCCACACACACACACACACACACACTCCCTTATATGTATGTATCTTGGTGGTGGTAGGGGTGGTAGTGGTGGTGGTGGTGGTAGTGGTAGTAGTGGTGGTAGTGGTGGAAATAGTGGTGGTATTGGTGGTGGTAATAGTGGTAGTGGTGGTAGTACTGGTGGTGGTGGTAGTTAAAGCGCTCACGGTCTGTAGCCATTGATGAGTGACCGTCCTCATGGGTGACCGACCGTCCGTATATGAATGACTGTCTTGAGAAGGCCATGCATCAAGTCTCGTGTGCTGAGCTCTCTATATACCCATGCATCCTCCCCTCCCTCCTTCCCTCTCCCCTTCCATCCATCCTTCCCTCCCTCCCTCTCTCCTTCCCTCTCCCCTTCCATCCCTCCATCCATCCTTCCATCCCTCCCTCCCTCTCTCCTTCCCTCTCCCCTTCCATCCATCCATCCTTCCCTCCCTCCCTCCCTCCCTTCCTCCCTGGACACTCACTCACACAGCTAAATCCGTCTCACATTACAGCTATTTCCATGTTGATGTCATAAACCAATAATTACTTCCACTGAATAACTTTCTTCATAACTCGTGGTGGTGAGAGTTCTAAGTGGTTGGTGGTGGTGGTACCTTTCTAAGTGGATGGTGGTGATGGTACCTTTCTAAGTGGATGGTGGTGGTGGTACCTTTCTAGGTGGATGGTGGTGTTGGTACCTTTCTAAGTGGATGGTGGTGATGGTGGTACCTTTTTCTAAGTGGATGGTGGTGGTGGTGCCTTTCTAAGTGGATGGTGGTGATGGTACCTTTCTAAGTGATGGTGGTAGATGGTGATAATTTTCTAGTGAATGATGGATGGTGTACCTTTCTAAGTGGATGGTGGTGATGGTACCTTTTCTAAGTGTGATGGTGGTGATGGTGATGCCTTTCTATGAATGGTGGTGATGGTTGTACCTTTCATGGATGGTGTGGCGGTACCTTCAAGGGAGTGGTGATATAATTTCATGAAGGTGATGGTGTACCTTTCTAAGTGGATGGTGGTGATGGTGGTACCTTTCTGAAGTGAATGATGGTGTACCTTTCTGGATGGTGTGATGGTGGTGATGTGTGCCTTTCTAAGTGGTTGGTGGTGATGGTGGTGCCTTTCTGGATGAGTGGATGGTGTGATGGCACCTTTCTAAGTGGTGGTGGTGGTGGTACCTTTCTAAGTTGATGGTGTAATCTTTCTAAGTGGGATGGTAGTGATGGTGGTGCTCTTCTAGTGGATGGTGGTGATGGTACCTTTCTAAGTTTATGGTGTACCTTTCCAAGTGGTTAGTGGTGATGGTGGTGCCTTTCTAAGTGGATGGTGGTGATGGTGGTACCTTTCTAAGTGGATGGTGGTGATGGTACCTTTCTAAGTTTATGGTGTACCTTTCTAAGTGGTTAGTGGTGATGGTGGTGCCTTTCTAAATGGATGGTGGTGATGGTGGTGCCTTTCTAAGTGGTTGGTGGTGGCAGGGGGGAGCGGTGGCGGGGTTGGAAGGGGACTCGAGTATGAGAAACTGGACAGGAAACCGCATCTCCCGGCGTGACGTCATCAGTCCTGGCTGGCACATAACAGATAATTGTACAGTACATCAGATCTGTTCATCTCTCTCTCTCTCTCTCTCTCTCTCTCTCTCTCTCTCACACATTAACATGAAAGTTATTGACAGTAGACGACACAGCGAAGGATAATATGGATACATATAGTTGGTGAAAGTAATGTTTACATGTGTACGTTTGAGGACGATGACTTTAATACTTTGAGCACGATGAATAACCCTTTGATGACGATGAACAACCCTTTGAGGACGATGAATAACCCTTTGATGACGATGAATAACCCTTTGAGGACGATGAATAACCCTTTGAGGACGATGAATAACCCTTTGAGGACATTTTAACTCCTTGAGGACGACATTTTAACTCCTTGAGGACGATGACTTTTTAACCCCTTGAGACCAATAAGTAAAGCCCTTTAAGGACCCTTGGTTGGAGTCCTTCATCCTTAGAGAGATATTATCAAGTCATGACACTCCCTCTTCTTCCTCTCTCACACACCACACTCTTATACTCAGCTAAGGTTCTTCCCCTCTTCTTTTTGTGCTTGTTCTTTTTTTCTTGTGGTTGTTGTTCTTCTTGTTCTTCTCTAGCAACCACCAGAAAATTAAATACCTGTATACAGTACTACCTAACCTAACTTAACCTAACCTAGCGGAGTGCCATATTATTAAACTCGTGAGACATTCGACCCAAAATCCCCTCTCTTCACCCCCCCCCCCCTAACAAGGCAGAGATGAGCACACGATTGCCAGTACTAGTCAGGTAGGGTCAAAACGTGTGTTATTACTACCTTGACGCCGCATATCTATAGTAGTTATTTCCACCCCACCCCACCCCACCCCACCCCACCCCACCCCACCCCACCCCATCCCATTCTATCCCACCCCACTTCCACCACCTGTTCATCACCCACATTCACCCCGTCCCCTTGCTTGCCTCCTCCCTGTATTGGATGACAGGAGTTGAGGGGTTGTAGGGTGTGTTGGTGTGAGGGGTGAGGTAAGGGTGTGTTGTGGTGATGTGAGTGGTGAGCTGAGGAACGCTGTGATCTGTTTGTAGTGAAGAGGGCATGGGAGGGGTGAAACGTAGATATATTTGGGGTTATGTGATGGGGTGTGTGTGTGTGTGTGTTTGTGATGATGATAAGAGATGTGTTGTGTGGTGGTGGAGATTAGGCTGCTCCACATCACAGTAAGCAGTCTGTTGTCTTCACTACTGAGGAAGAGAGAGAGAGAGAGAGAGACTGCCTTACCCCCATACATTACACCTCCACTGACAGACCAAAACGAAGAGTATCAACGAGCTAACAATTGTCCCGCACATAAAAAAAAATAAAAGCATAAAAAGATGAACATCAGTCATAAGTAGAGGGAGCTGGGTCAAGTTATTTATTTTTTTGGCACGGTTCCTCTTTGTTTACCTTGTTTGTTTGTTTGTTTGTTTATTAATTTCTGGTCTTTCAACGGGCAGGATTATTAAGCACCGTGCATTAAGTCTGGTTTGCACATAGTATATATATTTTTTTATAGTTTAAGAAGAGAGCTGAAAGAACTCTCTAGCTCTTCGTGTTGACATAAGTTTTATAGCTCTTCCAGGTCACCTCGCGCTATTTATCCACTGTGTGTGAATCATAATGGTCCTTCAGCGTTCATAGGGTCCGTGTTAGCGTTCATAGGGTTCGTGTTAGGTTAGGTTAGGTTAGGTGAGTGAGATGTTGTCCGTGAAACGTTTTAAGTTGTGGAAGTGGTGTAGTAAGTGGCGACCTCACACAACTTAAGCCTTCTTTCACACACACATACACACATACACACACACATGCATACACACACACACACATACACACACACATACACATACACACATGCACACACACACATGCACACACACACACACACATACACACACACACATACATACACACACACATACTCACACACACACACACACACATACACACACACATACTCACACACACACACACATACACATGCGTTGCCGAAGTCCAACATACCTCTGCTGTAGTGTCATACACTTTCACGTCGTCACATACAAACAAACACAACCACCCACTCACACATCCGCACAAATATCTGTTCGCACATCCACACAAACTCAATCACACAACACCCGCTCATACATCAACACAAACACCCCGCCCACACATCCACACAAACACCCGCCCACACATCCAGACACACACCCCGCCCACACATCGACACACATCCCGCCCACACATCCACCCGCCCACACATCACACCCCTGCCCACACATCCACACAAACACCCCGCCCACACATCCACACAAACACCCCGCCCACACATCCACACAAACACCCCGCCCACACATCCACACAAACACCCCGCCCACACATCCACACAAACACCCCGCCCACACATCCACACAAACCTCAGGCCAACAGATGATCCTTCATCACCTCACTGCATTCATGGCTCAAGGTAGTGAGCGACCCTCGGGGTGAAGCCACTTACCCCTGACTATACGAGGTCCTTGGTTCATGTCAGGGGCCCCTACTGCTGTCTGGGCCAAGGTCCCCACTGTGCCACCATCCTTCATCCTTAAGTATCCTTATTTCATCCTTGGCGTAACACATTCACGATGGCCGCCACACTCAGTATTTCAGTTTCATTTCAAAATCAGAATCGTCATGACATTGAAAACTGATATTGAATTCAATTTAGCCGCATTCTGTTATAGGTATCTTAAAGTCAAATTAATCAGAATTAAATTATGAGTGTAAATTCACGACCGCTGCCCATTAAATTCGATTAAAGGTGAATGCCAGCCTGTTGAAAATTAAATTCACTTCAGGCTCACTTTCCAATATTGACATTTCAAATTCACGCTGCAGAGATACTGTGCAAATACAGGTAAAATACAGGAAGATAACAGGTAACCTAACAACCCTGTAACCTGTAGAGAGAAGTAGAGTCTGCATGTCCGTGGTACTTGTACAACCTTGTTACATTGTGTGAGACTGGGCGGATGTTGTGGTGCCGCCTCAGGCTTGGTGGGGGCGACACTTGCCAGACGCACTTTAAGCCACCTTTTGGGTTTCAAGTTCGTGTGTGGAGTCGACGTGATTAGTTTTCATGGATCACTTATTAATTATGAGAAACGTTCAGACTGGTTGATGAGAGAGACTCAGTTTATAATTAATTGGTGTGAGGTTAGCAGAGAGACTCACAGAGAAAGCATGTGTGGGAGAGTGAAAGTTGGTTAGATAAATTAAAGCACGTGAAAAAACTCAGGCGGCGAATCTAATATACTGAGGAAGGTGCACTCCTAACTGTGAGAAATTTCATACACTTGAGGAGACAAATGGCTAAGGATGGTGAGAAATATCAAGTTTACTGTGAGAGAATCTTGAATGAATTTCTTTGAACAAGAAAAAAATATTAGAAATCGTCTCGTTACTCACGGAAGAGAATCAAAGTTCCCGCCAATTATCGACAGAACCGAATGTCTCAAACTAAACAGTGTTGGTTAGTGGCAATGCTGCTAGTAGTGGATTATGACACAGTTATACTCTGTACCTAAATCTGTTGACGGCAGACTGTGAATTATGGAATTTTGCTGCTGTAAACTGCTGTAATATGGGTGCAGCACTGTAATTATCTCCTAATTTACTTTTATTAATTACATGCTACATTAATTACCAGTATTCATATCGAGTTTGTAGCATGAATGCATCGCTGTTCCTCCAGGCTGCCATACTAGAGTCAGCCCTGCTATTAAGACTGGGGGCATCACTTTACACCAGATCACGGGAATTTTTTAAATTTCCAAAACTACTTACTTGAAGGATCATATCAGGGATTCAAACAGCACGGCATGATTCCTTAAACTTATGTACTCAAATATACTGAAGATAATGTCTATTGGGCCAAAATTTCGTCGTCATCATGCGAGGTACAAAATATATCTCCTCAATGTAGGTGCATTATTGTACATTGTTCATGGATCTCCTTAAAGGTTCCGGTTCAGGGTATAATATAGATTTTTAGTCCCATAGGCACACGTACAAGACTCCTGTACACACACTCGCCAATATAGGATACCATGCTAACACCGAGCCTCTGACGTGACACTCAAAGCAAACATAAATTATTACAAAGCTTTTTAACCATGAACAACCGGATATTAATATCAGTCTTTGTACAGTCATCTTATACTTTGACGGGGGTTTTCTAGGCATAGCTCATGTTTTGGTCGAAGGTTAGCCATTAAGATTAGCTTTTAAAGACAGCGCCATCTGAGTGACGTCAGACAGTAAATATTTTCTCTGCTTGATGATGTTAACAGCAGCGCGTAATAGCTTCCGGTGACACCTTATCTTCCAAAACAAATTATACAATGTGTTCTTTCTCTCAACTTTTAATATCGACAAGGTTGACTCACTTACATGTTTCAGTGTAGAAACAACAACTTTCAATAATAATGAAGTGGCTCCACAAGAAGGTCATTTTGCGACACAAGTAGAACATTATTCATTGTTTTATGATGTCAGGGCGAGGTCGAGAGGCCAACGGGGGTGTGTGGTGAGCACAGGGAGGGGGTGGCTAGTTAAGGGGTTGGTTGGGTGTGTGTGTGTGTGTGTGTGCCAAGTAGAGTGGCCGGGAATGACGAGGTGGAGGTCACCACAGTGAATGGAGCCCCAGTTTAAGGTAGTCTGTGGTGGCGGCGGCGGTGACGTTGAAGGATACTACTTGTTTCTTGGTAAAAATTCCTCCTGGGAATATATATGCGGGCATGTGGTGTGCCGGGCATCACGGGATAATAATAGTCAGGAATGTTGTCACTGTTGTTGCTGGGGCATAATGTTTTCATTGTGGCTCACCTACCCGCCTCCCACCACCCCTCACTCCTAGCTAATTCTTCAACAGTTTTTCGCCTCTGTAGGGAACATGCGTCTGGCATAGCTACCATGATTGTGTTACCGTGGAGAAGAAGAGACAGGTGCTGGTGACAGATCATGCAGAGGGTCCGAATTCACAGATGTTCGTATGATGTGTATTTCTTGTTACTGAAGACAGACAGAAATAACTTCAGCATCATGCTGAAATTACCTTAACTAGATAGATTCACATAACTCTTGACACCATCATAATATAAGTGAGCATTTAAGGGCGTGTTACCCGTTCATGCCTATACAATATAAGGCTGAATTTCACATTAGGTAAAATTTACACATCTTAAGTAAATGTTTTATCTATATACAGTATACCGGTGTTAATAAACCATCTTTCAGGAGTCACGCCAGCCCCCCCCCCCCTCCCACACACACACTTGGACGTGGAGGTAAACTAGATGCGTCCGAAAATATTCACACAAACCTTTGCCATCAAAGGGAGATCCCCCCCCCGGGCCATTTTGACGTCGCTGGGCTAAATTGTTTACTCCGCCCAGACAGATAAAATGTTTGTGGGGCACCGCGATACTTTAATTAGCTCCAATACTGATAAACACACACACGCAAGCACATCCAAAACCACACACTCACTACCACGTTCACAAGGAAACACACATACAAACACACACACGCACACACTTCGTATCAAATTTGTACCTAGTTCCGGGATGTCTTATTTGCTGGTGAGTCCTGAGTTATTAATGTCTTGTCTGTACATTACGCTGTAACCATGTCTGACTTACTTATTTGTGTGTGTGTGTGTGTGTGTGTGTGTGTGTGTGTGTGTGTGTGTGACAGAGATACACAGTAGATTATTTAAGACACAGTCCACATAAATAAATACCTTGCATGGGTTGAAAAATGATTCCCTTCACGTTTTTCCACGATTGATCAATCATGTGTCACTGTAGCCAGAACCAGAAGACAGGACTCGCCTTGTGCCTTACGTCAAACTGTCTCAACAACCTAGGGTTTAGCCTCTCTTTGTTCTGGTATCATTATACACCGCACAACACAAAGTCACTACAGTTGTTGTAGTTGTTGTTTCATCATATACCACACACCTTGTCTTGCCGGGCAGTTGTTGTTGTTTTGTTGTTTCATCATATACCACACACCTTGTCTTGCCGGGCAGTTGTTGTTATAATCCCTCGAGAGAACCATGGCAAATTATCGTACTCGGGTCCTGAATTATTGTACTCGTGGGTCAAGTTATCTTAACCATGAAGGGGAAGCTGTAGTAATGGTTTGGGTTATCGTACACTCGGGTCTCTTATTGTCGGGCTTAAGGGCTTACGATAGTCTTACATACCAGTTATTTCTCCTCACGATTTATGTTCGTGACTATTAAACATCCTAAACCTAACCTAATCGATCAAATTTTACCATATATGAATTCATTTTCATTGAGTTATTGCAATAAAAAAAAAGTTATGCCTAATCGGCAATTATTTCTATTTAGCGTGACATAAATGCATACATACTGTACACGGGAGGAGGATATGTAGTTTATATACGTAAGAGGGTAAATATAATTAAGTAGAAAGTTATATTTTCTCTAAACACATTCTCTCTTTCTCTCTCACACACATACAAAAAAAAAACTTGATGCTATGATACCCTCAGTGGCGATAAATTTTTCCTTGTATGAACACTTACCTTCGTGGGAAAGACACCTTTAAAAAAAAACATTTTTCGCAAGCTGATGCGGCTCTCTCTCTCCCTTTATTTTGTCTACGATTATACAAACACATTTCGTAAGCTTCCTCGTTCTCTCATTCTCTCGTATTTCTCGCTCACACACACACACACAACGTGGCGTCAACTTGGCGAGGAAGACACAAAGCTTAGTTGTTGTACCGGGAACCACAGCCACAATGTCCATCCCTGTCACTCTGCCCTTGTGTACCACCAACGGAAGGGGAAGGGGAAAGGGAGGAGGAAGAAGAAGGGAAGGGAGGGGCGCGAAATAAAGAGAATGGGGGAGTTTGGGGTGGGTGGGAAGTCTGGCTACAGGTTATGTATGGAGGTAATAGTCAGACGTCTGAGAGCTGGAGTATAAGACCCGTGACAGCTCGGTGTTGTATGGCACCTTGGCACGTAAGAAAAAAATCTTCTTCCAGAATTGTCAAGAAAATGAGTTATTGTTTGTTCTTTATAGGAAGAAAGTACGTAGGTTTGATGTCTGAAAAAATGTATCATCTTGTAAATATAAGACAAAAGATTCATTCATTTGTAACCTCTCACGCCTCTGGCTCTGTGAATTCTAGGAAAAAAAATTCTGTACAGGCTATCTTACCGCCACGCTGGTGCTGCCATCTAACGGCCAGCCAGCCAAACCTCAGTGTAATACGACGCTATGCAAATAAACAGATGAGTAAGGTATATTAACATAACCTAAAATACAAAAATCCTGTCATAAATAACCCAGGGATTGAACAATAAGTATACAGTATGTACTGTGGTTTGTTGATCTAAGCTAGTTAAATAAACAGTCAAGATTTTAATGGACTAAGAACTTGTTTTATCTCTCTCTCTCTCTCTCTCTCTCTGAATAGGGATAATTTCAAAAACGATATTCAGAGAAATAAAAGTAGCCCTCCTCCACTACAAAGTAAATGAAAGTATATTCACTACATGTTGCATAAAAGTACCTCAACTTTATATATAAAATGCTTCTTACGTCGACTTCACTGCCACATAGAGCAGACGAGCGCAAGGGGAGTGTGACTCAGGTGCATGACTGAAAATACCGAAGTGATTATGAATAATTATCTTTATTGATAGATACATTAGAGAACGGACAGGAACACCGGCTCCTTTATTCATTTCTGAGCCGAGGATTCCGCTGGCTTTCTCATCCTAATATAATTTTGCCGGCAGATGTACTGTACGTTCCCGGCTCCTCATATACAGTACAGTAGGTCTGAGCCGTGTACTGTTTCTATGATGACCGGTTATCACTTATCAGTCAGTTGTGAATTATCCGGACGTTAAAACTTATTTGATGAAATAAATTAATTTAGATAAGGCTTATGACCTCATTATTTTTTGGAAACTTCATGTTATATTGTCTTTACTAGTTATATCTTGTTATGTGGCGTTGTTTATATGATGCGCCCCCTTCACACACACACACAGTATTCCCATTACATTATAAGAATGGAAAATTAGTTCATAGTTCTACATCCTCACATTTATTGTTATCTATCGTTGAATTAAACCGTAAGTACTGTTGAAAGGTGAAATTTTCTACCACGGATTTTTTGTTTTCTTTTGTTTACAAAGTATTAATATGAGGTTTAGCCCAAATACTGTGTTTACCAGGAACCAACCAGCAGGGCGCCAGTATCAGGTGTTGGCAGCAGCACCGGGCGCTAAAACCACAACATTATAATCTTGACAGCAGCTGTTGACAACACGTCCTAGGGCGGGCAGAGCTCGGCACTCCAGGCAGGGCAGCTTATGATATGCAGTATTGTAGTTAGACGTGATAGGCACCAGGAGCATTACCGTGTACAAGGTGTAAGTTGTCCTCCTGGGATGAAGAACGTATACAGTACATGATCCCTACCGTTTTTTTGTGCATAAAATCAAATCATTTAAATAACCCTAATGGTCTTTCTTTGTGCTTTGATGATCATCCAAGAAAGAATTTACGCTCAGGAAGAGTGACGCACGACCTGTTTAATCTGCTGTCAGTTCTACATTCCAATCATGAGTCAGATTCTCTCTTGTTGACTTGTGGGACGGACGCCTCCATTACTGCTGAGAGGGTCGTTACGGTATCTCTCCAGCTTATGCAAACCCCAGAAATCTGAATCCGGATTTTCTTATAGGCGCTAATATGCATCTGGGACCGGATTCACAAATGTTCATATTATGAATAATCCTCGTAACTGAAGATGTAAGAGTACACCTAACTGGTTGACCTCTGTAGTTAAGGTACAGTAATTTGCTAATTCAGGGGCCACAGCATCATTGTAAGGTATACTTAAACCAATACATAACTTACATTCATGCAAATTAGTGAGTTGGTCTAAGGTTACATGGGCTCACACTGTCAGATCCAGGTAGTCGACCCTGCAAGATGTGGTGAGGCAGAGAGGTTCTTTGGTGGGTTGAGGACAGATTTTGTTGCAATCAAACCACTGGTCATGTTAGCTTTAATACATAGTCACCATATTGCGGCTGGGGAGTTTTGTCTTCTTCGTGACGTAATAGGTATAGTGTTGTCTTTATGGTGCCGTAGACCTTCCCAACAGACGGTAGCGAAAGTTCCCTCCTTATAATACTGTATTCTCTCTTGTTTTTGACGCTGACTCTTCCTTCTCTTTATCTCTCCGCCAAAGTAAAGACGATGGTTGTACACGGTAAGGGTGTGAGGTTTGGTAGGGTGTGAGTGGTGGTGATATACGAGATATTCCTCACTGGTGATTTCCGCCTCTCGCGTCCTGCATTCACCCCATTAGTTTGATGATATTTTTGGACGTTAATTTGTGTACATCAGTTAGAGCCGGTGAGTTAGGTGCATTCAGTTACGAGGTGTTGTTATAGTGCGGGTTTAGTCTGAATTTAATGTGGTCTTGTGGTGGTCTGGGGTACGGAAGGTTTGGTCTGTCGGGTAAAGAGTGTGTTATCTATGGTGGTCTTAACTGAAAATGGTGAAGTTATGAACAAATAAGTATCTGGTTAATGGTGGGTTTAATAGTTTTTTTTTATAAGAGGTGATGAACCAGTCGATGTGTGATGTAGGTGCTGAGCCTGTCAACATTATTACTGTTTCTCGCCTTTCAGCCACGTCACCTTGACCCTTGGTGTGGCAGTGTCAACAAACAGACAGGCAGGGTGTGCTTCTCCTCGACCCGTGACCTTACCCACCAGTTACCACTGATGCAAATCTGACGCACATCCGCTGGCGTCCGTACTGCTCTTCCCGGAAGTCGTTATATTAATTCTTGACGTCAGAGTTATTATTCTTTGATGTTCGGCGTGGTTGACATTTAGCCAGTGGTAATATGCTGGAAAACACTATTTTGCTCAAACTGCCAATGAACAGAGCAGTGTGGGAAGTTACACAAGTCATCCTGCTCATCGTAGGAAATGACACTCGTCATAAACAAACCAAAAGCATCAATTCCCACATGTTAAAAGAGCAACAACTCATAAATAGTTGAAATTCACTGATATTCAAAAGCATCTCAGGTCATACCACATTCAGGAAAAATCTAATTAAACATATTAAAATTAATTCATCAACAAAGTGGGATGGTACAGGTAGATGGTGTCACCCTCACCAAGCGCGTGGATGGGGGGGGGGGGGCTGAAACGTGAGAGGCTGGGCACATGTGTGATGGTTGACTTCTGTGTAACCTGTCTTCATCCAGTTAGGATTCAAGATCACTTTGGTGTATTGACTTTTACTTATGTCGGGGTCGTTTACTGCTTATGTGAGTGTACAGGTTTATTGATTGTGTACCTGGCCGTCTAATTCTTCACAAGTATCTACACCGCTCCTGACTCACTCACTCATAGCCTGTGTTGAACCAGTGCTTGGCTTTGCTTCTTTGAGATTTCTTATGGGAGAGGTGTCCAAGATCTGAAGGCATTTTTCTTTACTCAGATGTCAGTGGCTAGTCCAGACTCATACTCTTAAAGGTACGCATCTGAAATTTGTTTGTTCTTCTAAATGTGGAGGTGTGAGAACTTTTTCTAATTGGCTTACTGAAACTGCTATTTAACGGCGAAGTTACTCTGAGACTCTTCCCAAACTAGAAATTACGCCGAGACTCTATCGTCACTACAAGCGTTTGTTTACCTCAGTTCAGAGAAATAAAAGCTTACGAGCATCTAAGAATCCGGGCGGTGAGTGAGGCGTTTGTCGTGTCACAGGAGTTGAGTCAGACAACAAGAGGAGCGCGATCAACCGGTGTGATAGGTCATAACATGGCCATACTGCTTACCCCTATACACGTAGGTCAGCCGGATGAGGAAAACACAGACCACAGTATCAGTATGACTCAAAATCTACTCCAACATTACCACGCACACACACACACACACACACACACACACACACACACACACACACACACACACACAGAACACAATAACTATGACACAAAGACCACGCTATTAATTTAACACCGAGACAACACATACGGCATGATGCACACACACACAAAGACCAGACCTACAGTATGACACACAATTACAGTGTCTCATAAAGACCATATCAATATGACATACACATCCTGTGGTGAAAGTGAAGACATGGTAGACAGCCTCGCCTACACGCCCTGTGATGAAACATAGAAGGCTTTAATGCTTCACTCACCTGGCTAAGACTGCAAAAATAATGTTAATCGGCGTAGCCTACAGCCAAGCTCAGTGTAGTCTAGCAAGTTGCCCAGGTGCTGTGTGTAGCAATCCTCGTACTCTGTTGAATGTAACATTAAAGAGGCCGCCAGGATGTAATGATATAAATTGTTAGAAATACACAAAACACAATATCTTAGCATCAATCTGTCTTATAAACGACAAAATGAGATTGGAGTTTTTACACTTATTCCACAAACAAAAGAAGTGGTTGCTCAATACGTTACTTGCTGATAACCTCACGTGACTTCACAACACAAGTGTGTGTCACTCTTTATTTACAAGATGACGGAGCCTGAGTTTCATAGTACGGTGTCCTATAATTATGTAGTGCAATCATATATATATACCCTAGGATAATTGTTTTCACACATACACACAGTTTTTGATGTTAAGGAGATAAAAGATCAATACAACTGTCTACTTATACTTTGTTCAGTTTTGACGTGATGTTATAAAGTCTGCCTCATATATAAGGTATACATTACGATTATACATTTGAATTATGTTCACCGCTTTAGGTTATGACCAAAGTGTAGTACCATGGAACACTTCCACAGCCAAACGAAGATGGAGGTAAGGAGGTGGTGCAGAAACGCTCGCCGCACCTCTTTTCACGTCGGGGAATACCTATGACGTAGATACTGGTTAACAGAAATTTGAGAGAATTGTGTAATGCTGTTGTCGTAGTATTAAACTTTTATGTCTTAGTATCGACGAGAAAACTTGTAGACTGTAGAAAATGCTATACCACAAAACGGTTTGATTGATGTTCAACCACCACATGTTTTACTGAGATGGGCCTGAAACCTGGGAATAAGGTCGAGTTCTCAAAGGGAGGCCAGAGGTGAAGATCACTGCTGGAGGCCGCCGAAGTCTCCTTTGACGGCTTAAATTAGTGTACAGAGTGGGTGGATGGGAAGCGTTTGTAGGATAACTTTAACGCTGTGAAATTGTTCCCATTTGAAATAAAACAAACAGTAACACACACTCGATGCATATTAGACTGACACAGAGACACAGATTAAACGC
The DNA here is from genome assembly GCF_018991925.1 of Homarus americanus. NCBI lineage: Eukaryota > Metazoa > Arthropoda > Malacostraca > Decapoda > Nephropidae > Homarus > Homarus americanus. The sequence goes on from NW_024745073.1 coordinate 5,122,481, forward strand.
GAAAGACGTCAAGATCAAAGATGATAACCAGAGCAGGTGAAACGTGGACTGCAGGAGTAACACACACACACACACACACACGGTATATAAGCATACATACATAAAAGCTTGGTCACGAACAAGGGGAGTTGAGGCCACACTGAGGTTTATTTTCAGTGCCACAAGCCCATGAGGAGGAAGAATGATCCTTATAATTATTAGGGCCCTTTATATGGCAAATATGGGTTTAGTTAAGAGGAGACAGTGAAGATGGTACTGGGAGGAAGAGTTGGTGATAGGGAGTTGTGATACAGAAAGCAAAAGTAGTTGAGTGCAGAAAAGATTCACGTCGTGGATGTCTTAACGCAAATACGTGTACAGTTGAAAAAAAAAAATATACGTTTATAAGAATTACAGAATAAATCAGATTTATAACAGTCTGGAAAACGTATCTGGCGTTGAATTATAACTACGATCAATTTGTTCATATATTCCAACACGTGGGGCCATTTTTCATATTTTTAACACGTGGGACCATTTTTTATATGTATAGATCAACACTTGTGACCACTTTTTCCTATACCTCAACACATGACATTTTAACTAACGATTGAAATGTTGAATAAGTTCCATGATTTTTCGGGAATCATTGTTCTTATCTTGATCTGGCTCCTTTGGTACTTGCCAACAGTGCGTAACAGAGACGTGACCGACCGCCCAAGCACTTAACAAGCCGACCAGCGGCGAAGAGGATGAAGTAAAATAATGGAGAGTTCGTGCGATCATTTGTCGCATCGAATAGTCATTGGCTGTTTTGATTATAATGTACGCGAGTGAGGACTTGAGGGGAGAGATCTTAATTGCTAACAAGGAAATCAACTTCCTTATACAAAGCACTTCGTTTACCTATATCTTTATTTGTTTGCGCCTTTGTTTCCAAGACGTTGTTTATGAATATAATAAAATCATATCATAACCTCTTCAGTGCACTGTGGTACTTTGAAAGGAAATTTTCATTAAGTTCAATTTATAATTATTTTAATAACTATTCACCATCAGATTATAGTCTTATCACATTGTTTGTAATCAGTTTGTTCATATTTTCTTTTTCTTTACCGCAGATCCTAATAAGTATTATTGTTAGTTTTATACATCCGCAGTTAAACGTTTCATTTATGAAACCCAATACACCATATAAGCCGTTGTCCGTTGGTAAGGTTCCAGCCATCGTGACACAGACGCGTGCCAACGTTCACAATAATAATTAATTTTATTATGCGGACACCCGCAAAATTCGTGGATTTTACATCTTCTCTAATGGCTATCGAGATTGATAGAAAATTTAATTGAACAAATATTTCAAGTTGTAATATTTTAACACATTTATTTGGTGTATTTCAGGGACAGGTAGAGGTGTACAAAGGTGTGTTCCTGTCAAGTTAAAGGTAACGTACTGACTGCAGGGGTTTGACCATATAATGTATATATATATATATATATATATATATATATATATATATATATATATATATATATATATATATATATATATATATATGTGTGTGTGTGTGTGTGTGTGGTCAAACTCAAGTTTATATTGGATTAACGCTGTCCATGCTGTTAGTTTTCGTATACATTAATCCTGACAACATTCCTACTTCTAATTTATTCATATTATTTGCTTTAATAACGATATATTTAAGCTAGAATCAAGTTCACTGTTACTTGGTAAAAAAAAACACGGTAATTATCATATCGATTGTTGAAGGGTATTATGTGTTCGTTTCTAATGTCTCTGTTAGTTATTTTCTTCTTAGAAGTGAACGTTACTGTTAATAACTGATAGCTTATGTTATGTTTCATTAATGTATTTAGGTGAAGTATGATGGGAGATATGATGGGAGAAGTTTATACAGTACTGTAATGTAATTTAAGTGTAGCGCGTGGGTGTTAGTTGAGTGTTGAGCCGCTGTACTCGTGCGGCGCTGCCTGCACAAGTTCAAAGCCCATCTCGATTGTCAGTTTGTAGATTTAGTGGAGAGCAACAGGTTGGACATGTGAAAGTGACACTATAATTTGTATTTTATGGGATTTCCTGTGAAACGGACGTTTTGGATTTACTGACAAAGTACCGCGTACTACTTACAATATTGGTGAGTCAGCTACAAACAGCATTTAAGGCTAGTTGAGGAAAATCACGAGAGTGGACTTTGTTTACAGTTTCCAAGGCGTGTTCCCTGGAAGGAATTACTCGACCGGTATGAGCTGTCACTTTTCATTTATAACAGCACCCTCCTCATACTTTAGGGGATGAATTGGTTTACGTAGGAGACTTCCTTTGGCTTATCTCTTAATCTATATGAAGTTAAATTTGGAGAATAATTGACGAAGAAATGAGCGAAATTAGATATGTGACCTACTTGTATGTAATCCTGGGTTCCCATAGGCGCGTCCGTGTACGTCTACACTCCCTCACGACTCTCACTCTTACTCACACTGACTTACACAGCATAATTTCTTATCCCTACTAAACTGTACAGCCATAAGGAGTGGTCATGGATGTAGTCAGTTTGATGTTTGTGATTTGGTAGTAGGTTATACAGATTAGGTTTCCTGACCAGTGTTTTGCGAACTTTATATTGGTGATGTTCTTGATATACAGAACTAGAACCTTCTTCCGTGATGGATATAATTATAGTAACAAAAGTATTACAAGAACCTAGCAATAGATCATTTAAGGACTACGGTAGTTTAAAAGGCAAGCATCTTGTTCTTGGAGCCAGGTATGATGAGACAAACTTGCCTTTTTAATCTAACGGATTAAACTCACTGTGTTCCTAAACTACTTGGTACATCAGTTTTTTACTAATGGATTCTTTTCTGTCAAATAAGGAAAATTAAAACCAGGTGACTAGTGAGTAAACTTTTGGTATTACCTGAAACAGCATTGTCCAGTTACCCAGTAACAAGTACAACAAGCACTTCCTTTTTAATCTTGCAAGTGTAAAAAAAAAAAAGTTTATGGCCAGTTGTTCATCACAAGGTATTTCGTACATAAGTGCATCATTGTGTTATTATGCCCAAGAAACCTGGCCTTGGTGGCTACGACAGATATTTGTCACTTTACCTCCTCCTGTAATGGTCAGTCGGAAAGGGACACATGAAGCAAATATTTTCCTGGAGTAAACTAAAGAGAGTAGGCCTGCCGTAGGGTTTTAGATATCGTGGTGTTTTATGGTGAATGGTCTATCTCCAGTATATAATACATTTGAACCATTTTGTTTTTAATACTAATCTATGTCCAACTGCAATCACCCACCAATGCCATTTTCATTTTTTACTTGATGACCTTTTCATGCACATGAAAGCGTAAAGTGACCCTTCTTTACACACAAACACCTCCAGCCATTGCTACATTTTATGATTTCTTGGAGAGAAGATGAATCAACCTAACCTACTGTCCCTCCCCAATGATTGATGTACTGTACTGTATAGGTAGTATATATACGTATACTTTATTTTAGGTTAGATAGATAAGCATTTGTCAATTGATCAAACACCAGAAATGGGTATCGTTTATGTGGGCAGGTTTTTCTATCAACTCCTCTTGGTTGTTATTTTTTTTAAATTTCAGGATTCAATCTGGAAAGGTGAAGAAATGTTTTGGAGTTTGATGTCCTGTTCTGTAAATTTTTACAAATTTGATATTTTTTTATTATTATATTTTTTTAATCAAGTTCTACATGTATAACTACCGTACTGTAGTTTCTTAATTGGGTCTCTTATGGGGCTTGATTCATATTGAAAGTGGGTCCTCAATGAGACATTTTTGGGAGTTTATGAGGCTAGAGAAAACAAAATCTGTTTTTACTTCATTGGCGTAAAGGTTTTTTTATCGAGAATTTTTAGATGGATGTTTTGAGTTTGTTAATAATTTAGCATCCTACTGTATGTGTGATTTAGCTTGATGGTTGAGAGAGGCTGTTGCTATTAATCCCTGTCAATATTTAAGAATCTCCCTGATCCTTCTTTTTAATGAGCTCTTGGTGATTTTTAGATGTTACACAGTCTCTGGAACCACCCTTCAGAAATTTTCATCTTTAAGCAAATCTAGAAGATTGTAATAGTGACAAGTGTGTATTTTTTAAGTTATAGAACTTAACAATTCCCTTTCTGTGTGCTGTACTGTATAGAAATATTTAATCAGCTGGTCTCTATTAGACATAAAGATGTTTGGATTACTGTGCATGTAACAACCATTAATACTGTATAGTGTTTTTAAAGTTATACAAAGCATCTAGACCCAGCTTTATTTGTGTTATTTCCAGCTAAATTGTGTTCATATCTGTTCCAGGGGGGCGGCACTCTCACCCATCAGCAGCCATGGGGTGTGCGATGAGTAATGCTGCTGACAAAGAAGCAGCAGAAAGAAGCAAAAAGATAGACAAAGACCTGAGACTTGCAGGGGAACGTGCTGCCAGAGAAGTCAAGCTTCTTCTTTTAGGTAGGTTTGCACGAGTGCTCTCACGCTTTTTATATCTGCCTGTTTTCTCTTGGCTGTGTTTTGGCTTTACATTGTTTATTAGCTGAAAAAATTAGTATTGCTACATAGAAATTATGAATTTTGATGGGAATAAAATAATGAACTATTTATAAAATAGTAAAAAAAAATCATAATACAGTCAACCCTCGCTTTACGCGGTCCCACATTATGCGTTTCCACGTTTACGCGGTACCCTGCTGAAACCGGAATGCTCACATTCCGCGGTGCGTGTACCTCTTTACGCGGAGAGCGGCTGGCGAGCCGCGCCATTTTTGGATCCAAACCTCCCGCCATCCGCCATGTTGTGTAAGTGGCTCGAGCAGGGTGCGCACAAGGTCGCCCAGTCATCAAAACATTACCGAGTTCTTCACCCACCACAGCCGGCCCAAGTCAGTGATAGTGATAATTATAGTGAGGACTTATATGGACTTTGAGGGGTTTGACAAAGAGGCCCTGCAAGCCTCTGTGGTGGATAGTGATACAAGTGATACAGGTGAGGGCCAATAATCTGCCCTCTGCCTCGGAACCAACCCCCCATCCCCGTGTGCCCAGCCATCTTTTCTACTAATGTAAGTGTTAAGAAACCTAATATTATTGATATTTCTCTTAATTATTAATTGTGTGTGCATACCATCCTAAAATTAAGAAGTTATTTTCACTACAACGTAGGTATTGTGTCTGAAAAAGTGGAGTTTGGGGGTCGGCCCGGTCTCTATTTCAATTAATCCCATATGTTATGTTGTTCACTTTACACGTTTCTCACTTTCCGCGGTACCCTGTGGGTTGAATTAACCGCGTAAAGTGAGGGTTCACTGTACAAAAATATTCTTTTACAGGTGCTGGCGAGTCTGGGAAAAGCACAATTGTTAAACAGATGAAGATTATTCATGAGACAGGATATTCACGTGAAGAATGTGAACAATATCGTCCTGTTGTATATTCCAATACTATCCAGTCACTCATGGCCATCATCAGAGCCATGGGACAACTAAAGATTGACTTCAGAGACTCCAGTAGAGCGGTTAGTAGTACAGTATAGGTCTTCCTTGTTACTTTATCACATGGCGTTACTTTTTTTTTTGGTCATGTACTCCTCATTTATACAATTTGTTTGTATAGGAACACTCCACTTTATATGTTTTTTGTTTACATTCGGTAATTATTGATGACTGACCTGCAGCCGACTTTTCATAGAAAACGATTTTAAAAATGCTGCATTTTCATTGTTTTATAGTGGACACTTGTAATTTGTGCAAATGTGTTAAATAGTGCTAATTTCTAAATTAAACCTAACCTGACCTTAGTGGGTATGAAGAACAGACTTCACCAACCTAACCTTACCTAACTTCCTTACTGGTAAGGAAGTTAGGTCAGGTTAGGTGGGTTTGTTTGGTTAGGTTGGCGAGGTCTTTTTTTCATACCCACTAAGGTTACTTTGCTGTTATTGCTTGATTACTCTATTGTTAACAAAGAGTTCAGTGGTCGAGTGGATATAACTCTCACCTCCTGTTCCAGCAGTAGTTTGATTCCCAGATATTCCCAGTACACCCAGCTGTAAATGGGTATCTAAGTTTGCAAACTGGAGAAATGAATGCGGTTGAGTGCAGTACTGGCCATGCTGCCTCCTTGTGTACCAAAGGCTTAATATACAGTGTGTTGTATCCATACTGACCCTAACAGGCAGTCTTGCCAATGGGACCCACTTTCATTTTTCATTGTTAATAAAGATTCATCATGTGCTGCTATGCTTCACCTGAGGCCTGCTTCCCAGTGTGCTTATATTATTGTTGTGTTAATGATTATTTAAAGAATCTTCTCATTTATTGTTTCATCAATTTCTATATAAGTTAGCAATTATTATTGTGTGTAAAGAATTTTCATAATTTAACTTCAGTTTTTTACTTTCATTGACAAGCTTTTTGATTTGTAGGATGATGCTCGACACTTCTTCACATTGGCAAGTGCAGCAGACGAGGGTGAATTGACGCCTGAATTAGCAAACATTATGAAACGCCTGTGGAATGAGAGTGGTGTCCAGCATTGTTTTAAGTGAGTCAGAGCTATTAAGGTTACAAAATGTCTTTAAAATTCCATAGGACTAGAACCTCTGTATTTTACTGTAAAGTCTGGGGATTTCATATGGTTTTTGTCAGTAGGTTCTGCATATCTTCACATTCTATCTGAAAATATGGACTGATCTTCGGTATTCTTATTTTTACAAATGAACTCCCACTTCACTCATGTGAATTAATTTGTAACATCCAGCAATACTGATGCTGCAAGTGATGTAGTTTACACAAATGTGGTTGATACATTCTTTGACTATTAATATTTCACCCAAAGGATTCCCTGCTTGGACTTCAAACTCAGTACAGTGGTCCCAGCAAATCTTTAAGGTTGTGTGTGAAAATGTCTTAAATTTGTGAGTACATATCACACATAAGTGAAGTTAACTTCTTAAGGAAAATAAGAGGTTAAGCTTATGTAGTTGATAATGTGATGCGTGCATGCACAAAAAGAAAAGAAGTATAGATTTTACATAAAAATATATGCTCTTCAAGCAGTTTGTGTTTCCACATTTAATAAAAGATCCCATAATTTTAAACTAATTAATTTACACTACAGGCTTTATTATTCTTGGGATTCACTAATGGGTTAATAGGTACAGGGTATCTACAGCAGGCACTCGTGACAGACAGTTTGGGAGCTGGGCATATGAAGAAATAAACAATGTCTATATGGGCGCATTCACATAAAAAAATAGCTTGGTGTTTGAGTGAACATACTTATGAGACCACCATAACTTGTCAAAGAATGGGTAAAATTTCATGTCTTTAAGCTATGAGAGAATCACACATTTGTGGGGGACCACTGCACTAAGTTTCAGTCCTGTCATGGGTATGTTATGATTCATATACAGTACAATACTGTAGGTTATTACTTTTTACATTGATTAGTTATAAGTGAAACCAGAAGGGGGACTATAGAATTGCTCAATTTTCATCTGTCTCACTGTCCTTAATACTGTACAGTATTGTGGTTCTGTATATTGCACTGAAACCAGTGAAGATTTTTTTCTTGAAGCTAGACACATGTTTAAAGAATACAGTAATATGATTTTGAATTAAATGAAAAATTACCAGTTGGTGTACCTTGATGGGGGAAAAGTACTGCTGTGTAAAACAGCCTTTTCCCCATTGTCATAATAATAGATACAGTACTGTATAGTACAGGTATAATGATATGAATTAGGTTAATGACTTAATGATAGATTTGTTTATGAGTAACTGCTTAATGTGATAACATACTTTTATTAATAGCTGTATACCTACAGTACCACTAAGTGCTATATGTAAAAAAATTCTTTATGGCCCATGCAGTCGGTCGAGGGAGTACCAACTGAATGACTCTGCCGCATATTACCTGAATGCATTGGACCGCATTGCACGGCCAGGTTACATACCCACACAACAAGATGTCCTTCGCACTAGAGTTAAAACAACTGGGATTGTTGAGACAAACTTCTCTTTCAAAAATCTTAACTTCAAGTAAGTGCATTTTTTAATAATTTTCCTACAGCAAAATAAAAAAGTTGGCAGCTCAATTTAGGCAGAAACTGTCAGTTTTATATACCTGTACTTTATACACGGTACCAATTTTCTTTGAACTCATCCTTACTTCCTCTATTCCTTATCAAATGTTTTGTATGAATATTTTTTTTGTATTGTAAGATAATAACAATAGTATTTGTGCTCTAACTAGAAATTTTCTTAATCCTTGAAAATGGCAACAGAATAGATTATACAATATAAATCTTAGGAGATTTATCAACAATTGTGAATGCAGAAGTAGATGTGAAGTATGATAATATTACCATTAATTGTTTAGATACATGTTTAGCTTTGTATCATGTATGCATGATCAGTTTTTATTTAACATTTTCGATGAATACTCTGTTTTAGCTTTATTTCCTTGTTTTAACCATGGATGATATGCAGTGCTGGACCACCATGCTCATGCACCAGTCATTTCAAACAGTAATGTATCGGAAAACATTGGTTCAAGTTTGTTAAACTTATATTGTATATTACAGTAGTTATTATTTGAGTACATTTATAGATACTGTACTGTATACAGGTATTATTTTGCTAGTAGTCTAGACTTCTAGTATAATATGAAAAATAAATTTTTAATGGCCACCTAAAATTCTTGTGTTAAAGTGGTATACTGTACTGTAGTACTTTAAGTATGTAAGTACTGTATACGAGTTGACCTTCATTAGTATTTATTACCTACCTCTTTACCTTATTTGGGTTTTTAACAGGAATAATTACATACCTCTTTACCGTATTTACCTAATAATAAGTTTCAATGCTTAATTTGGGAGGGGGTTTATGTTACACTTTACTACATATGGGTTGAAATAAATATTCTGTGTTGTTTAATGACAATTAACCCACCTTAGAGATATTGTCCAGGAAGTTAGTACAGTACCTTAATTATTTAAATATTCATATATATTTATATCATTATGTTACTGTGGATGGAGAAATTGTTCTGGAACCTATTAGTTATTCTTAGTGTCCACTAAATAGTGTGTATTTCTATCCAGCCCATGTGGCTCAACCTTCCTTTACTTGTGAGTCAGTGACCAAGTGTTTGTGTATCGTTTCTCTGAAATATAAATTACTGGAAGAGGAGGATTTCCTGACATAACCTCATGAACTGAGGAATAGAATACAGGGTATTTGGGAAAGATCTCGGCACAATACTGTAGTGGTTCACGGTTTATCAATGCTGCTGTCGAGGGTAGCGGGAGAAATTTCTGACACTTCTAGCTTTCTCCTTTGTGTTCCCAAATGTGAGGTGTATTATGGCATTTATTATATTATTATTTAAAAAGATTATTTTCATATTATTTTTTGGACCTTTTTCCTTGTTTCAATACCTGTAATGCGAAGTACATTCCAAGATGAAATTTGAAGGTAGTAGCAGCTACTGTTATGAAGACATACAGCATGCCCTTAAAATTTGCGGGAGTTTAAGTCTCAAAATAGCCGCGAATAATCGAGGACCACAAATTGTCAGGGCATGCTCTACTCCTGCTTTAATTAGCATAGAGCTTTCAAGATTGACCATAAACTTACCAGATCCCCAGCCAGTCATAAATACTTCTTAAGATACAGGATTCTGATAGTCTTCCAAGTACTGTACTGTATTGGTGGCCTACTACTGCTATATAAATGTTTTTTTATTATTATTATTATTTCAGTTTCTGGCTTCTAACTTGCCCAAGTTCGTTTATGAAATCAGCTCAGCTTTAGTGAGAAAATTCAGGGAGGGGTCTGGTCATGTTTTGGTAATCTGGGCAATCCCCAAACCCCTGACTTATTATTAGGACCAGCAAAAAATATTCCAATCTCATGCCTGAATATGTCCTTCACTGGTTTATTTGATTAAAAGAGGTGAATATTGTGTTAATCTCTTAGGATGTGACTTGGAACTGTTATTGTTTTCTAACCCCATTTAATCTGCTTTCTCCTCATAACTGTAAATTTTATTATTGCAGATTGTTTGATGTAGGCGGTCAAAGATCAGAGAGGAAAAAGTGGATCCACTGTTTTGAGGGAGTAACCGCCATTATCTTTGTCGTGGCTCTGTCAGGTAAGGTTATTTTTGTTATACGTTGCATGCATGTACAGTATTCATTTAGTTTTATTATTTTGTTGCTGTTTGGGTCTTTTGCATTATAGTTTCATTTTAGTATTTGAAGTTTCTTTAGTTCTTTTTCTGTTTTTGAACATTATTTCTTTTCCTTCTTTTGAATTCTGCATTCATGAATGCTCCTGTTGTTGTTTTAATCTGTTTGTGTTACCTTATGCCTTTTGCAATTAGCCCCTAAGCCACTACTGGAAGGATTAGCTGACATTCTTGATGATGGCAGTGGTATTTTATTTTTGCTGAGTATTTTCATCATATTGATAATTAGTACTTATCAGTGATATTTAATATGGGCCTGTAAAGATAATAGCACAATGGAATTTGAACACTGTACTGCATATTTACTATGGTTTTTGCAAGTTGGTTGGATTGGCATAGTTTTAATATAGTTTCTGAATTTTGCAGGCTATGACTTAGTATTAGCAGAGGATGAAGAGATGAACAGAATGATTGAGAGTATGAAACTCTTCGACTCTATCTGCAACAACAAATGGTTTGTAGAGACCTCAATAATTCTCTTCCTGAACAAGAAAGATTTGTTTGAAGAAAAGATCACAAAGTCACCGTTGACTATCTGTTTCCCAGAATATCAAGGTATGTGAAATTAGAAACACATGAAAGTTTTAGTTGATTGCTTCACAGAAAATGAGGAAAACATCCCGCAGTTTGCTTACAAGGCGTAAATACTGCTACTTCCTTTGTAAAGAATCCTCCGTGTTTATATGCTCATTGCAAAAGTAGCATGTAAGATTTTATGTTTCATTGTGATACTGTTGATTAATATTGTGTTATTTTGTGGTTATACTAGTACAGTGGGTATATGATGAATTTTTCTGAGATTTTTGGGAATTGAAGCTATGGATGCCCAGACCAGTCATGTGAAAGGACTTATTGGCTGGAATAAAATAAAATTTTTGACAAATTATTTTTTTAACAAAAAGTTAGCCCATGAAATTTCCAAAGGCTAAAAATTGTATCTGAAAAATGTGCTTGAAATATTAATTGTTTAAATTATTGCATTTTGTATTGAATTTATATATTTATTTATTTAAAAACTGCAGAATCATTGTTCTAGATTTTTCTTAAATAGTATATTCAGGAGCTTCAAGTTGTCTTCCAACCTTTGTCCATTCTTTCCAGGAAAATCATTAATGATTTGATAGATACTGCACTGGTAATGAAGGCTGACAAAAATTTTCCTCTTTATTTTATCTAGCAAATTTTAATCACCTTTCAGGCAGCAATGTATATGAAGATTCAGCCAACTACATTCGTATGAAGTTTGAGAACCTTAACAAGCGGAAGGACCAGAAAGAAATATACACTCACTTCACATGTGCTACCGACACCAACAATATTCAGGTCAGATGATGTTTTGGAATGATATCAGTATTAACCGGTGTATCTGGGTGAAGAGCTGTCTTGCAGCTGTATGCATTATTAATGTGATTAATGCATTTACAGTAAAAACCCCGAGTGCCACAATTCTTGGAACCTTGGAAAATATTACTTTTAAATTTGAAAAACTATCTTACATATCCTGCGGGTCATTGTTATTGTTTTTGGAGTGACGTGGCATGGACTATGTGGTCTCGCCCACATCACAACAACAAAGCTGCGCTGCACTCGGTCTACGTGTGGCTATTCTTTAGTGCAGATGTGCTTGTTATCTCGTGTCATAAATAATACACATTGTGAGAACATTACCCAAGCAAGCACGTTAAGGTAAGACTTAAAAGCAAAAAACGCCTTACTTTGAAAGATAAACATGAAGTGTAAGCCATGGTTGACAAAAAATGCTCTGTTCCCGAGATAATGCATTAATTCGGAACTTCTTCACTGAAAGTAGGTTCCATACATACATGTCGCCAGCTCAGCTGTGGACTTGAAATGGCCACGTATGTTGCCACTGATTCATGGAATGAGACTGGAAAATTATTTCAGTACTGTATTGTGACTTCGAAATAAAGGAAATATATCAAAAACTATTAAGAAGAAAGAAAAATTAAGAGCATGATTGCAAACAGGATTCTTTATGGGAGGTGATTGTATGTATGGATGTGTAACACTCCCCAGTGTCACGTCATGGCATAGCAACCATATGTCTCCCAAGTCAGCTGGCTGGCTGAACTCTTCCACTCAGGGTCACCCATAACCTTGCACAAGGGTAGAAGGAGCTATTTTCTGTACATAAAATATGTGCTATTGTATTTTATGATGTGCTGTGTATTATTTTTATTTGCTTATTATACCAATTTTTGCATGTAAATTACAAAATAGCGAAGGATTGGAACCTGTTCCCTTTTATTCATTGTTAAATCTACTTATGACAATGAAGTTTCTGAGAATGAAGTGTATTTTGTGAACATATCCACTTCATTGGTAGAGGTATACTGTACACATTCACTTTATCTCACACTGCAAAAGGCCATCCATGCTACATAGAGGGGGTCCCCGGGTTACGAAAGAGTTCCATTCCTATGGATGCTCTTCAGTCGAAATTGTAATTCAGTCGAACCACATACCCTATGAGCATACCGTACTTACAGAACAATGTTTAAAATCCCACTATATCATTGCTTAAGTCATTAAATACATCTAAAATCACTTAAATTAAGACAAAAGAAATAGAATGACAAAATACAGTAAATGAAAGTAAAAAAATAAGATCAGGTAAAAACTTTCTCTGTGGCTCTGAAAGCTTTTAGAATCTAGAACCTATGTTTTAGCTGTGGTATGATATCAAACTATCTCACTTGTTAACACTTGCCTGAACGAGTGTAGGTTAGTCGCTGGTACCTTTGATGCAGCTGAGTGAGATATCGGGTAATCTCACGACGTGTCACCTTTGATACAGTCGTAGATTGGTTGATAGTTGAAATCGTCACAGCTGTCCTGGGTTGTACTTGTAATTATCTTAGTTTGTAAGTTAAACAAGACACAAAGGTACTGTTCTCTTCACTCGTTGTTCCTTGGTTTAATGTAAACACACGTGGTGATTTTCTAGTTATATTGGGTAGTCATGTCTGTACAATTATTTGGTATTGACAGACTAATGAGCATTAGCTATTAGCTTGTAATTAGCTGATATAATTTGAGAGAGGTACAGCCTGGAGAGCTGGTCTCACAACACGACTTTTGAGTATCGTGTCTGGCTGTGAACTGCGGGAACTGGCTGTCTTCTCGAGTCTGGTGGTTGGAGAGTAACCCATCTTTCAACATGGACATCTAAACAAGCCAACTCACACACGGAGGGTTGAGTCTGTAGATTTATGGGCTGTACACCCGAGGTGTGAATGAACAAATGTTTATGGGCTATCCACCCTAGGTGGTGTGACAGAACAAATGCTTATGTAGCTGTATGCTCAATAGTCTGGGTGATAGAATGTATATACTGAATATATATTAATTTGGCAGAGGCTAATATTCCTAAGCTACATCTATTAACACTTTAAATATAATAAAACTGATTTTACTGAAAGTATATCATAAATATGATAATTTTACTTGAACTTATATATTATTAGCTTAAATAAACCAATCTGTGTTAATGTAATATGTTGGCTGTTGTTTTGAATGGTTGTGCCTCCCTGCTAATATGGACATCCGAATGATGGATTCAATCTGAGTAACTATGTTGCTGTGGCTTATTTACTCTGGTACTTGGGATTTTTACTGTACTACTTAAAGATAATTATCAAATGTTGTATATCTAGTAATTCCTACCATTGGGTGCCCTATGTCCTGGAACTGCACAGATCACTTAATTCAGCCCTCACCCATAAAATGGAATACAATGTATCATATTTCAGTCCTCTGATTACACATCTGTAATAGTAAAAATTTTAATGGATCCCAATTGACTTCTTTTCTCTCATTTCAGTTTGTGTTTGATGCTGTAACAGATGTGATCATCAAGAATAACCTCAAGGATTGTGGATTGTTCTAGGACAAGATTCTGTGCATTCAGTGGGTGGGTTGATTGTGACCCAAGTTGACACGTTGATTGGGATCACGTGAGATAGGGTTCTCTGACCCACCTTCCACATTCCTAGATGGTTAAGTGTTTGCACCAAAGTATTATTTGCTGGCAGGACACTGTAGCCAGTGATTTTCAAACATGCAGAAACTTAAACTAAAACAAGAATGGATGTGACTGTATGTGGAAAATGTTTGATGCTGTACAGTTGGACTTTCGGTCTCACCATGCAAGTGGTATGTGCAGCGCCCAGTATATGTATATGATAATTGAATGCAGTAATTGTGTGAACTTAGTGTGCCATGTGTTACTTTGGGCCAGTGATTATTGTTGGTGTCGTGTGCACATACACCAGTCAAATATTCAACTTTGTAGAAAGTGACAATATTGATTGATTTTTTCTAAAGTGATTTTGTACAAGGCATGTTGGAAAGTTTATTTTTTGTTTTTGTTTTTGTTTATTTTACAAATTTGTTTGATACGTCCATAAGTGTAGCTAGGATATTACCTTATGTCTGCCAATATGTGACATGTAGCTAACAGTCATAGATAATACTTTGAGACTTCTTACTGACCAATAAATACAAGCATCAGTATCACCTTTTCAAGCCCCATCTTCAGTTCTTGTCACAAATGTAATTACAAAGGCAAGTTTGCGCCTTGTTTTAGTTTATCCGAGTGACACAAAAGTTTCTTTTGTATTAAGGCAAAGCTCTTATTGACATTGTTAAGCAGACTGGATGTAACAGAAAAGTTTCTTCCTGTATGGGACGAGTCTTCAAGATAGTTGTTACAGGATAAGTAGTGCCCATAATGCTGGCCATAAAGTGCCAAAGTTTGAAAATTTTCTGTTACATTAGTTTTCCTTACTATTGATTTGCATGGATACAGCAGAGTGTATCCTTTAT
The DNA here is from genome assembly GCF_018991925.1 of Homarus americanus. Classification (NCBI taxonomy): domain Eukaryota; kingdom Metazoa; phylum Arthropoda; class Malacostraca; order Decapoda; family Nephropidae; genus Homarus; species Homarus americanus. Next base: position 5,137,611 of record NW_024745073.1, read on the forward strand.
GCTTGTAGAGATATATTTAATCCATATTATATGGAGTCTATTTTGGTATTTCTTAATATTCTTATTCACTTGTGATTTTATTCTGCATATTCATGAAGTAGAGCTTATTTGACAGCAGGAGGTATTAGGGGCCATAAAAATATATCCATATTTTGATTTGCTTGTGTGGATGTGAACCAGTGGGTGTTTGTGCAATACCTAAGTTTGATTTGTCAGTGGTATGTTTGGAACCTAACCCCCCCTGTCATCATCTCCTTACCCCAACCTAGACCAAGACTAATGCACTTGTCACTGCCACCAGGGATGTTTTTGTAAATTATGAAAGATGATTAAAATGGAGATTTATAAATTAAAATCTACATTCACATAAAGTATACTAACTGAATCATGAATATTAATTTTTTTTAACTTGTTAGGGCATACTGTTTGCAAAAGTTTACACTCTTAGTCTTAGCATTTTATTGTTATTTTATGAGCATATTTGAAGGGTAGACCCTTGTGGCCAATATCTCTGGTGCTTTCACCTTGATGCTAGTCTGGTCTAATCTGTGGCATTCCTCTGTCCTTATGCAAATCTTTCTTCAGTGTGTTTCTCTTTCATTCTACTGTGTAGGCCACACTTCCACTGCTGTGAGTGGAGGCAATCTATGGGTGTGGAAATGAGTTATCTTTACTATTTTTAAATATTTTTTCTTTGTAATCTTTCCTTAATTGCTTTATAATGTTTCAGCACAAGGGATGTGTGTGTATAACAGAGTAATGTGCTGTGGTGTGTAAGATGATGGTAGGTAGAGTGGAGTGCCAGATTCTGGCTATGGCAACTACTCATGATTTGAATCAGCCATAAATAGTTATTCATTTTGTTGCAGTCCATACACAGATATAAAACTGAACTACAAGCGACTTAATATTGTTCCAGTGCTTTAGAAGTCTTGGTGGATATTGGAAAGATTACACATCATATCATGTACATAAACAGATGTTACAGGTACAGTTGGCATCACTATATTGTATTTTATCTTCAGACTACTGGTATAGTGTGATTTTTGTAATCATCTGTAGTAGGGCTAAGTTTTCATAGAATGTAAATAATCATTAACCTGAAAACATAGATTTAATACTAGATTTATTTTTGTCCATTTGAATGAGAATAGAATATTTTTTACATACTGTAATATTGAACTATTAATGCACTTCATTTTGAAAAAGTATGTTAAAGTATTATATTTCACATTGTCAGTAATGCAAGATAATTAAATTTTTATAAGATTGTCAATATGTAAAAATCTTTTAAGAAAATCCTGGATTGAAAATACATCAGAACTTAATGGTTTAAGATTTGTTTTACATTTTAAATTACATTACAGTTATGCTTTAAGGAATGCACAGTGTACATTTGTATCACCTATATGTACAACTAAACTTGTGGAGATCATCAGGTCTAAGTAATGATAATGCAATAACTAATATTGTTCCACATTTGTTCATGTATTTCATTTCTACTCAAAATGTTGGTTCATGCATGCTATATATATATATATATATATATATATATATATATATATATATATATATATATATATATATATATATATATATATATATATATATATATATATATATATATATATATATATATATATATATATATATATATATATATATATATATATATTGCAGCCATGTTTTTCAAAGTGCAGGGGATATTTTTGGACACGTGTGAGGAAGACACTGCACATGGCCAGCCAGTCCGTAAGTCTTCAAGGGAACATAACTTCAAAGGTATAGATTAAAGCTCAATAAATTTTCAGTTTACTTTCCTCCAACTTTAGAAATTTTAAGGGTGGATATGTTATTGGGAAAAAATACAGTACTGTTATTGTAAATGTTAAAACAAAATTACAAGAAAAGCATATCTACTGTAAAATAACTAGCCAGATATTGGGTAGTTATAACATTGAATGGACATGCAGCATTGTATTGGATCAGTATTAACTAAAGTATCATAATGGGATCACCTTTCTTTGTGAGGAACTATTAAAACTTGATAAATTAACATGCAGGAATATGAATTTGGGGAGGGGGTGGGGGGCACACATCCATGAATTTCAATTGCCAGAATCTAGATGCCATTGATACTCAGTTATGTACATGTATAGATAATGATACAGTAGGTAGTTCATGTAGTTGGTAGTGACTGGATATTTGCCAAATATTTTATGGTGATGTTGGTTGCCAGTTGACATTATTAGTTAGCAATTATTTTCAGCATTTGATATTCTTGTCTCGAGTATTGGGCATTTTTCTCCCAGGTCATTCTTTCCAACAGTTACATATGCAGTTATTGGTTTTTTTTATAGTGTTACCAGTACTGTGTTATAACATACAATCTCAAAATTTATTAGTAATATGTGAATGTAAAGTTTCAGTGAAGCTTATGTTCATGAATACATCTTGTAACACAAAAATACGGTAGTATATCAACATATAATATGTGACATACTTTAGGTTTAGGTCTAAGTAGTGCTCACCATATTTTAGAGACAATCAAGGTTATACTTGTAATACAGTATATACTTTATACATTAAAGTTTTAAAAGTTAATGATTGGATATATTTGCTACATTATTGTGGGAATTACACTTTCCCATCCCATTTCTTTGGCCAAAAGAAGATTTAATGATCATATATTTCATCAACGAAGGCATTATATTTTCATATTTTTGACATCGCATTTAAATTTTTAATACACAAACAATCAGCACAACCTTTGAAGTAATATTCATATCTTTATTCTTGTACAGGTATTGCCTAAAATAAATGATGACAATTCTTTGTTTTTGTTTCTTCTGTACGTATACTATATTTTTTTTGTATTTTAATTTTTATTACTCCCATGAGAATTAAGGAAGTGAAGGGGCAAATGTGTTATATGCAGATATCCGTTAGGAGTTTTACCAGCACCAGCCATGGTACAGTTGCAGAAATGTTTTCCTACACCCAGTGTGGTAACCCATGTCTCCAAATGGCAAACCTATATGACCTCCGGTATAGCAAACCTATCCACCAATCTTGTCGATCATTACACAACCAATACCTATTCATTCATAAATAGTGATACACTACAGTACTACTGCAATGTTTCCGTTTGGAGACATGGGTTACCGCATGGGGTGTAGAAACGTTTCCACAACTGTACATCAATTCTTCCCACCAAAACTACTTGCCTCTCAAAAATTCATTAATGTACTTGTATGTTTGGTTTGTTTGTTACTAATTTTTCAAGGTTAGTTAGGGAAATGCTCAGTGCTCTACCATTATTACATTGCTATCGTTCTGAGTTTAATGTTTTTTTAAATAGGAATTTAATGAGTTAAGTACTTCAGCACATTCAGAATAACAGGAAAAAACACCAACCAACACTATTAAAAAAACTGCAGGTGACAAGTACAAGTAATTAGGATTATAAAACAAATTAAATAATTGCAAGTCATTGTGACAACTGCTGAAATTGACTTTTAACCCAGATTCTTAACCAATAGTCATAGATTTCAAGGTTTATACTTATAGATGTCAGTTCTCCACCTAAAAATGGAGTATTAAAATTAATTTTTTAACATATGACCATGATCTTAATTCATTAAAATTCTATGAAAAAATACTTTATACAAACTCAAATCCCTCTAATTTGAAAACTTTTGGGCTCTATACTTGTTGAATTACCAAAAGATTCCAAATTTGGACAATGCAAAAAATTAAGCCCAATTGGGTAAGTTGGTCTGAATTAGACAGGCTCGATGTTTCCCTGTGTCTTCAACCGTATTTACAACTATTATATGCATAAACCTAAATTACCAAAATCAGCAATTATTTAAATCTAAAACATAGCATGAGTACGGTAAGTCCTCGTTTAACGTTGCCCCCTATAACATTGTTTCATTATAACGTTGTTATTCTTTAGATACCCAGCATTCGGATAACGTCCTGCCAATTCAATATAGCGTCATCACGGACTACTTTGTAAGGCGCATCACCCTTTCTCATCTTGGCACACTACGCTCACACCCGCAGAGCATCACGGTGTCCTCAAGCGTCTCCAGTCTTTGTTAAGCTACTACAGAGTTAGTGCATGTTTAAATGTTTTTGCTCTTAATACTGTAAAGCCTAGAATAACAAGGGTAATGTGACCTCCAATATTGCACTGGAAGGTGAATCATCGTATCGTGAAACATTAGTTACCGTTAAAATAAAGCAATAATGAGATGCGTTTACACCCATAATGTCATTTATTCATCTGAAACTGAAGAAAATATGACCCTGTAGTAAAATTAACGAAAAAAAAAAGTTTTAATTAATGTTATTTAATGTACAGTAAAAGTAACCACTAATGTTAAAGACAAATAAGAGAATGATGGTGGAACGGCAATGTATACTTGCGCCCTCAAAGAAACCGCGTCATTTATCTTATTAAGAATATGTTCAAAAGATTCATTTTTGCTTATTACTGAATATGTATTTGATTGAATTAATGTACAGTGATCCCTCGGTAACGAACGCCTCGGTTAAAGAAATACCTTCCATAAGAATCTTCAATTCGGTAAACAAAATTCTTACAAAATCATGTCAACATGTTTTCGCTTGCACGCCAGCTGGAATATTAGTCCGCCAGTACAGTATTAGGTTCTAGGGCTTAAATTCGTTCCCATTTGAGTAAATATCAAGAAGGTTGTACTATTCCATAATGTTCCAAGTTTTATATGAAAATTTTTAGTCATTTTAACACTTATTTAACATAATTGCAGTACAGGGAACTAGTTTTTGGTGCGCCAATCAGCCACTTTACTCACCCACCAAGGCATCAGTTTGTATCTCTGGTCAGTGGAGGTATCATCTTGCTTGTGGCTCTCTTGAGAACTATTTTTATGTTTTTACAGTACAATTATTGGTCATTCTGAAATTTATTTTACATATTGACAATATATAGTGCGGTGCAGTGTTGATTTAAAGAAAATAATCTTGAATTACACCTAGTGAACTTAAAATTTTATGGGTGAAATGACGGCATGAAGCATGGGGTGATTTCTCTTTTCCCTTCTCCTCCACCCCCACTTCTAATTCCCATCATCATCATCAACCAGGAGCCTTCTACATACACACCTCAAGGTAAGTGTACTTTACTGCATTTATTTTTACTTTGTATGAAATTTTTGGTGAGCTGGAACCAATTACCCAAAATCCCATTGAAACAATGGTTTCGGTTAACGAACAACCTTCTGGAACGAATTGTGTTCTTTAACCGAGGGACCACTGTATACATATATGAAATGAACAATGTAATTCATTAATAATATGAAGAATATTAAAAAACACAGAGAGAGGAGACGGCATTGTTTTCGTTAATGTTTAAAACACCCGTGACGAATGAAGATGGTTGTACATAAACTAAAGAAAATAAGACCCTGGTTGTTGTAAAATTAATGTAAAAAAAATATGTAACGGGTATGTTTTAATTAATGTCACTTCATGTACAGTCAAGGTAACCACTGATGTTAAAGAAAAAAAAGAGTGATGTTGGAAAGGCAATGTATACTTGCGCCCTCAAGGAAACTGCGTCATTTATCTTCGTAAGAGTAGGTTCCAAAAGATTCATTGTTGTTTATTACTGAATATGTATTTGATTGAATTAATGTTTATATATGCGAAATGAACAATGCAATTCATTAATAATATGTATAATATTAAAACACAAGAAGAGAGGAGATGGCATTGTTTTCGTGATAGTCCGTGTCGATGGTCCTACATAAGAAACTGAAGAAAATAAGACCCTGGTTGTAGCTGTAGTAAAGTTAATGCAAAAAATGAATATGTAGGTTTTAAGTAATGTTATTTAATGTTAATAGATGGAACAGTAGAAGTAGCTAACCATTAATGGTAAAGAAAGAAACGAAATGGATTGGGAATGCCATCTTATGTAAGTGTGTACATGTGAAAGCATCATCATTTCTCTACATAAGAACATGAAAGCAACACTTATTACTGTTCATATATGTTTTAAATCATATTTACTAATGTAAAAAAAAAATTATACTCTTCAAAGGTGGTAAAGTCTAAAACGTATTATTTTACTTTAGGGCATAGCACACCCGAAAGTTGTGAACTACTGAAGAAATATTTAGATCTCCCAATTCTGAGCATTTTGAACCCCATATATACCAGGCAGAAATGGATTATAGTGACAATTGAATTTAAAGGATTTTACGTAATTTCAGTCCATCTGTGAAGAGATGTTATCGGCGCATCACGCATGCACAATATTGACTGACGTCCTCCAGTCGTGACCAATGATGTATCGATATCATCACGCGATTTTTTTTCGACCAATCACATTTGATTTTTTCAAAGGAAGCAGCCTGGGTACGATTTCAATTTCATTGACTAGTTTTTCAATGGCCGTATTGGTGATTGTTTGTCATTTGTGCTCCTACGATTATTTTAAGTTTATTGCTGAGATTTACGAGAAAGACGATAATTCTATCCCATTCTTAAGTATCCCTGGTCCTTCCACTTCTAACTAAGGAATTGTACTTTCGGACATGACGCGCCCCAATGTTTTAAACTACTGAAACATTTAAGTTAGTTCAGGCTTTTAGGTTAGATGACTCGTTTTCTCCCCCAACCAAAAAAAAAAAAAACGTTTTCCCAGGTTCCCCCTCATTATTTTTTTTATATACAAGTATATATATGTATTTTTTTTGGGGGGGGGGGGTGCAAAAATGAGCAATTTCCACCAAAAATAAAGGTCAGATTCGTTTAAAACACACCAAAATACACTGTAAAAAGATTTTTGTTTAACCCCTAGGGACTCATGTCCTAAAGTAAAAATTTACCCTTGAACAAGGACAGCCAATGAATGTTGTGCAAGTTTTTACTCAGATGACGAAGTCATCAAGTTCAACTCTGGTTGAAGCTGAAGCTTTCCATAAAGATGTCATAGCTGTTGCTGAAACTGTTACTGAACCTGAAGTTTCTGCTGAAGCTGCTGAAGTTGATGGTTTAGGCCTTCGAATAATAAAGCTGTCGAAAGAACCTTTCACAGCCACTTTCTTTTCGCATTATACAGTACATCTTTATGTAAAGGTCATAGGCGTTTTTCACGTCCCTGTTAATTTTAATGCTTCATTCTGTTAATGGATCTACTTCAGAAAATATGTTCATTGCTTGCTCCATGTAATATATCAACAGACCTCTCGCCTTTTTCATATCGTTTTAACACTTAGTTTCTCGGCTAAGCTTATACACTTTCTTTTAGGTTTTGAACCAGCACTACCTTCACTTGCTCATGTTGAATAGGGACGCAAAAAATGGCGTAAGAAACCCGAGGAAGTTTTTCTCCTTTTCTTGTACAGATTCGTGAAAACAAATGGCCTGCCAAGCTGCGGGTTTTTTTTTTTTTTTTTTTGGTGCGTGTGTGTGTGTATAATACATATGGGGATTTAGTTATTATTTAGGTGAAAATTTTTAATTTTACTTTATTTTTTATAACATTTTCGTCATAAATACGAAGAAAATAATGGTGTAAATTGAATTGGGTCCTAAATTAACCAGGGTCTTAAATATGATGTGTTATTGCATTTTCGCACCCCACATTCGTACCCCTAATCTATTATCATATTCAAATAAGACCTAGTTATAAGATAATTTTCTTTTTACATTACCTTTCGCAAATGTATAATAACAGAGATAGCGTACCCCAAATTTTTTCTATTTCTTCCATTAATCTTCTGCCATTATCGCCTACCTCACCTCACACACTGCGTGTCTCCTTCATAAATCATCACGCGCATGCGTTCCCGTACACATCACGCGGCCATTCAAAAGCGTTTTTTGGGGGGCAACCAATTAAAATGATGTGGTTTAATTTGCGGTATTTTTGGCCCAATCAAATAAGATTTTTATTTTGGGTCTCATATTTCCAAATTCAAATTCATTTCCGACCATGGAAGTCTGCGATGGGTGTCACTTCAATTATATGGAGCGGATTGCAAGTTTTTGGTAAAAAACGAAAGAACCATAGCAATTTTTCGATCTCATGGTGTTCACCCGACCTCAGTAAAGTGTCCCAAGTGCAAGAACGAATGCAAATATCGTCAAGACCAACATATGTGGCATTGTGGTAACTCGTCCCTTATCCCAAAGACAAAGAAGAGACAGCCAATAAGGTAACAAAATAAGTGATTCCATCATATGGTGAGTCAGTTAGGTTTGGTTTATTTTTTCTCGTGTTTTTTTTTTTGTGTATTTTGCATTCGCTTAGTCATTATTTTTTTTGGAAAACGCCCCACAGAAAAAAAAGCGGACTATTTCCGACGGAAATGAAGATCATAATCGATCTAAACACACATAAATACACTAAAAAAAAATGTTTTACTTTCTGACAGAGTTGGGTGCACTTATGCAAATTTACCAAATATGAATAGGAGGCTTTCCTACTTTTACCATTCGAAATGGCTTCCAAGCGCCCATAAAGTGCTACTGATGCTAGTGTTGTGAAGAAGCAACGTTAAGACCATTAGCCTTGCTACGAAAATGGAGGTTTTAAAACGGGAGGAGGAGCCACCTGCCAGGTCTCTGTGATTCGCCACCCTCCTCCTCTGCTCCACCACCTCCATCCATCAGTGAGTACAATAATAAATTATTTAGTTTATATATATATACTATAATAGTGTATATATATATATATATATATATATATATATATATATATATATATATATATATATATATATATATATATATATATATATATATATATATATATATATATATATATACTATTTTCCATAAAAATGCCATTGAATTTCTGCATATGTACTGTAATGTATTTTATGGGGCAAAGGGAGACTGGGGAACAAAACTCCCATATTTTGTCTATTTCTTATGGGGAAAATTGATTCCGTTAACGTCGCGGTTTTCAGGAACGGAACCACGACGTTAAGCGAGGACTTACTGTAGTGTAATGATTATTCCACAACTTTTATAATTTCAATACATGTTACAGTGGCAACATGCCATCTCCGAGCATGTTATTCCTCATAATATGCTTACGTGTGAGGACTTTTTACGTATTGTTCAGCAACAATTTGGCCTCGTAAATGCAAACTATGGATATCAAGGACCCCCTGTAACTCATTTATTATTTTATTATTACAGTACAGTATTAGAGAATTCAGTACTGTTTTCTACCCTGTTTGAACCTTTGTTCGTACCTCTGTGCTTTGCTGTTCTCTCGTTCAATGATAATTTTTCTTAAAATTAGGTTTTCAAGAATGCAACCCTATCGTTAAACGAGAGATACCTGTACAGTAATCCATAACATGCATTTACCTCTGACAAGTAATCTAATAAATGAAAAAAATATTATTTCCTAACATTACATAATACGTCTGCTAAATTATTTAATTAATTTTACAATGTCAAATACCTGTACGAAAATTATCTTGGATATTTATTGTCAGGGGCAACTCTATATGGGACATGGGTTTTGTAGGCTACAAACTTGAGCAGTTTACAGAGGGGGACATTTTAAACTTAATAATAATGATAATGTATACTGTAATAGTATTATCATAAGGTTACATGTTTTTTTCTTAAGTAATTTTTTTGGGGGTAGAATAAAAAAATTAAATAAAGTACTGAATTAATTATAATACACATACACTGTAACATTACTCTTTTTGTGTCATACAAGATATATATACTCCTTTGATAAATCTAATACTCTATTTCATGCTGCTACTTAATTATTACAGCTAACATCATTCACTAATTTGTGATACATTTAAAATAAAACAACAAGGTACTGCTGCAAGGCATTTATTTTATCAGCATCCCACTTTTATATGAAAACAAGCTAGGCTGACATTATCATTGCATCTGAATTGCACAAGGCACTTAATATAGTATAAAAATATTTGCTTAACATCTTTAACACCATATAAACGTGAAAATGTGTAAATATCAAGTTTCCCCAAATGAATAACATCGTTTTGTTATAAAATTGTATAACAGCTTTAATAATAGATGCAGTGTCATCCAAACAGACTAGAATCTTATTAAATGCTTAGCATATTACTTTTTTGTCTTAACATTAAAATTGGTGAGATTGTTCACTAAACTTTCTTAAGTCATACCTACAATGAACAGATATACAGGGGAGCTTCATATTTTTGGGAAAATGTGTATCAATTGGTATATTCATCTTTTACACTTGGTACTGTACATTAAGATCTAAGCTGTAATTGTGTGTTTAAATTTCAAAAGCAATAATGACAAGTCACCACAGTACCAGAACAGCCATATCTACTATGAATAGATATGAATAATGTCCTAGTTACTGATACTAGTGATTATTTTTTGGATTATGATCATTTACCTTATAAGCACGACTAAAGATGTCAATATCTATATACCACAGATACCTACCAGGATCCAACAAAACTATTTTTCCTTAAGTATGTCATTGCTACGAGAGAAAAATAATCTGGGTTTAGGGACAGAATAATCCCAGTGGAATTGGCAGTCAGCTATTCACAAGGCATTTCATGAATATATTTTGTAGGACCCTGATATATACATCAGAATGTACAAGTTTACAATAACTAATGAATGCATAATTCAGCTTAAAATCATATCCTCTTCCAAGGTTCTAAATATCACTGATGTTTTTAAGGTCTGGTAATGGAATAAATCTGCCAAATGGTTTTCCTTGTTGAGTGATATCTTCCCAGGTGTGAGGGACTTGCTTATCTAGAACTTTTAGTGACAGAGACCAGCTCTGTGCTTACATTAAGAAATTCATCAGTTCTTGCCTGGCAATGATTTGCAAAAATATTTCAGGAACCTATACCATGATTTGCTCTAACACTGCAATATAAATGTCAAATTTTCAAGAACGTACAATACTATGCACTGTTATAAATGATCATGCATAAACAATTGCATCTTAGCATGTATTATTCATTATGAAGCCATAAAGAGATCTGACACTGGTTATGTGAGCTACTTAAGTATTATATGACCAACTCAACACTTAAAAAAAGAGCACAAACAACACTAATGTATTGTATTTATAACTAGAATAAAATTTTCAGCTGCCCAGTGACCATTGTAGGAAAAAAGGAACAAAGAAATCCATGAACATTAATAATAAAATTGTGTAGCACTTTTATTGCTTAAAATTAGCAACATTAGTTTTGGGAGCAAAGATAAATTTCTCACTACTATATGCTACAAATTATATTAACCTCAGCTGAGATCTTAACTTTTAACATTTACCTCTACACTAATGAAAGACATGCAACATTAAATTATGAATTAATTTTTTGATAAGATGCACCCATATATCTGCAATTAGATACTGTATATGTATCTGCCTGCTACTGTCATAACTTCAACTTTTGTAGTCTCATGGGTTTATTAAAAAGAAGGGAGAATCATTCCTCCAAATTATATATATATATATATATATATATATATATATATATATATATATATATATATATATATATATATATATATATATATATATATTCGACAGTGAAGTATAACATTCATGATACCGAACAAGTAAATTTTCTTTCAAATGAAGGGTTAAATACCAGGAGTTTTGGGAAGCCATGTATGGAAGCCTTATGCACCCAAGAATACATGTTCCTGATCCAAACCTAGTTATTCAGAGCCAGGAAAACATTTAAGGAATGGATTATCTTTATAGGAGCACAAATTCTCACCAGAATTTACAAGACCCTTAAGAAGAGCAGAGGTTAGAAAACTGCTATGAGCTGAGGAATAATCACAGCTTGTAATCAACAGCACCATATGGTAACCCAGGATTGCAGAAATTGGACCCACTACTAGAGCTCAAAACATGCAGATTTATCAAGAGTGAAATTTCAATAACAAATGCTTATGTTATACAGGTTGACAACCCCTTATCCGAAATTCAGAAAACAGGGATTAGTCCACCCGGTCACTGGTCACTGACCCACATTGGGGCCTGGGGGGGGGGCTAAAATATAATAATAATTATAATTCATAGGTCTAGGTCGTGTTTACCACTTATAATCTTTTTTTCATTCTTGCATTTCTTCGTTATTATTATTTACAGTATTGTTGTTGTTGTTATTATTATTATTAATATAAAATTTATTATTGTTATTATTATTATTTTATTTTTGTGTATTTTTTATTATAAATTTTATTTACTATGAATAATTATTATTATTATTACATTTTCGCCCCCCAGGCCCCTGTTGGGGTCAGTGTGCCGAGGAGGGTAATCCCTGTCCACAATCATTAGGTAATGTAATCTTTAAATAGCACACAATAGGTGTGTGTGTATATATGAATTAGACCAGGTCCACAATGGTCAGGTATTAGGTAATGACCCTACTAATCTTTAAATAGCACACAACGGTTGGTGGTCAGGTCAGATGGTCAATATACCTATGATCATTGCTTAAAGACTACATCACCAGTGATTTACTTGCATATATATGTATGTATGTATATATATATATATGTATGTATATATATATATATATATGTATGTATATATATATATATGTATATATATATATATATGTATGTATATATATATGTATATATATGTATGTATATATATATATGTATGTATATATATATATGTATGTATATATATATATATATATGTATGTATATATATATATGTATATATATATATATTTTTTTTTTTTTTATTAAGCTTCCAGTACATGGGGAAGCAGTATGGTTAGCACTGCACTTGCCATCCTTCACTCCAACATGTCAAGTTAGGTACCTATTCAGTTAGGTCAACTGTGGGTGTTCCAGGTGCAAATCTACATTCCATATGACAGGATGTTGCATCTCACCTTATATTTACATATACCCTTGATTATTGAATTTTCAACTCCATAATACCCAAAAACTTGGGGATTGAAAGAATACCGTACAGAAACAGTATACTGTATCCATGTATATACAGTTGCTCGCATGTGTAATGTTCTTCACCTTGCTGGTGACTTATGTGGCAACATCACAGTTAAATAAAGTAATACAACAACAAAAGTATACAGTGAAACCAACTATAGTATATGGTACATAAAATATGCAGTATGACTTTTTTTTTTTTTTTTTTTTTTTAAAGAGTAAAATTGATGTGGCTGTTGAGGCCCACCTAAAGACACTTGATACCACACAGTTTCTTATTAAATAACTTGTAATTAGGAATACAGTAAAGCCATATACTGTACAGTATACACATATTCCTTTTCATGATATTTCTTTAGTCTATCTACCATTATTTTTTTTTTTCCATCATTTCAGACGAAGCATTGCATGTAGAATTCTGAACATTTTATGCAAGCTTATCGATTGGATGAAATTATATGGATATAAAATTTGTGAGCGTCAGGTGTATATTCTGGGAATAATTACACTTTAAATATTAGTGCAGTTTCTTTGGGCCACCTGGCCCTTACAATATCACTAGGATAAATGTGAACAAAGAACAAAACTTTGTTATTTGATTAAGCCTTCCAAAGAACTAGATAGGGTAAATTCATGGATAGGACTAATGCTGTGCTTGTCATCATGACTGATGCAACCAAAAAAGGTAATTTGACTTTCATCAATAGATCCTTCCTAAAAAATTATCCAAATTATACTAACTCCTCTAGGGCAGTTGTGATTTGAAAAATTTAATGATAGCCACCATAATGGATGAGAATATGTAACTGATTCATAGGGAAGTTGTAGAGGGGTGCTCCTTGAGGGAACCATTCCAGAAAAGTTTTATGAAAATCTGACAATGGTAAAAGTGTAAATGTAAGGTTAGCATACAGACAATATGTCATTGCATTAGCTTTTCTGATCATTGACATGTAAAACTAAAACTGCATCTGGACAATGGAATTTAACCATTAAGTGTATGATGTACAGGTTATTTCCTCAAATATATTGCACTATTATTACAATTCCATCCACTGTAATCAGTATTATATACATAAAAAAATTTGTATATTATGTACTACAACACAAGACTGACTTCATGGTATACTGCTCCAGTGGCTTGGATGCCAATTTTTTTTTTTCTTTTTTTTTACTGAACTCTCAATACATAAAGCAATACAGTACATCCAATTACACATATAATAAACATTATTTGCATACTTGAAACTATACAAACCCGGTAAATTATTAAATGAATTTTTCTTCAAAATTGGAGTATGAAAATGCATTACTATTCATTCAATTCATTGAATTCTTGACGGCAATCATGAATTGGTAAAAAATATAAATTAAATGGTCAGTTAATAAAAATTTTCAGCATCCAAATCAAACTGATTTCAATCAATACAGTAATTAACAATACAAAAACTGACAAACTTGACAAATGTAATAGGATATCAATGAACAGTAACTTAAGTGTAAATTTTCCTCTTCTAACTTCCTATACAAGGGATTTTTTTTCTGGATATTTGTAGGTGGAACGAGTACACAAATTGATGAGCCTAAAAATAAGCATTGCATCTCCCATAAAAAGTTGAAATGAGCATTGGTATAATGTACAGCTTTGCACCCTAATGCGGACCCTTTGACCTAATTTTCTAAAACTGGCCTGGGTCACTGGACTACTAGTACAAGAGCTAAGCCCCATATAGAACAGTATAGAATGAGTAAATATGAGCGAAATGATGAATGGTATGTCCACAGATTTCTATACACAAGACTGTCTGGCTAACTCACAAGATGATTAATATACCCTGGTGCCACCTACCTTAGGTTGAAGGATGAGGCTAACTACATAGAGAGCTGATGATAGAAATGCTACTGTGAAGGTAAAGGCATTATACACAAAACATAGCTAATACTTTTATCATCTAAATAAATCACTCACTGGCTCTTTTTAACTTTAAAATTGTCCTTGCATAATTTCAGGATATACTACCTATAATAATATCAGGGGTACCATTCAGGATAACGATAGCTTGGTCTTCTTTCATTAATTAATCTCACCTCTTTTATTTATAGAGTTTGTGGGAACCTTCACATAATAGCTACACTGTACTTCACAACGAAGCACAGAATCCTTCATCTCACATCATATGAGCCTAAAATTCAATGATTTATGTGACTATATGTTTGTATATTATGTTAATGCAAAATCAAAATATAATTTTGTTTTAACTATCCAAGCTTCAAGCATATTCCAATACCTAACAAGCAGAGGACAATGAGCGATACCCTATTCCAAACCTGATGGGGAGTGAAAAGGGAAAAAAGAGCATCATTCAATGTAAGCATGGAGTAGGTAATAGCTCAAATGGCTACTAATCTAAAGCTTATTGCATGAACATGTGCATTCTCTAAAAACCAGTGATCATGCACAGTTTTCTTGTCATATCACATCAACCTTGGATGTAAACTTAATTAACTGATTAACCAGGTTGCACATTTGCTACTATCCAAAGCACCAGTTGCATGAAGCCTAAGTATAAAAAAAATAAAAATAAATCTATGCAATGCCATTATAAGTTGCAAAGTGTAACCATAGCTTGGTACCCACAAAACTAAGAAGTTGTTGGTGATGCTGCAGATGCTGCGGCCTGCAATCTAGCAGCTACCTCAGGTTCCAGACTCTGAACCACAGAACTCACTTGGTCAGGGAAATCACGACTAACACTTGCAACCAACTCTTGAATCAGTTGATTTGTTTCTGCAAAAAAAAAAAAAAAATTTTTTCGTGAAACCAAAATTGTTACAAATATTGCAAGAATATTAGTAGTAAATGTGGAAAGGATGAAGTAGCTACTCAGTGAAGAGCAAAATGGATGCAAATAAAAATTAGTATGGGCAGTGTCTCAGATGACGGCTTGAAATGTAATGAAGGTTATTTAATAGACAAAAAAAAAAAAATCTTGGGGGGGGGGTGGATAGAAGAGCTCGTTTCTATTCAAATTATCATTTGCATCCGAGGTAAAATTTTATCACAGACTAATAACCATTTTAGGAATCATTACTATAAACTTACTATCATCTGCTTGCTTTGTGGTGTATAAAAGAGCAGCCAAACGTAGGACTGGTGCCAAATTCTGTGCAAGCATGGGATGCTGAGCACGGTATAGCACAAGGAAACACTCAAAAACTGTAGAATTTTCTTCAAAGTCTTCCCTCAATGGTAAACATCCCAACACCACAGGAAACACCTGGAAATTGAGACAATTCAAAATTAAATTTCCATGTAACAGAAATTTCATCTACAATTCTTCCTTCCTAAGGGAACTCTCCTTTGGAGGGGTGACTATGGCAGAAAAGACTCCAGGCCATCTTATTACACATTTTCTTTGCCCTTTTTATTCCATATATCCTCTTCTACATTCTCTCCAATGAATTACTCCACCTTTCCCTCCTATGTTGTTGGATGTTTCCCTCTACACAATGCACTAGCTATACTATCTTTATACATATCCTGTATATTCTTTGCTACCCGGTCTATGATATCCCTATAACATGCTCATACTATCTCGAGAAATTCCCTCCAACCATTTTGCCACTCCACAAATGACATCTCCATCCCTGTCAACAATTCCGAACATCCCAGATACTTTGCCGTTTCACACCTTTCCATCATGTTTACCCCCAGATACAGTTCTCAAGTAATTACTTACTGTAGCTTAAATTTAAGATCAAACTGTTTCAATTGAAGTCCATGTTTCACTATGACATGCAAAGATAAAAAATTTAAATACCTTAACTTAATTATAATTCCCAACTCTTTGACTTCCCTCTTCTTATATATTGCGCTCTCCTCAATTTCTTCCTCTGCCATACCATTTTTACATAACACTTACTCAGCAGCTATTTCTAGATATATGAATTTCCCAATGTTTTCCAGTTCAGTAAAGTCTTAATTAACGAGTGACAAGTTCTTGAAAAGTGTCTTTCATAAATTCTCACCACGTGGAACTTCTTTTCCCATATGATCATGTTTAAAAGCTGAATAATCTTGTGCTCTTGCTCTGTAACATGTATAACAGGTCCCTTACCTGTTCCATAGGCACATTGGTTGGACTGGTGGTGATGAGCCTAGCCACAGCTCCACATATGTTGTCCAGTGCTCGTGGGAAGGTTTCTTTACTGAGAGCCTCTGATAACATGGCCAGGATGTTGTTGTAGTGTCCCATAACAGCATCCCCACCTGAAAGAACAATAATTTGGAAACCATATCAACACTACTACTGTATTTGGTAGAGCATTTTTTCTACAGTTCACGATTTTTTCACATTGAAATAGTGGCAAATACTGTACTTTTCACATATTGTTTATCTTCTTTTAATGGTTAATTAAAATTTAAATCTTATATTGTATTACCATGCTGCCCAAGAACCCCTAATCCATAAATAGAGTTTGAGCGAACTTCATCATCTTCATCTCGAGAGCCCTCTTGGAACAGAGGTAACAGCTGTGGAACAAATTGGCCACTTGCTGTGCCCAAAGCCTCCACAGCCTCAGCTAGAGTTCCAAAGCTGAAAGAACGCTCTGCAACACTGCAACTCTTTTTCTGCAAGAAATAGTCACAAAATTATTTATATTAACCTATAATTTATTCAAGATTCTTGGACTAATCAAAAGTAATAGCATGATGTAGTGACACCATCTAAATTAATGTACTCCCCAAGAGTACTTCTGATGTTTTATCAACCTAACGTCACTACATGAATGCAAGTGATAAGCGTATTTTTTGCCTGCTCTCTGCATAACACCAATACTGTAGCTTACCTTCATCCTATCCCTAAAGTTAATCATTTTTGGAGACAAACATGGAATACCCCTTTCTTCTCACCATGATATTGAACAGGCACACATTTCTACTCATGGAATGTTTACTCAGCAAGTTGTAAGCTGCCTATAGATGCAAACAAAAAAGGCATAGTGTACCATAAGCCCAGTATCTTTTCAACCGGAGGAATGGGCACCCATGGCCAGCTAGACAACATTACACCCCATAACCTCTCAAATATCAATGACATTGAAATTATTATCTTATATGGAATACAAAACACTAAGAGAGCTCAGGTTCTCACTTGGCTCAGCTATGCCAATATTGTTATTATTGTCCACTTTATATTTGTATTTTTCTGGCTAAATAAACTGTTTCAATATCAATAGCCAGATAAGTATACCCTGTATATAACTGTAATACTTACTGTTTTGTTAGCAAAGAGAGGAAGCAACTGAGTAAACTGAGTGGCAAATTCTGATTGGCTCATGGCCTTTCCTAGACTGGGCACAACTTCTCCTGCATATTCTATTAACAGTTCATCATGTTCTGCCTCACCCTCATCTTCACTACTGGCTTCATCTGCCATATCTTGACACATAGTCTGTAAAAAAAAATATGGAATTCAATAAATTTTATTTTACTGTCTGGTACAGTTGGACACGACACCCAAATGCCTATTTTCCAATCAACTTGGTAACTGGAAAAAACAGGAGTGTACTGTTGCAAGAAGTGTAATTAATGTTGTTTAAAATGAATATAGTTCAGCAGATTGTTATGATGGCTTCAAATAACACACAAGAGATCCTCATGCTTAATTGAATTAACATTTGTTTATGTATTCAATTAAAGTTAGATTAACTTGCATGGAGATTTTCAGGTACAATAGTAATTTAAATTCATTCTGATTAACATGTGAATAATGGAACTACACTAGAGTAAAGCCCTATAAAGCTTCAATTAAACCAACAAATTGGATAAACCAGCCTATCTGTAATCAGTTCATACTTTGGGAAATATCAAAATTATTTATATGAAATTGTTTTATTTATATCAATATCTTCTTTTATGAGGTAATTATTGTTTGAATGTTATGAAATAATGATAGAACTGGGATTGGGGCCAACTGGACAACTACATGGCAGTTAACCTGCCAATAATCGGGAGGTTTGCCTGATAATGATTTTTCTATATGACTGCCGTTCAATGGGAGTTGCCAGTCAGTGGAATGCCGGATAAGAGAAGATCATCCCGTATTTTTAAATTCCACCATTTGTGGGGGATTCTGGCTCCTGTCCATTAAAAATAACAAGGATTAAGTGTATACTGCTAGTCAAATGCATCAGCAAAGTGCATCATGATTATTTTTGGGTCATTACCTATTTAAGCCATGATATTGTTTTATCACCTTTGCCTTCCAGAAATATATCCTGCAAACACCCATGAAAGCCAATTTTCCCATAAACACTTCAGCCTTGTGATAATAGCTTTTAATTCTAGATCATGAGACAAGTACAGCCTCCATAAATGAAACAAATTACTGCAACACACCTTTTTTTGCATAACATCCTTTACACAGTTTATTATGGCTTCGAGATGACCTTGTGTCACTAAGACGGGAGCACCCACTTCTTTTAGAACCTCTGCATATGCTTCCAGGCACGCCATCACCACTGATCTCTCTTCATCAGTACGAATCAGTTCGGAGAGCTTTGGAATGAATACCTGGATCCATTTCTCGAAGCCTATAATGTAAATTTTGAAGAACACTTCACAATATGAAACATTAAGAAGAAGCACATGAACTGAAATTAAAAATAAGAAATATCCGGAAATGGTTCAGTCATGTACTAAAAACTCATTCACTCCTCCTAAGGAGACAAAACTATAACAATTCACACCGAGAACAAAAGCACTCCAAGAAAAGGTTAATTTAATTTTTGTTGCCATTATTATTCCATCAACACCATATATATATCTATCTATATCTATATATATATATAAATATATATATATATATATATATATATATATATATATATATATATATATATATATATATATATATATATATATATATATATATATATATATATATATATATATACAATATATATATATATATATATATATATATATATATATATATATATATATATATATATATATATATATATATATATATATATATATATATATATATATATATATATATATATATATATATATATATATATATATACACAGCAAGTAGTGTGAATGGATGGAGAGAGCAAGATAAGTACTTGTGCAGTAATTATTGACCTTCATTCTGGGGCCACTCTGCAGCATGGCATAAAAAATATAAAATAATTAAATATTATTATTACAGTAACATCAATAATTACCTTGTGCAGCTTCAGGAGCCGAGCTCTTTGCTAGACTGATGACAAACTGTGCCATTGCACCTACTGCTGCTTGTCGAACATCCTCACTTGGGTAATTCAACATTTTATACACCTCCTCTCCACTTTTATCCATGTAGGGTAAGAATGCATCTCTGGAATTACACAAGAAAATTGAGTAATTAGTTGTTATGTGTGAAGATGGGTCTTTGAGATTGCATGAAATTGTGAAGAAACCGAATGTTGAAGAAGTAGCTCACCAATGTTTGAGAAAGAGAATGGATTTAGAAGAATATTGAAATGAAATGACAAGAGAGACAGACTAAGAGGGAGAGAAGAGTTAAAATAGAACATGTAGACTGGTATGGAGAAGAACCTACAAAGCTCACTATCCTAAGCAGTAGGAGACAGCATAACAGAAGTTCAGTGAATCACAAGAGACCCATATGTCATGATGTGCACAATGGAGTACAGTACAACAATGCTGGACACATCGGAAACTTGATGCCAAAAAACTATTTCTACAAATTAATAGCTAAATACCACAGGTACTTTGTAATTTATACAGTGGTCCCTCGGTTAACAAACGGTTCAGTTAACGAATTAGCTTCCATAAGGATTTTCAGTTCCATTAACAAACAAAACTTCGATTAACAACAGCCTTATGAGAAACACACTTTGTTGTGTGCATCAGCTGATCGGCTAGTCCGCCAATACAGTATTTGGTTCTATGTTGATATCCGTTTCCAGTGGAGCAAATATCAAGAAAGTTGTGCCCTTGAATATTTTTGCATTTTTTATATTAAAATTACTGGTCATTCTGAAATTTAGTTAACATATTGATAATATATAAAGTACAGGGAAAAGTTTTTGTGTGCCCTTCAGCTGATTGAATCACCCACCAATGCTTCTCAGTTTAACTTTGTTTACAGTGGAGTGAACATCGAGTTTGTTGGTCTCTTGAATATTTTTGCATTTTTACATTAAAATTATTGGTCATTCTGAAATTTAGTTAATATAATGATAATATACAGGGCAGAAATTATTATGAAACATGAAGAAGGCGTTAGAACCAATGCACTCTGTAAAGAATATGGCATGTCATCATCGACTGCCTCTACAATCAGCTGTTTGATATGTAAACAAGCTGCCGGGAATACGGTTTACAAACCTCAAAGTTAGTTAAAATACAGTATTTTATTGTTTTTTATTTATTATTGTACAGTATACTGTACAGTACAGTACTGTATTTAGTTTATATTTAATATTTTGTTAATTCTATTACCGGTATACAGTATTTTGTATGTACTTTTTCTGTGAGTTGGAACCAATTACCCAACACCCCATTGAAATGATAGATTCAGTTAACGAAATTTTCGGTTAACAACCGACTCTGTGGAACCAATTGTGTTCGTTTATCGAAGGACCACTGTGTGTGTGTGTGTGTGTGTGTATATATATATATATATATATATGTATGTATGTATATATATATATATATATATATATATATGTATGTATGTATATATATATATATATATATATATATATATATATATATATATATATATATATATATATATATATATATATATATATATATATATATATATATATATATATATATATATATATACTATATGTATATATAGTTATATATATGTTAGTGATTGTCGAACTCAATCCATTCCAGAAGGCTCTGCTTCGTTAACCTAAAAGTTTGTTAACCTAAACCATTGTTTCAATGGGTTTTTGGGTAATTGGTTCCAGCTCACCGAAAATTTCCTAAATTCAACAAAAATGGTAGAAAGTTCACTTACTTTGAGGTGTGTATGTAGAAGGCTCCTGGATGATGATGATGATGATGGGATTTAGAATGGGGGTGGAGGAGAAGGAAGAAGAGAAGGCATTGGGGTGGAAGAGAAGTCACCCCATGGTGCCATTTCACCCATAAAATTTTAACTCTCTTGGTGTAATTCAAGATTATTTTCTTTAAATCAACACTGCACTGCATTATATATTTCAAAATGACCCATAATTTCCTTGAAACACAGAAAAAAGCGTTTAGTTGAAGAGAGTCTCAAGCAAGATGTTACCTCCAGTGAAAACAGAGAGAGACTAACTCCTGTTTGCTGTGTTAAGAGGCTGGATGTCACGCATTAAACTAGTCACTTTACCTTCAATTATGTTCAATAATTGTTAAAATGACTAAAAAATTGAATATTAAACTTTTAAAATTATTGAATAGTATAAACTTCTTGATATTTACTAAAATGGTGAGGAATTTAAGCCCTAGAACCGATTAATGTATTGGCGGACTGATACTAAAGCTGGTTGCCCGGTCAGTGCAAGCGAAAACATGTTGAGGTCGGTTCGTAAGAACTTCGTTAACCGAATTTTTTTTCGTTAACCGAATTGAAGATCCCTATGGAAGGCAGATGGTTAATCGAAATTACGTTAACCGAGGTGTTCGTTAAATGAGGGGTCACTGTGTGTGTGTGTGTGTATATATATATATATGCTGATAACCACAAGGAAAGAAGAAAACACGAAGTTCCCAAGCGCTTTCGTGTAATTCACATCTTCAGGGGTGAGTACAGACTAAGGAGAAGTACAAAAACAAGGTGTATATATACAGAGGAGGGTGAGATCAGGTCCACAATGGTCAGGTATTAGGTATTGACCCTACTAATCTTTGAAAAGCATGGCAATGGTCAGTAGTCAGGTCAGAGGGTAAGGTGACCCAACCTTCTCACCTGGTGAGAAGGTTGGGTCACCTTACCTAATACCTGACCATTGTGGACCTGATCTCACCCTCCTCTGTATATATACACCTTGTTTTTGTACTTCTCTTTAGTCACCTCACTAAAATAATTACAACTGTTTTCTTCTTTATATATATATATATATATATATATATATATATATATATATATATATATATATATATATATATATATATATATATATATATATATATATATATATATATATATATATATATATATATACACATACATACATACATACATGTGTGTGTGTTGTAATGAAGTCATTTTAGAAATATTTCCACCTGTTGCCAGCTAACTTTAATCATTGGTTTTGAATTATATGCTTGAAAGATTTTCTATATATACTGTAGTTATGATGGTTATCTTGGATGACATATGATTATGCCAAACAAGCTGGAAAGAGGTCATGTAAGGAACATTTCCACTAAAATTCAGCTAAATCTGACTCACAGTTTCAAACTTGGTGCTCAAGATTTTTCTATTCTTATTAACAGCAGCTACCTTGGATGTACAGTACTATTTTGTTACAATATTTATGCAAATGTACTTACCCGCAGTGTAGTGACAATTCACGGAGAGCCACGCAAGTATCTTCCTTCTCCTCCAAAAAGGCATTTTCCACTGAGTACCCAGCTACATCCTCCTCTTCCCCTTCTTCATTACCTAACAAGTCAACCTCTCCCTCTTCTTCTTCCTCTGATTCACTCAATCCCTCAATTGTTGCTGGTAGCACACTTTCATCATCTTTAAAGTGTGTCTGTGGGGCAAGACGACTTAAGTCAGCCAAGAATAACTTCATCAGGAATCATCATATTCATGATTCATTATCTTTAAAATACTGTAGTACAAATCACGAAATCTGGCACCCTTTAGACCCAGTATATGCTGTTTGAAATTTTATCTCAAAAAGAAGAATCAAGACAATGGTCTTGAGGATTTACTTAACACACTGATCTGTTTCCTTCTATTAAACAAGCAATTATTATTGCTCTGACACTACCCACAATAACATGCACAGTGAAGAGATCTTTCAGCACAATGAAAAGGGTAAAAACCTGGTCAAGATCAACAATAGTAGAAGATCACTTATCTAGCCCATGCACGTTGAGTGTTGAGCAAAGATTTGTAAGAATAAGCAAGAACTTCTTCACAGTAGCTCTTGGGAAGTACAAGAAACATAAAAATTATGTAAAGAAGGTGTCAATTTTACTTTACACTTCCTTATTTTTCTATCAAAATTTCCATGATTTTTGTTCTATTATTTTGTATATACTAATTTTAAGTCACCAAGTTCCAATCCTAGGGCCAGATACTCAAAAGTATTTACAATAATGTATCTTCCAGCTGACTCGGTAGGTCAACCCTTGAGGCTGTAAGTCCTCTGTTGCGATACTCCAAATAAAATATCCATCATCTTGTGACGTCACATTGTATCTGAAAGCGTTAACTTACAGGATCTTTGGAGCCTTTGTAATGGAATAAACCCTGGACATAGTGTATATTTTCAGATTGCATAAACAGTATACTGTATGTCTTCCAAGCTATGATGAACCTCATTAATCATGCGTGTACCCCTCGTCTGTGACGTACACCAGGCAGGGCGCAAAACCACCTGCTTTACACACAAGAGGTTCAAAAGTGAACTGGCCACCAGTGGTACTGGTGTTTCACAAGAAACCCATTCACCTCACCATAAATGTACCCAGATGATTACTAAACTGTTAAATCACAAGTGCTGTTAGTGGAACCTCAAAAATAATGCATCATCTACTTTTCACAAGTTCAAAGTTTATTCATTTACTTATGCAATTTATTTACTTTTGTATTACTTTAACATTAAAATTCATTAAAAATATTCAAATGGGTAAGTTTCCAGCAATTCCTACTAATTTTTATATGTCCAAGGTTCTACTATATTTTGTTTATATTCACAGACACTAAATGGCAGATAATACATACCACAACACCATCAGTACTTCTCAGGGAGAGCATCATGCGTTCCATGATCTTGGGCAAATGTGGGGACATGTCTGCCTTCATTACAGATGCCAAGGATGCAAATAAAAGGTAACATGTTTTGCGTACATCCGGGTCATCCTTGCGTTCCATCAAACCCAAGCCCAGTGTCACACAATCTGGTGCATATACTGTAAAGTTTTCTACTCCCATACATCTTGCTAACTGACCCAGAGTGTCTGAAACAAAATAAAGATTCATACAGTAATGTGACCAGAAAATTTCATCATGGTAACAGCTTGCCTTCCTAAACAGGAACCAACAACAATACCAAAATAATAAATGAATTAACATGTAAATGTTACCATCCATTCTTATGGTCACCATTCTCTCAAATGAGAAGATTAGTTTAATAAATGTATTTTTCAAGATAAAAAGACTTGAGGATTAGCATAGAACATAATGAAAGCCATCCTGACAACCCTCCTAGGTCTTCCTCTTATATAATGAAATTTGGAAAATGTCTTCATCTACAGTAAGTTATATGGTTCCCATACATACTGGCATGTACTGATGTGTGTATTGGCAAGAAGTTGGAAAAGACCATGCAAAATGTAGCATACAGCACACTGGACATGCAAAGAGGAGTACTGTACTGTATATCACTTACCAATGGATTGCACCTGTAATGTCATGGTTTCTTCAGACTGATCAACGGTGAGATAACCCTTCAACATCTCTACAATCTGCTGGAAGTAAGGGGCCATGTGTTCCTTGGCTGCATTGGCTGCAGAGAAAATTAATTAAACTTATTAGTGAATGACAATAAAAATAAAGAGTAGAAGTATGAAAATCTATTTAGAGCCTAAGGGATGAGAAGAGTGACCTGTAAGCTGTACTATCAAAAGAGCCATGTGAGAAATTTACCTTGCTTGGAAACATACTCTGTACTATTGATCTGCAGGATAATGAATATGTTCTATTCAGTTACTCACCCAGCTGTAACAGGGCCTGAAGTCCTGTATATGTACAGGTAGTTATTAACACTAGACTGCATTATCAAATCTTTCTTATTTTGGTGTCAGTCTTGTATAATAACCTAAGCAACACAGATCTTAATGTTATACATGAGGCACCTAGAATGGGAGTGGCATAAGCGCCAAAATCAAGATTTGGAGATATGGCCACAGGCATCTTCATTGGCCTTTGTTCTACATCATCAAGCCTGACAGTGTCGCTAATGCCACCACAAGGTCGGGAATTCCATTAGAAGAGCATGTAACTAATATACCCAGTTTCGTGAAAATTGGGTGATATTTATTGATTTTTTTTGAGAGCTTTTGAGGGATGTGGCATATAGGGCTCAATTCAATTTTCCTGAGCACCATCATATCTACGGTCCAACTTTCTGGAAAATTTAATTGAAATCCATGATATATATATATATATATATATATATATATATATATATATATATATATATATATATATATATATATATATATATATATATATATATATATATATATATATATATGTGTGTGTATATATATATACATATATATATATATACTCTATACATATATATATATATATATATATATATATATATACATATATATATATATATATATATATATATATATACTTATATATATATATATATATATATATATATATATATATATATATATATATATATATATATATATATATATATATATATATATATATATATATATATATATATGCAAGTAAATCACTGTAAGTGCGCATGATCTAGGTATATGCTGATAACCACAAGTTAAGAAGAAAACACGGAGTTCCCAAGCGCTTTCATGTAATTCACATTTTCAGGGGTGAGTACAGACTAAAGAGAAGTACAAAACAAGGTGTACATATACAGAGGAGGGTGAGACCAGGTCCACAATGGTCAGGTATTAGGTAATGACCCTACTAATCTTTAAATAGCACCGCAACAGTCGGTAGTCAGGTCAGAGGGTAAGGTGACCCAACCTTCTCACCTGGTTACAAATCTTCTTAATTACAAAATTGTCCAGTTTGTACATGCCATTACTCAAATTCATGTTGAATGCTTCGGTATGTTTAATGAGACAAGATTCTATGATGTTCCTACTATCAATTGAATTACAAGGTAATATTGAGGAGGCATTATCCCATTCAATGCAATGCTTGTTATCCCTCAAATGAACAAACAGAGCATTGGATTCCTGGCCTGTCCTAACACTATATTTATGTTGTTTAAGTCTAGTTACAAGATCTTTACCTGTCTGGCCTGTGGACCTGGTCTCACCCTCCTCTGTATATATACACCTAGTTTTGTACTTCTCTTTAGTCTGTACTCATCCCTGAAGATGTGAATTACACGAAAGCGCTTGGGAACTTCATGTTTTCTTCTTTCCTTGTGGTTATCAGCATATATATATATATATATATATATATATATATATATATATATATGCTTCTTATGTAATAATAATAATATGTATGTATATGTATGTAACAACAACAACAATATAACAATAATATGTAGCATATGTATATATATGTATAATATGTATGTATAATATGTATGTATATGTAATAATAACAATAATAATATATGAGGTATTCAGTTATGGTAAAATAGATAAAATCTTCAAGATTACTTAAATCATTGTTACCACTTGAATAATTGCTGTTTTTGAAAGCTATACTGTCTATATTATCAATAAAAAACAAAATAACATGAATAAAATTAAATCTGTAAGACATTTACCAGTAGCACCAATTGCACTAATAGCCAGCTCCTTCATATGGACAGAGGTAGGAGCAGCCAGCACAGCAAATAGCCTCTCCATCAAGGCTGGTAGGTGAGGCAGAAGTTCAGACTCCAAGTTCTCACAAAACACTTCCAAGGCATAGAACATGCGATCTACACCAGGTGGATCACTGCCTCCACTGCCAACAACTACACAAGTCTGCAAATAATACTCTTGATAAAAGCTATGGATAATGGCAAGAGGTATATTAAAGTATTAAACAGTCATCTGATCATCAACACTATCAGGTTCACTTAAGAAGTGAAAAAAGTGACTGTCTCTTGTTTGTGGGTGTCCCCACTCCATAAAGCCATACTTTAAAGACCCAGCCAGTTTTTCCTAGTTCTCCAACCTAAAAATAATTCTTCTACAATACATGTGTTCATAGTGCAATTTGGTTATAATCCAAAGAAAGTATAATAGTATTAGGGAACACATTTTCTATAATGCAGATGCAATTTGGATATACTGTACTTGTAATGTGCATGAGTAAACGAACTATGTCGCTAAAGTAGGAATTATCAGTTATGTGGGCACCTCGGCACAGCATCACACAAGGTGGGTTGCGCCACTCCCGCAATGACAATGCAAACACTTTTCCAAACCCATTGTATGTTTGGAAAATTATGATGCACTGAAGAACTATAGAGTATTAACCCATAACAAGCATAATATTGTCTGTAAACAGCTGATTAACTAGAAGTTAATTTCACATGGAACAAAGGCAAACCTGAGTGAGATATTCAAACAGAACAGGAAGAAGCTCTGCATGGTACTTGCTGATGTCAGGTTGAAGATGTTCAGCGAACTGACCCAAAGCAAACAAGGCACCATTACGCACCAACTGAAATCCACAAATATATGGGGTTACATGATGGATTGGATGTCAGTTCAAGAACACACGGATCAGGTTAAACATTGTATGGGATATATATAGGTTACAAAGTGTATCTGTGTGCCTGAGAATGAGAAGAGGAGCGAGGGAGGTTTTAGGAAGACTGCACTAAAAGGTTCAATGTGAGATATAGGGTTAAAGTACCTGTAATGGAAAATTTTGATAGAAGAATGGATGTTAAGAGAATGTGGGTAAACCTGCAGTGTTAGAAACAAATGGAAATGGAATCAGACAGATAGAAAAATGTAGTGAGACGAGTGTAAGACAATTTGGTACAAGTTAGAACAGTAATGAACAAAATGTTCAGAGCCTAATAAAAAATTGAAAAGGTGGTGGTGAGCTGATGAAAGTAAAATGTGGCTAACAACTATGAAGTTTAACCTAATGAGAAATAGATATCTATTTGATCATAAATGAAAACCACAATGAACAGAACATTCTAGCAGAAGACGACTATGGAACTGAACAAGGATATGAAAGCTGGTTGAGATAAAGGAAGTGAATGTGGCCAAAAGGTTTGCTGGAACAATAAAGCAAAAATGGATACACATATGAGGATGGTGTGGGAGTGGTTGAAGAACAGGAACAGTTTAAAATGGCAATTCTAAGTGGTGTAGGTGTGGTGTGGAGTATAAAAAGAAATTATATTTTTCTTTCACTCTTACACTAATTTTTCTCGTTTTGATACAACGTGCTTAGAATCACTCCATTCAGGGTATGACTTGACTTTATTCCTAGCCAGGCATCAGACAAAAGATTAATCACCCCAGTAATAAGGCATAGCAGCTACATTACTGGAGAGCTTCAAACCTAAGGTGAAAAGTCCCCAACAGATCTTCCATCTTTATTACCGACTCAATATTTCTTCACAATCCCTTTCACTTCCCAATCAACTCTTGCATTTAAATCTTTCATTACTATCTCTTATTGCAGGTAAACTGGATTTCCAAAAATTTCTCTTTCCTCCATACTGTTCTCACTCCATGATATACATTAACTCATTGTAACCCACTTTAAACAACTACCGTAAATTGTGGCGTATAAGTCGACCTCAAGATTTTTAGTTCAAAATTCAGGTTTAGTTCTATATTTGCCATATAAGTCAACCCCCCCCCCCCCAAGGCCCAAACATAGGCAATGTGTAATAAGGCCACACAACTTCCATCAAGACACTTACCATAATACCTTTCAAAATTATATATATATATATATATATATATATATATATATATATATACACCTAAACCCCGACTTACGACGGGGTTAGGGACCCAAATCCAGGTCGTAAGTCCGATATAGATAAAAAAAAAAAAAATTTTAATAAAAAATCTACAATGAAATACAGTACAGTAAAAGTAATGAATAATGATGAATGGATACAGTACAGTGAAAGTAATAAATAATAAGGAATGGATACAGTGTGACTGAGCACTTAACCTTTAATGTAGTCAGCTGAATGCACATGGGGCCCCCATAATTTTCTAATTATACATGGAGACTACATTAACTGGAAACGTTTCGGTATAGAAAATGCGTGTGTCATTTAAAAAAAAAATTTTTTTATTATTTTTTTTTTATAATCTATATACGGTCGTAAGTCCACGTAGTCGTAAGTCGGGGTCTAGGTGTATATATATATATTTCTTACAAAAGGGAAGTGGGCAGCACCTCCAATAAAATAGTAGTTGTTTACACAGCATACCAGTATAGCACCTTGATAGTACAATCTATAAACGGTATGATAGTAGAACATTATGGTATCATTAAACTGTCATTACCCCAGTAGTGTATGTGAACTCACAATCTATAGCGCTATCATAAAATTGCACAGATTTCACCCATACCGAGTAGTTGTCTGGCTGGCCGCCTGGAATTAGTGGCGTCCTGATCGATTGTTTACTGTCCATCAGCTGTTGAAAATGGCGTGTGGTGTTGTGTTCGTTTAATTATACTGGAATTTACTACAGTTGAACCTCGATTTACGCGGTTCTCGTTTACACGTTTGGTCATTTACGCGATACCTTGCCAGAACCGGGATACCCGATTTACGCGGTGAATTTACTCATTTACACGGGTGAAGTATAATTTGTTGATTAACTGAAGATATTTGTTTTAGCTCATAAAATTCATACAAATTACCCAGCCAGAATATAATTTACATTGCTGGAATTCTTATAAGATTGTGATTATTTTAAATATAAACATCATGGAATTTACATTAGACATACAAATTTTAGATCTAATGTAAGAATTTTGATTACAAAGAGCCAAAATTTTATCTTTTGTGCAAAATATATGACGTTTATATTCAAAATATTCCTGGTCTTGCAAGGAATCCAGCAATGTCAATTATATTATTCTAACTTTAGTCTGAGGTATTATTTATTACTATTCCTTAAAATCTAGTGTTTTTACCCAAACATTTCTCAGAGAGGGAGGAGCCAGCAAGCGTGGGAAGATGGGGGGTGGGGGGGAGAAGTTGAGTCTATTATTTGAATGGACATTAACCTGGCAACTGTATTTCTCTTAAATATTAATTGTGTGTGCATACCATCATAAGATTAAGGTGTTATTTTTACTACAACGTAGGTATTGTGTCGGAAAAAGTGGAGTTTGGGAGTCGGCCCAGTCTCTATTTCAATTAATCCTCTATGTTCTGTTATTCCATTTACGCGTTTCTCGTTTTACGCGCTACTCCGCGGGTTCAATTGGCCGCGTAAATCGGGGGACCTTTGTACGTATTTTATTATAATCTCTATGTTAAATAAGTTTACCAAACATGAATTTCAGTAGGAAATATTAGCAGCAGGCCACTGGAGTTACGCTAAATGAAACACAGCGAGTGTTAGACAGGCTGCTCCACTTGTTTACCACTATGTGGTACAGCTTCACATTTTATACTCGGAGTATAAGTCGACCTCTGGTTTTGGAGAGATTTTTTCAAGGTTAAAATGTCGACTTATACGCCGCAATTTACGGTATATTCATTTCATAATAATCTGGGACGACACCCCCTATATTCCGTCACACAACTTCACATTTCACTACATCTACACTGAATACATTCTTTACATCCACATTTGCCTCCAGCTCATCTCTTCTTTGTTCTTCAGCTTTGTTTCACACAAAACCAGGATATCCAGGTTCCACCATCTTACCATTTTTGATTAGTTAAACAAACATCCACACACACACAATTTTTTTATAACTGAATAAAAGACGGGAGGGAGTCAACCCCTAAACAAGTAGCCTGTTCCCCCTCATGTACCTATATTGCAATTGATGAAGTTTAGTTAAAGTAAATTAAGATAAGACATAGGAATTTTTTATACACACTTTTATTTAAATATGCAAACAAAAAATAGCATAATTTGTTACAATCACATAATATACTTAAATAGCATATTCAGTCAATCATGCAACTCCTTTTAAGTTAAGATTAACTTAAACTTTAAGGCATTCTAATAATTGTTCCCTCACAAGATTCACAGATAAAAGGTGAAATGCAAGACATACCTGGTTTTCATTTGTGATGCCAAGACAGATGCACTGCAGAAATGGATGAAGGTGCTTGTTGCGAAGTGTGTCTGCACACCCCTCTGCTACCATGGCTAATGCTAGGTAGGCTCCCTTCACCTACCATCAAGATTTTTTTTTACTTCAATATTCAGTTCAAATACTAAATAGTAATAAAGAGAATAATCAATTAATAATTTTTTTTGTCTAACTGAAGTGGAAACGCTTGAGAAAAGTCAACCATGCACACTTGCTAAATGTGTAAAATATATGAAACTCGAATCTTTTAATTAAATTAATTCTCATAAGGAAAATTTATGGAGTTCTTCTCCAAGAGGCTGTAAAATTACAGTACTTTTATATTAATGAAATTAACAGAAAAAATGCAAATTTAAATAAAAATTTCGGAAGCTTAATATAATCTCTAAGCTACTCATTCCCACAGACTATAACTCTGGACAAATAAAGAAAATCAAAATTCAAAGAATATTCATATACCAGGATCACTGAGAAATTTAATAGCGAATAACTTTTTCCTTTTACAATATCTTGCTCCCACAGTTTTATACAAACAAAGATTAACGAATATTGGATTCATAAGTTTCAAAACATCCACCAAAGATAATACTGTACCTTGTGAGGGTTACCACTTTTCAATGCTGGCTCTACATGGCACATCAGACAAGGCAATAGCTTATCTGGGGGTAGGTGCAGAGCACATGCATCAAGTGTTTGGGCTGCAGCATGCATAGGGCTCCCACCCTCACCCTCTTCTCCACCCAGAAATCCAAGGCATGAGTCATCTTCATTTTCACTGCAGGCCACACCAAACATCACAGACACCAAAGGATCCACAAGTTTGTTCTTCAATATGTACTGAAATTAATAAAATTGTATTACTGAAAAGCACATACAGTAATACATACCTCGATACATTGGACGAATTGGGCCAGTAATAAATGAATTGTAACAAATATATTCTGCATAATAATTAATTTAAGAGGAATAAAAGAAAATAATAGTTTTGACAATTATTAATGTAAAGTACAGTACCGTACTTCTTTAAATAAAAACAGTACATGATTCACAGTACAGGGGGTCCTCATTACCCACGGTTAATTGGGACTGGAAAAACGTCTCTGATAACAAATCCAATTAATCCCATGAGAAATAATGGAAATGGGACCATGACATTGCACACGACACTCAAAAATATTTTATTTATCTTTTAACAATTATTTACCTTAGAAACATTTGTTTAACATTTGATAACACATCATTTAAAGAAATTATTTAACTTTATAAGTCATCTAAGTTCATTGGGGTCGGTGTTGAGGCAACGTAGGTTGTGACAGCGACTCAGTGGTCGCTAATGCACACTCACTCCGGTGGTTTATTGAGACAAAATACTTATAATATTTTTAAAATAAATAATTTTAACAATGAAATATTTGTATTTACTTAGTTTCAAAGGTAGAGATATTTGGCTTGATTGGATTGATGGAGGTGGGTATTGGGGGATGGAGAATTAGTCGGAGGATGAAAAAGAAACAGGACAAGGTGGACTGATCACTCCCACTCTTCTTTCACCTAATCACCTCTAATTTTACATCTTTACTATAGCTAGTGTGCTTCCTTTTGAGCGCTGCACCACCTTGTTTGGGTTGGGAACTCATGGCTACAAAAATGATAATATAATTCACCACAAAATGCACGAAAAGATGCAACAAAGGCAGGAGTAAACACAACATAATACTGGTCTGGACAAAAATTAAAGCAGGGGACTGGTGCGTGGACACGTGTGTGCATGCATGACACCAGGAAGAGGATGAAACATCAAACGATTCAGCTAAAACTACGTAGATTTTGTCGGGCGTTTTAAATCCGAAGACTTTATCCATAGTTTTTGAGTGGTTTTGAATGGAATCCACTTAAATGTGGGGACTTTCTTGGTGAATGGTCACAAAAAGTGGACCACTTAACTGCAAAACTGTAGATAGTGAATACTCTTATAATGAGGACCTCCTGTGCTGTGCTTACTTTCCATTCATTCTTACCTTCTTTTTTAGCCTAGTTATGTATCCCAGGAAAGTGATGGCTTTCACACGAACTGTCTCGCCAAGCGATGTATTTCCACTTATATCTAAACACAACTGGATGACAGGACGAAGGTGTGGAACCAACAATGCAACCTAAAAAAATACAAGATCAATTTACACACACATCAAAGGGTAGCATCAACATGTCAGCCAGGTGCATGGCATCAGGGTAGGTGGGGGAGTACTGCTCAATTGTTTTTGCTTTTTTATTCTTGTGGTGTACTCTTTAGTGTTTTTATACACTACTGTATAATAATGAAAATAATTAAGTATAGCATATACCCTGTACTTATTTTTTTTATTATACTTGAACTGCACATTATTAATTTTGATCTTAGGTATGTCTCTCATGGGTCACTTCCCTAGCCCCACATTTCTCATTAAATCCTGTCCTTGCTAACAATGGATAGTTCTAGAACATATACTCCACAATTAATGAGGGACTATTGTATTATACCAAAGAGCAAGACACACTTCCTTTATGTGGCACGTGTACACTAAGTCTCGT
The DNA here is from genome assembly GCF_018991925.1 of Homarus americanus. Lineage (NCBI taxonomy): Eukaryota > Metazoa > Arthropoda > Malacostraca > Decapoda > Nephropidae > Homarus > Homarus americanus. The sequence continues at coordinate 5,172,422 of NW_024745073.1, forward strand.
CGGGGGCCAGGGGCTACATCACAGACATGAGAGTCACAGTTCATGAATTTGTGAAAACTGGGAAACAATTGAAGACCATGACACAGTGCTTGAATGATCAAACTATGGCATTTTCTGAATGCCTACCTGTACTGTATTACTAAAACTGCATTGGTAGATAGCACAAACCAGAAAACAAAGCTCATACTCACTTATATGATATAAGCAGTATTGAATACAAGATAGCAAATGCAGAATATCTGCCAAACAATCAGCAACTAAACTGTCTTTTAATACCTCACATTCTGCAAGAACATCAAACAATTCCATGGCTTCAGCTGCTTGGTCCTCATCTTGGGTCAGTAATGCCTTTATTGCTTCTAGCACTTTTGGCAGGAGGGCCTGGAACTCAGTCTGAAGTGCAATGATAATTTTTTTATTTAATATACACCCATTTGTAATACCTCTTCTAGACAACTTATGGCTTGTGCAAACACTTTTTCTCATTATAAAAATCTTTAACATTCATTATCAGTGGGATTATCTAAATACTAAACTTACATATTATCAGGGATATCTCAAGTTATATTCCTCCACTCTTTAAGCATACTGTACTGTACCGGGTGTACCCAGGTAGCAATACTGTAATGATTTCTATTTGTCACTATGAACAGGGCAAATCTCTGAATATATTCATAATCTTACCATATTATCTTGGTCCACTAAAGGTGCAAAGTTGGTTAAAGCCTGAATGGTGTGGAAGGCTGTCGGGGAAGCAGTATCATCCAGGGTGGCAGAGAAAAGATGGAGGAGATGGCGCAAGTGAGGCAGGAGTTGATCACCTGCTACACCACTCACCACACTAACTACATAAACACCAAGCTGAAATAAATCACTTCTTATAATCTTAAAACATTAGAAGAGCATTTTATTTCAGGAACATACTCTATTAATCATAGAGGACGTCCAAATTAATGACGATCAAAAAAGGTGATCATCCCAAGCTTTTATAAGCTGGGGACAAAATGTAAACTTTCATCATTACCAAAGAGTAAACACTTCTTTCAGGAAGTATGGCACCTTCACTTCATTTTCTTTTTATTAATAAATTTAGTAGTATTATTCCTTTACGGTACATGTAAGAATGGAAAATGTCTCCAAAAATCATATGCAACGAATTATCCTATATTAACATGAAATTATTCTACATTACACACACAAGAACCACCAGTAACACTTACTTGTCTCTCCTGTATATTTTGTGATTGTACCATTTGTTGAATAAATTGTAAGAGAGCTGGCCAGTTTCCTGCCTGTAACTCGTGGCGTGCAATCACACCCACAAACTGGGCAATAGCATTCCGTACACTGTTTTCTGGTTCACGTACTAGGGCTTGCAACACACCCTCTTTAATACTGAAACAAATTAATTAAAATATGATTACCTTAATATTAAAAATGAGGTAAGATCTTAGCAAAAGTGACAGTAGTTGATCAACCAGAACACAGCAGTAAATGATGACATTCCAGACAGTGCCAGTTAGTGGATGAAATGCAATAATGGCATCCCTGAGGGGATGTACCTCAAAAAAGTATCTGCCAGGATGGGTCCGATGACTTCCGAAATGCGATATGCAGCTTGTGATGTCCCGTGAGGGTTGGTATGTGTTGCTCTGTGGCTTACTGAACCTACTACATTTGCAAACCGAACATTATATTAATTACGCCAAAATAAATACACAATGCATTACTTACATTAAACCATATACCCAAGTAAATGCATGTCCCAATATCTATCATCTATTGTCTCATAATGTTTTACACAGTGTGGACAGATACCTTAAGAGATACTGTACAAAGTAGTAAGAATAAAATATATTACTTTTTGTTATTTCAAAAGATATCAAATGTTAGGGGGAGAAATATACTAGTATCTTGCTGTTTACAAATATATCATTAATCTATAAACACTGCTGCTATAAAGTTATTAATCAGGCCTCACTAGTACAGTGATCACTCGGTTAACGAACGACTCGGTTAACGAATTACCTTCCATAAGAATCTTCAATTTGGTTAACGAAATTTTTACGAAATCATGTCAAAATGTTTTCGCTTGCTCACCAGCTGGAATATTAGTCCGCCAATACAGTTATCGGTTCTAGGGCTTAAATTCATTCCCATTTGAGTAAATATCAAGAAGGTTGTACTATTCAATAATTTTCCAAGTTTTATATTAAATTTTTTAGTCATTTTAACACTTATTTAACATAATTGGAGTACAGGAAACTAGTTTTTGGTGCGCCCAACAGCCACTTGACTCATCCACAAAGGCGTCATTTTGTATCTCTGGTCAGTGGAGGTAACATCTTGCTTGTGGCTCTCTTGAACATAAACTATTTTTACATTTTTACAGTACAATTATTGGTCACTCTGAAATTTATTTTACATATTGACAATATATAGTGCAGTGCAGTGTTGATTTAAAGAAAATAATCTTGAATTACACCTAGTGAACTTAAAATTTTATGGGTGAAATGACGGCATGAAGCATGGGGTGATTTCTCTTCCACCCCCACTTCCTTCTCTTCTCCCTTCTCCTCCACCCCCACTTCTAATTCCCATCATCATCAACCAGGAGCCTTCTACATACACACCTCAAAGTAAGTGTACTTTACTGCATTTATTTTTACTTTGTATGTAATTTTCGGTGAGCTGGAACCAATTACCCCAAATCCCATTGAAACAATGGTTTCGGTTAACGAACGACCTTCTGGAAGGAATTGTGTTCGTTAACATAGGGACCACTGTACTCATATTAGGTTTGAATCTCATTTCATGATAAGAGCACCACTTTGTACTTCAGATATTATCAACAATATTTTCAATTCATTTTGTACAGAAATATGGCTATTAATACTCATTCGCAACTCTTTGTAGTATACTGTAGAAAACAATAAGTAATCAGTTATTGAAAAATAGTGAATTATTGAACCATTAATAATTACAAGCCTGATACAGTAGTTGCAAATATGTCTTGGGGTGGGCAAAGACGCCACCCAAAATTTTTTTTTCCAATAGTCAATTTCATTGCTACCTTAAAATATATAATATTGACTTTGATTAATATTTATCTATGGCTAATTGAATGCAGTACTGAGGCTTCCAATACAGATTTTAACATCACCTCCCTAAAATAGTTACATTAAGTACCGTATTATTAAATTATGCAATTATTTAGAAGTCACAATTACCCATTCTTAACATCAGCTTCAAGTTTGGTCCAGTGCCGTGCCTTGCCAAGTCGCTTACGTAGGATAACTGCTGCATACTGCCTTACTTGAGAAGCTGAGGATGTTCCCATTACCTGACACAACTCTCCAACCACTCCTGGATTTTTGAGAGCCTCTCCCAGTTCTCTCGTTCCCTAAAAAACAGAAATAAACATTATTTAAATTTTTTATATGGCTTTAATTATGGTAAATATGAGTACCGGTAACTACCTGTGTAGGTGGGGAACTGGGATTAGCCTGTGGTTAAAGGAAGAGGTAATAAAGTTAGTATGTCTAATCTAATACTACAGTTTTCTATTTTGTAAAGGAAGACAAAATGAATGCTGCATTAGGGGCATTGGTAATATAGCAGTTACACGCATGACTCTCACTTGTGACACTGGTTCGAATCCTGGCCTGGACAAATGTGGGAAAGAGTGTTATCCAGTGGAAAGCTACCAACTTCCTGTACAGTACAGTACTAACACTGGACAATAAAGTTCATAACAAAGTACCATAATCCAGACCAACTGCCCGAACAGCTAGTATGCAGATATATTGTGAATTAAAAATCACCCAGCAGTTACAGCTATCGACAAAATGTTTTGGTTGGATCACTGCACACCAGTAGTTACATGTGATCTTCCAATGCTGGGAGGAAAACTTTGTGAAAATCATGTACAGTAATAATTTTTAGCTTGGTTCAGTCTAGTAATGACATATTACTGTATACTGTACTATGTAGCAGTATCTAAAGGCACTCGTGATTTTACACCAATTAAATATAATATTACCAGTAAGAATTAAGTTTTCATTAATAGAATATTGTCTTATACTACTGTAATTGCTCCTTTCACAAAATACAGTGTTCAAGACAATTATTTGGATAAGTATGGTAGTGTATAGTAAATAGTGGGTAAAGATTCAATAGACTACATAGCTATTCAGAAATTACTAATGAAAATACCCAGTAAGTTTTTCTTATGTATTTGATGGTGATTTAAAAGAATATGAACTTTATTTTCAGCGCTAATGTATAATTCTGGAGATACGAAAATGGATTTTCATGGGGTGGGCAGGATTTTGAAGACGATTGAAAATGTGGGGTTAAAATAATAAAAAAAATAGCAATCAAACCTTTGGCAACCTGAGCTAACCTTTCCAAAGGTAAAATAAGTCTTAAGACCTATTTACAAAAATATAACTTATTTAACCGAAGGATGATGATAAAGTGAACCCAATTGTAACAGGGAGTGAGTGATGCAGAAGAATTGTGTTGTGGTCATTGTCAGGGGGACCAGAACCAGTGAAAAAGTGCTAGTCAGGAAAAAAGAAGCTAAATTTTACATTCAGGAGAAATTGATTCATTTATTGTATATCAAAATTGGTATTATGAATTCACTGGTTATTTTTATTTATCTTCTGGATTGTGATTTTCTTCACGACAAAAATAAATTAAAATACACAACTGAAAACCCCCAAATTGTTAAATCTGGTTACCCAGGTCATTGCCATGAGTAGATAAACATGCTTGGTTTTATACAAAACTCACAAAAACAAGCAAAAATAGTTTAATGCTCCCCCATCAATTAAATACATAAATAAGGCAAACTTTTATAATAAAGTCTTATTTTACATAAGGAAGGGTTAGGTCAAGTTACTGAAGGTTTGATTAAGAGTTATTTTAATGTGTTTTAACCCCACATTTTCCCTATCTTCAAAGCCCTTCCCACTTTGTGAATACTGTACCACTGTTGTATCTCCAAAAATATACATCAGGACCAAAAAGAAAGGTCATATTCTTTTAAATCATCACCTAATACATATGGAATACCCTTTTTTTGTAATTCCCGATTATGTAGTCTACTGAAACTTTACCAATAATAAACTGTACTGTACTACAGTATTTAAAATTTCATGCAAGTTAAGATGGACTATTATAGATAGATCCAGATAATTACTAATATCTGAGATTTTCATAACTACTATACAGACATAACCTGAGCTAATCTATGTACACTTTACAGTACTCCTGCAGTTCTATGGGTGATCATTATTGGCAGTCATCTGGAATTTGCTTTTGACAACTCATAAAATGATTTTCAGCATTATTCCAAATTTGTGTTAAAAGTTTTGAAAAAAATATTACAGGCATGGATGGTGTAGCACATCTTCACCAAGCAGTATAAGACAACACCTTATATTCAAGTAACAGGTGCAGTCAAAAGTATGGTCATTGTGTTGCTGGTGCAACATAGCAACAGCCGCCCAGCCCAGTCAACACAACCAAGACAAACTTGCTACATACATAAAAAAATATATATTTGCCAATCAGTCATTGTAAATCCAATTAAAATCGCAGATAATGTATACAGTGCAAATATATATATATATATAATTTGTGGGTGACAACGAACAGGTCTAGCAGCTCCACTAGCCAGCACGTTGGTCTTCCACCACGTGAAAATCCACCCATCCCCGGCGGCCGCGCCTTTTGTTTACCCACAAAACAATGTAAATGTGAAGTGAATCTATGTGGCATTTCATGTGTTCAATGGTTGACCATCTCATGAAGCTGTATATCTGTTTGTGAATACTTACCTCCTGTATGACAGCATTATCCGCTACAAGAAGTTTGTTTAGTATTTCTGGGAGCGTCGGGGCCATGGTGGTGGAGTGGCTGCCTGACATCTGACGGCCGAGGCAGGATGCACACCCACACGCCCGCCAGTTTTAAACACCAAACCGTGGAATGAATTCTGGTTTGGATATTATTTGTATTAATATTTATAATTTTCAGCACTTATCAGCTTACTTGCCGTTCGGGCGATTGGTCTATCCAGTATCAGTTCTGTACATGAGGAAACCGGAGGTCGTAAAACCTTTTATCTAGATCAGGGTGGTAATATCGACAATATTTACCTAGAATTTGCCAAGGCTTTTGACAGTCTGGTCTTGAAAGAGCTCACACTCGGTGCCGTCACCACACTCTCTGGTAGATTGTTCCAAAAGTTCACAACTCTCACTCCGAAAAACCTTGCCCTCACAGTTTTCTGGACCTGAGAGATTGGAGCTCCTGAACTTGCCTAGCTTATACTACAGACGGGCAAGGGGCGACCGAATTGAGGTGTACAAGTATCTCAAGGGGCACTACTCAGTCGGGTGTCCTTACTTGGAGCTGGTGGACGCTCGCCCCACAAGGGGTCACAGCTCAAGATTGAAGAAGCCGCAGGTCCAGAAAACAGTGAGGGCAAACTTTTTCGGAGTGAGAGTTGTGAACTTTTGGAACAATCTACCAGAGAGTGTGGTGACGGCACCGAGTGTGAACTCTTTCAAGACTAGACTTGACCAACACTGAAGCAGGTTCAGATACATTCATGAGCCAGTGCATACCCAGTACTTGCCAACAGTGCGTAACAGAGACGTGACCGCTCGCCCAAGCGGCTAACGAGCCGATCAGTGGTGAAGAGGATAAAAGCAAAAAGTAATGTATGATAAGGTCACACTGGATAACACCTTTCTCAACTGTGTCCTGTTTTGAACTCCTGATACACGCGTTACCGCTGTGATGTGCTTGTTAATAATGTAATCGGTTTTATAGTGAGTCTTTCATTTATCAAGTAGAAAGTACTGAAAAATGATACGATATTTAGGGCTTTGAATAGAGGTAAGAAGCGAGCCTGCCCCACAAGGGTCACAGTTCATGGTTGAAGAAGCCATAAGTCCAGAAAACAGTGAGGACAAACACTTTCGGAGTGAAAATTGTGAACTCTTGTAACAATCTTCCAGAGTGTTGTGACAGCACCGAGTGTGAGCTCATTCAAGGCCAAACTTGACCAATACTGGACCAGGTTCCGATATATTCAGGAGCCACAATGCGTAACAAAGACGTGATCGACCGCACAAGCGGCTAACGAGATTAGTGGCGAAGAGGATAAAAGTAAAAGTAAAGCTAAACGTAAACAGACGTGGAACAGGTGTTATAAAGGCTAGCTTCGGTCAATTTCACTGTGCCTTCCTTAAAGCGATTCAGACAGAAGTGGGTGAGAAAATGAATTTGCAATGGCTTTGCAAAAGCCTAGAGCTAGCCCTTCAATCCCATTCCTATGACCGGTGAGGAACCTCCCTAGATACAGTAGTGACACTGTGAGCCAGAACAGAGACAAACAGGCTACAGCTGCTAGCTTGATACAATAGTGACACTGGGCCAGAGAAACATACAGGCTATTGTATAAATCAATAAAAAAATAGGTATATACAGTCATACTTCGTTTTATTTTATGAAAAAATATAGCATCACGGAATGATACGTAAAACTTCAATAGACTTTTTTGGAAAATCTATCAAGAAAAAAATAAAATTTCTAAAAGTAAGATATTTAAGGGTCCGGGAGGCGGAGGCGATTGGTTAGGTAAGTATACTGTGGGGTACGTTATGTTTGGGTTCACACTCAGGATGGTTGGAGAAAGGAAACTCACAATGTGCTCTCTGTATACATGTTATATTGGATGTACAATGCAACTTGGTGCTGGGAAGTGGCAGCGTGGATACAAGCGTGATGTAGAGAGAGCTGGTTAGTGAGGGTGCTCAGAGGAGGACAGCTTGTGGGTCGCCATGCTCGCCGGCGGGAGCGAGGGCCGCCAGGCAGCGGCGGAGGAGGAGGTGTAGCTTGCTGCGGCTGTAGCTAGAAGAAGAGAGAGGTCACCACGAGGTCAGGTCTTAAATAGCGGGGGTAGGCGTGGCTTAGTAGTTGATCTCCGTGATGTATGGCGGCGCTGGTTGACCCAGACCACGAGGCATACACTGGGGAATTCGCGGGGTCGGCTACTCAGCGACAAACAGCGTTTGTAGGGGAGAAATCCACTACAATACAATAGTTTGGTTGGTGCTATCAACCCCGTATCTCGGTTAGGGGTAATTTGAAAGAAAAGTGTCATAGAAAAAACCTAACCAAAGTACAATGCAAACCAAACCCAACTTTGAGAAACCTCAAGATTAAAAAAAATGGGGAGATTTTGTCCTACCATGCACTTTAACTGGTGGAGTATTATCTAGGGGGATTTTGTTCTTGGGGGCTCATGTCATCCCCCTACCCTCCCCCATCACAATCACTGGAAAAGGTCCAGTGAACGCCCAATCCCGATCACGATTTCTACTTCTTTTACATATACAGAAAATTTATTGCACGTTCACATTCTCTAATCATGGATTTAATTTCATGTATTTTAAACCAACATATCAAAGAAAATCCCACGAAAATATACACATCTACGTATATATTTTAACTTATCAGGGCCAGCAATGAGTGGCCACCGTGCTAATAATCCATCAATCCGCCTCTATGTGAGCACTGAACGCTGCACACCACAACAAACCGCAACACGTGCAGGGGAGAACTTAAAGCATTATGATACAAAGAATTCATTAAGATGGAACTGGAAAGTTACGATGGACAATTCAGTGATGCAGACGAGGATTCGTAAGTTCAATGGAGCGTGTTATAATGCTGTAAATGGCAGATACTAAGATGTATAGAGTAAGGTGATTGGTTACGAATGGGTTTTCTGGAGATCTAGTATTGGTCGTAAAAGCAAAGTAACAAGAAATTCTGGGATTGGTAAAAATTTAGTAGTTGCCACCACCTAATTGACTTAAATGGGTTTTTATAGTGTAAATCGTATTAAATACAAATATGACCATTGCCGTCTGAAATGAGCATTAGTTGATATTGAAAAAACTGGACGGTCAAACAATGTAAAAACCTCAACAAAACTGAAAAACCCAACCTAATCTAACCTAGGTAAATGTTCGTCCATTGGCTGTCATCAGGTTTTGGTTTGAGAATAGTTTTTTTTTTGACGTTCGGTGTTCTACTCAAATCTGACATTCCCATTTCGGTATTATTGCAGTTTCGGCCAATACACGGCTGACTGTTTTAACCATCCTCAACCTTTAGATCTTCTTATTTGGATTATTTTTAACCCCATTTCAACCAGGCAGCAAAGAATAATAATGTCAGAAATGAGTTTTAAAGTTCCCCTACTTTTGGGGGGATAACTCTATAACGGGTTCTTTACCCCAGAAATAAAGGTCAAATTCAATTAAAAAACACCAAAATACACTGGATAAACTAATTTATAAACTACTAGGGCATATTGGCCAAAACTGCAATTTTACTTTCATTTCTTTTGCAAATTATCATTTTTTGCAAAAAATGAACATTTTAATTTTTAACAGAAACTGCTAATTTGCAAAAAAAAGGGAGGTAAAATTTTAGTATATCAAAAACAAAAAAAACAAAAAACCTATTCTCATACCAAAGGAACCAACCAACCACCCTACCCTACCCTACCCTACCCTACCCTACCCTACCCTACCCTACCCTACAAGGAGGAGGAGGTGGTGGTAAGGAGACAACTGACTCTTAAGTGAGGAGTATAACCTCAGGTAAACATGGTGGGAACCTTTGGACAGCCAGTGGATGAATATTAGCCCTAACCTCACCTAACCTAGCCTATCTAACCTAAGCTCACTTAACCTAAACTAACCACTAGTGTGTAAGAAACTTACCTTAAGTAAGAGATACAAGAGGATAGAGTGATGCGACTTGAATGAGAAAGTGGTGCCTTCGTCAGTATCCGTCTCTTATCACAGTACCATGCATGCTGATCTACACAGTACTGTACTGACACTGAATTACATCTTGGACACTTTACAGATGAAACAAGAACACCGTGAGCCCTAAAAATGACAATGGCTGCTGCTTCATTGTCCAAAATGCGCTGAATAATGCGGCAGCCAGCCAATGTTCATCCATTTCACACAGACACCATCTTCCAACTAGACCCGAATGTTGATTAGCGCACGAGTATTACGTCACCTCGGCACTCACGCTGAATGGCGCGCACGACTATGACATCATATCAACGCACACTGGTTGGCCAAATATTATAAAATAAAAGTTAAAATAACTTGAAAACTATAAATTTCCGACAAAAACGTTATACTGTAGAATAAATTATTTTAAAATTTTTCTCGATCTCCCCATATATGACTCAATATTCAGTTAGGTGGTGGCAACTGCTAAATATTAACCCTGGTTATTGTTTCACTTGCTCCCACCCAAATAATTTATTTGGTATTATTTTAATTTCTGGGTATTAAGAACATAAGAATGGAGGAAACTGCAGCGGGCCTATTGGTCCATACTGGGCAGTCCCATTTACACCCAACCCCTATTGCTCATACAGTATATCCATCCAACCTATGTTTGAAGCTATCCAGCATATTCGAGTTACTGATGATATTTGATAACTTGTTCCACTCGCCCACTACTCTATTTTTAAACCAATGTTTACCTATTTCACGCCTAAATCTAAATTTGTCTAATTTAAAACCATTGTTACGAGTTCGCTCCTGGTTGGATAGTTTGAGTACCTTTGTAATGTCCCCTTTGCTCAGCCCTGACTACCATTTATACACCTCTATCATATCGCCCCTCACTCTACGCCTCTCGAAGGAGTGCAAATTAAGATGCTTTAACCTGACTCTGTACTCAAGGTTCCTAATGCCCGGGATTAGTCTTGTCATTCTCCTCTGACTTCTTTCCAAGGATTCTATATCCATTCTGTAATACGGTGACCATAATTGAACTGTGTAATCCAAGTGAGGTCTCACAAGCACAAGATATAGTTTTAGGATGACCTCGCTAGTCTTGTAACCAACACTCCTTTGTATGAACCTAAGTACTGTACTTTATTAGCCTTGTTTCGAAAAAATACACATTTTTTTCTTGGTTTAAGGTTCCTACTTATTATTAGCTTACTACCGTAGATGTTCAGGCGGTTGGTCTGCTCTTTATTACTTTGTAATGAACTTTATTGTTCAGTGTTAGTATAGGAGGAAACCAGAGTTCCCAGAGGAAACCTGCTATATTTGGTAGTGTTACACTGGATAACACCCTTACCATGTGTGTTTGGGCCAATACTCAAGACCATAATAACATAGTGAAAGAGGTATGCCTGATACCGCTGTAACACCAGTACTGAATTGTTACACTTCCTGTTTCAGGGATTGAACATTGACTTCCTTTTGGAACCTCTTTCGCAAATGTCACTAATTTGTTGTATTGTTAGGTTACAACTTTGTCACACCTTAAATAACATCCTATCATCGGTTGTCACAAAATTTGAGCTACCTTTTGTTGGGTAATACATAACCAAATGATGGTGTTGATTTCCTTAATTCCTAAGTAAAGGTAAAATAGTTGTATTTTTCCAGTGAAAGTTCGCGTCTGCCATGCCGCATATTGTCTATCACAGCATTAACAAAACTCACAGAAGAGAACTGGGATGAAAGTGATGACAACATTTCACATCAGCTCATCTGTACGCCATCAAGATTCAATGGTGATTTTGATGATTATGATCATGATGACTCTGATTATGATGAGGATGTGTACTATGTGGATGAAGATTGTAAAGGTAAATAATGAAAGCGGTGGTAAAAATTACTTAGTTACCAACTGATGTTTTCGTATCCCTCCCTGTAGTTCCTTTAGGTATCAGTTTTTCTACTACCAACTTTGCCGTGACCTTGGCTGCTTGTCAAGTGTTGCCGCACAGACCCAGCACATGGTCTTTTACTAGATTTATCAATAATGGAATTTTTAACTCTTTAATCGTTTGGAGGCTATATTTGGGATACAATATTTATTGTTTGTTTTTTATAATTACAGTATGTAGTTTATTTTTATATTTTTAAACTATTCATCCTCAGTGTTTTATGGGCATTTTCCACCCTTATGTGGGTTAGCTGTGGTTACCTTATGGCAACTGCAAGGTCTTTTGCAGTCTCTCTTGTCAGGTACCTACCTCTAATGTTGTAATTTTTTGTAACTTCTCATGTCATTTTTGGCCTACCCATCCACATTTAAACTGGCTCATGTACCTCTTTACCCAATTGATCTCATCCATTCTCTCCACATGCTTAAACAATACCCAGCCACCCTCTTAACTCTGAACAGAACCTCCTGTCTTTCAATGTCACATTCCTCATCCATTCTCATCCTCTTTAACCGCCCATGTTTCACTGTCATACAACATCACATTTCTCATATCAGCCAGATACAGTCTTCCTTTCACTCAGAGGGAAGGTTTTCTTTCCATCAATAAAGACAGCAGTTCCCTAAACTTCCTCCAGCCACTTCAGACTTTTGCAACTAAGCAGGCTTCAGCACCCCACCAGCACTGATCATGTCACCCAGGTAACTGAACTCATTAACACAGTTCAAGGACATATCCCCAGTGTTGAGTTTCTCCAGCCTTGCTGTGGGCACATGGTTACCTGCACATACAGAATACAGCTCCTCCCCGACTTAGGATGGGGTTTGGGACCCAAATCCAGATCGTAAGTCGAAATGGTCGTAAGTCGAAAGTGCTTAAATAATACATAGAAAATCTAAAATGGGTGTCTCTTTTTCTTCTCAGCACCAAAAAACTCTCACTTTTAAGCTTGCCAGCCATTTTAAAGTGAATTACAAACGAAAATTTTCTCTGTGTATTGACGTTGGGACTCGAAAATACAGTACATAATTTGAAAAAATTTGGTAAGACTGAGGCAGGTCGTAAGTGCGAGTGGTCGTAAGTCGAGTAGGTCGTAAGTCGGGGAGGAGCTGTACTTAAAGACAACAATGTTCTGCAGTCTGCCAACTACTGCACTGCGCCTCTTGTATGGCCACTTTCCACACTCGTTGCTCATTATTGAGTTGCTACAAACACCTTTCTTGCAGACCACTCATGACCATTTTCCACTTTCCACCACAGGTCCCTTACCCAATGCACCCATACCATTAATCAATACTTTTGTTTTTGCCACATTCACCCACAGGCCCTTGTCTATTCCATCTTTCCATTTTTTAAATTTCTTCACTGTCTCTTCAATACTATTTTCTGTCAGCATTAAGTCATCATCATATAATAATTTCCAGGGCAGGCCAGTCCTAAAGTCTTGAGATATTGCCTCGAGGACCATGATAGATAGAAGTGGGTTAAAGACAAACCCCTGATGGACCCCTACTTTTATCTCAAATTCCTCACTTCCCTCACTATTTACTGTCACTGAGGTTTTTGATATCTCGTATAGTGAGTGTCATAACTTCTAGCTTTCTCATTGTCCACTTTACCACTTCACATAGTACTGTACCCTGTCAAATGCCTTCTTCTAAGTCTACAATATGAAGTACATTTTTCACCTTCCTTGAATATTTATCTTGTGAAATACAAATTTGCTCACCAAGGCAACTGCTGATAGTACTGATAGTGATTACCAAGAATTCAAGCATAGTCTCCACTTCATGACTTTGGTAGGGTTTGAAGCATTTGAGCAAATGAATTAAGAGACAATTTAGTTGATTCACTGAACCTGAATTACTCACTAGACTTCAATTTAACCATTGGTTTAAATGGGATACAGTGGACCCTGATCAACTGGGGAAGAAGACAATGTGTATGAAACATTATTTAATCAATTGTTGCTAGATAATATACCTTGCCATTAAAGGATGGACCATTTTGTGTTTAGTTGTAAGTTCACATGCTTCCTCCCATTGGCCATAAAGGGAATGCCATGCTTCAAATTTTGTTTTATTACATGTTACTTATGTTGTTCAAGAAGCTTTGTTTATCAAAACACTTACAGTATCATGTTTCAGAATCAACCCTGTAATATTGATATATTAAACTTTAACAGACCTGACAAAGCAATATCATCAGAGCAACCGGACTGGACCCAATCATTCCAGCATTCAGTCACAGAAGGTTGGTTTACAGTTTGAGTTGTAAATTTTTAGATTTGTAATGTTCACTTTTCAACATCAGTCATATAAGTAAGAAATTATGAAAGATGAATGGATTATACAATATTGTGATTCATTGTACAATATGGCCTTAAGATCACGGTTACATTAAATTTCAATATTTAGTTTAATTCAAAAGAACATGTTTCTAAAATTATAAAGAGTTTAGCCTGTACTGTGATCCCCTGCAGGTACAGTATGTAACTCTACAGTTATTGAATGTTTTTTTTTTATCAAGTTTTTTCTTTCTTAAATTTTTTCATGTGTGATTAAGGTCCAGTACCTGAAGGTGCAGGAGGTTTATAATATTCATCTTAATACAGTGACCCCTCCGTTAACGAACTCAATCCGTTCCAGAAGGTCGTTCGTTAACCGAAACCATTGTTTCAATGGGTTTTTGGGTAATTGGTTCCAGCTCATCAAAAATTTCCTAAATTCAACAAAAATGGTAGAAAAGTTCACTTACTTTGAGGTGTGTATGTAGAAGGCTCCTGGATGATGATGATGATGATGGGATTTAGAATGGGGGTGGAGGAGAAGGAAGAGAAGGCATTGGGGTGGAAGAGAAGTCACCCCATGGCGCCATTTCACCCATAAAATTTTAGCTCTCTTGGTGTAATTCAAGATTATTTTCTTTAAATCAACACTGCACTGCATTATATATTGTCAATATGTAAAATATATTTCAAAATGACCAATAATTTGCTTGGAAACACAGAAAAAAAGCATTTAGTTGAAGAGAGTATCAAGCAAGATGTTACTTCCAGTGAAAACAGAGAGAGACTAACTCCTGTTTGCTGTGTTAAGAGGCTGGATGCCGCGCATTAAACTAGTCACTTTACCTTCAATTATGTTCAATAATTGTTAAAATGACTAAAAAATTGAATATTAAACTTTTAAAATTATTGAATAGTATAAACTTCTTGATATTTACTAAAATAGTAAGAAATTTAAGCCCTTGAACCGATTAATGTATTGGCGGACTGATACTAAAGCTGGTTGCCCGGTCAGTGCAAGTGAAAACATGTTGAGGTCGGTTCGTAAGAACTTCGTTAACCGAATTTTTTTTCGTTAACCAAATTGAAGTTCCTTATGGAAGGCAGTTCGTTAATCGAAATTACGTTAACCGAGGTGTTCGTTAAACGAGGGGTCACTGTATATCTTCAATACATGAAAAATCATGATGAAATGTACGGTAAGTAGTACAATACCCTGTACTGTACTGTACTGTACTGTATAGTATATCCTCTTAAGATGTTATCTGGTTATATTGTTTGAAGTGGTATATGAGAATAGTAAATAGTAAGGGAATAACTGTACAGTACTTTTATATTAGGAAGTTTTAACATTGAGGTGAATCAGAGTTGATGAAACAATAATTTGATACTGATATGTTTTCAGTGTAACAATAAATAAAAATCTTTGGTTGATGCTTATTTTCAGGTTGAGAAGTTTCAACCATCTGAGAAGTTATTCAAAAAATATGCAGGAAAGATTTGTTTGGAAAAATTTGAAGGACTTAAAGGTTTTGGTGGCAATGTTACTAACCGGATAGTGGAAACTCAACGCAGAGCTGAAAATGAAAGGTGAAATCTCATTTTTGAAAAATACATTAATTAACATGATATTTTTTAATGGAATCATGAAATATAACTAAAATTACATTCCAGGTATACGCATATACGTACAGTATATTTATCTGTGATAACTCATGTGATACACTTTTGTTACTCAAAATTTTCATTGTTACCAGACTGTTTTCTGACATAATATACTGTATCATTAAGCAAATTAAGTCATACTACGTTAGAACTTTTTTAATAATATTTTCCATTATTTTCAAGCTTAATATAATTTTATGACTTGAACAAGACATGCTATGACCCTTAGTGAATTACTTTACATAATAACCTGTTAAATGCCTTCTCTAATTTTACAAATATGAAGTACAATTTTCTTTCCTTCCTAGATATTTCACATTTAGTTGTCTGGCAGTGAATATTGCCTACCTGGCATGAATCCAAACTTCATGTCCACTTTACCAATTTCTCAATTACTTTTTTCCACAGCATTTATAACTTGATTTAACAGCATGAGGTCCCTTGTAATTCCCATGTTGAAGTGCATCACGTTTACCATTGTAAATATTCACAATCACACCCTCCCTCCAGTTGTCTGGAGCAGTACATTCCATCATTTTACAACTACAGTATTCCAGAGCTTTGAGATGCCTTTCCATTTTTCATTATGTCAATTGCTTCCTTCACTCATTCTCTTTCAATCCTTGGGCATGGTCCCTGTACTGGTTCTGCTACTCCTAAGCTGCCCCTGTCCCATTTGTACTCTTCATTCAGTCGTCAATCATGGTATTTTCTCCAAGATCCTTTAATTTCCTTTTTATGAGCACCCATATTACTATGGTCATTTCTCATGCACTGCTCACTACCAACATCCTTGTTTCTACCCTTATTTACTTGGTTATTCTGATTGCCTCACCTCTTACTTCTACACTATCCAGCATATCAGCAAATGCATCCTGTTTATGCTTCTTAGCATTGTAAACCTCTCTTCTGACCCTGCATTTGATCTCCAGGTACTCCTTGTCACCACCCACAATCCAGGCCTTATACAATCTTTTCTCCTTTATCATTCTTCTTACTTCATCGTTTCACCACCATGTTACTGTATGTCTGGCTGGGTCCATTTGTCCATCCACACATCTTATCATCTGCACTCAGCAGACCATCCTTTATTTTGGCTCAATATCTTGTTAACTACCCCTTACATTGTCACTGGCTGTTTCCACACTTCTCAGCTCAGCATAAAATGGTTCTCTTACATTTTGTTCCTTCAATTTCCACACCTTCCTTCTTGGATCAAACACCTTCCCATCTTCCATTCTTTGCAGCATACATTTTTCCTCTTCTAAATTATTTCTCTCCTTTTTTAACCTATTTTGTATTAACTATCATTTACCTTCAAGAAGTTTCATTGATAGGTGCATGTCATTTATTGAAATAATGGCATTGGAAAGTTTCTTAATAGATGTATCCAATTACAGGCAAAGAGTCCGTGACAAATCAGAGAGAGCAACAGTGGAGCAAGTGCTTGACCCACGAACTCGGATGATTCTTTTTAAATTTCTCAACAAAGGAACTATCACAGAGGTAATCCTTGTATACTGTATATTAAGTTGTGGCCTAATAATTTTAAGACTGGTGAAATTTAGGCATTCATTGATATTACTACTGATAACTTCAACATTATCATCATTGCCTTTTCTCTCCTACACAGTACTGTAGTATGGCTTCTTTAAAATCTCTGTAAGACTTTGTGAAGACTTATGTACATTATCTGCCCTAGACATGGAATTTGTCCTTTCCCATGTGTGTGTGTGTGTATAATCGCCCTAACACACTGTAAACACTCTTGAATCCTAGATTTTCTAATATTGGTAATCCACCAGTTGAGCTCAAAATGTTTATAGAAGAATTCTGCTTAAGGTTTCATAATTGACAGAGTGTTCTGTTGACAGATAAATGGTTGCATTTCTACTGGCAAAGAAGCAAATGTGTATCATGCCCTGGGAAGTGATGGCCAAGACTATGCCGTGAAAATATACAAAACATCCATTCTCACCTTCAAAGATCGGGACAGATACGTCTCTGGGGATCACAGGTATAATCCTTAAAGATTCACTAGAACATATCTTTTAATGTATAGCACTGTCTTAGACATAGTCTATTTCCAAATAAAAGAGATGGAACAAACAAGCAATAATATATTTATTATAACAGTATGTTTGTTTAAATTCATTGTTTTGATTTATGGCTTATGATCTTTAACGTTTTTTTTTTTATGAGATGCTTTCACACTGAACACCCTTTACACACCTGGTAATAAAATGAGTACACTGTCAGCTACACTTGCCAGTGGGGAAACAATTATCTGATGGACTGTCATACCTATTAACTCCACTACAGGGACACTTTTTTGAAAATTTTGTTTGGCTAACATCAGATGAGTTTATTCAGCTAAGAGGTGACCCCACACACAAGGAGTTAGGATATTGAGGTAACTCACAAGCACCTGAATTTTGAAAGTTAGGTGATCTGCACATTCCCAGACACATTTCTTCATATCAGGAAATGGCTTCTGAAAATATGTCAATTGTGTGCAGTCACTGTTCGTTCCTGGACTTTACAACTCAGATACTATCACATTCTATCTCTTTTATGGTCTTCTTCCCAATCCTCCTTTCAACTGTACTGTCAGAATCTTAGTTACCAGCCTGTTACTCATCATACTCTTCACTACTATGTCAGTTTGCCTTTATTCCTGTGCCTGTAAAGCTTCTTTAGTTCTTCTGTCCATACACCTTCCTCAACTTTGTCTGTTCACCATCAGAGCTCTCTTTTATATGTGCCTTTTCCTTCTTTGGTATAAGATGACCAGACATTCAGCAGTACATGTTGGTGCACTGGGGGTTGAAGGTTTGGCCGTGATAAATGCATCAAGAGTCATTTGTTGTGCAGTCTTCCTCTTCTCCTCAAGCACCTCGTAGTATGCTCGTAATTCTTTCTTGACATTGCTGATGATAGTGCGACTTTGGTCAACATTATGGTCCATTTCTAATGCCATATCCATTGCCATCTCAGATGAAGAAATCAGTTTCTGTAGGTTCCGTACAGTGAGGAGTTGAGTTGGAGTTTCATCTGCATCTTCTCCCGTTGCAAGTGGCATTTCTTCCTTCCTACGTCCAATGTAACTGCCACACATGATCTCTTAACAACATTGCTGGGAGTTTTAGTAGCTGGTCGCTTAGGCATAGCGAGATCACACAAAACACACACCAGCACGTGTGAGGCTGAGGCGAGCGGGAGCGTATGGCGGAGGAATACGTACACACGTACACATGCTGTCCTACGCTACGGTTGAGGCGCGCGGTTCAAAATTTTTGCTCGTAAGATTTTGCGAATAAACGGGGCAACCATTGCGAATAGTGGAAATAGATAACATTAATTTGATTGCATATAAACGGCGTTACGAACAACCGTGGCTATGAATAACGGGGTTTGCCTGCACTGTATAAAGAGTCATCCACTTCAGACAGGCATCAGGACCCTTTGCTTGCAAGGCATTTGCTCTACCAATGAGCTATTGAGTAACTAGGTGACAAAATGTAAATGATAACAGAAGAACAAATGAACAAGGGGATTCAATAACATAATAAGTGAACACATCATATTTTTGGAGCAGTCTTTCAAAGTGAAATCTTGTAATTTGTAACAGTGTTTTTTTACTTTTGTCACTTTTACTTTGAAATCCACTGATTCACATCTAAACAGAAAGAACAGAAAAGGCACTGCATGCACATTGTTGTTTCATTGGTAGGGTTTGGTGGTTTTAGGCTTTAAGTTTTTATCTTATATAATATCACAGACTAAAGTGAGGAGAATATAATTTGCATTGCTAGAATCCTTGCAAGACAGCGAATAATTTGAATATAAAATTAATTAGAACATGTCAGTTCAGTGACATTTTATAAGAGGACAGATAAATAAATATGCACTAGACCTTGGCATCAACTGTCAAACATATCACCTCACCTTTCCCCCCCCTCCCCCCTTTTCCATCAGCTGATCACTAGTAAACAGACCATTTAACGTCCCATAATTTTAGCTGTGTTGATTTATGAGTGTTTGTTTTAACATAATACTACAAAAACACAATGTTCTGTTTATTTAGGAGATGGGCTGAGGTGCATCTGGGTAGACTCTCAGTCTTTTTAGTATTTTGTGTTTCTCTCAAGTACCAAACTAAATTATTTCATTGAAACAACACTTCGATTTAGTGAGAATTCGGTTTAAATCGACTTCTCTTGGAACGTATCTCGTGTTATATCGACGTTTTACTGTAGTATAACTAATATTCATCATTTGAATGTTTGAGTGTGCTTGGTTTTAGGTTAATGATATGTTGTAGTCTTGTACCTTAGTAGATTTCTCATTAATGTCTTCTTTGATTATCTTTATGGTTCAGGTTTCGTCATGGATATGGAAAGCACAACCCCAGGAAAATGGTTCGCACATGGGCAGAGAAGGAGACAAGTAATTTGTTCCGTATGCATAACTGTGGTTTGCCTGTCCCACGGCCTGTGGTTCTACGCTCACATGTGCTGGTTATGGAGTTCCTTGGTACAGATTCAATGCCATCTCCAAGGTTGAAGGTAATGATTATTGGTGCTTTGAGCATCTGTTAAGTTTACTATCCTTTAATGTTTTTTAGTCCACGAGTATGGTTTTTACTGTTCAGTATTATATAAATGAATCAGATTTATCACATACTTTTTGTGATTAACATTGATAAAATTTCCTTATCCTATTGCTTATAATATCAATTAAATTATTTTATATCTTTTGTTTTGTTCCACAGGATGCAGACATTTCTGAATCCAAGGCACGAGAGTTGTACTATGATCTTGTGGTTCAAATGTGGATTATGTACCGTGAATGCCATCTGGTCCATGCTGATCTCAGTGAATTTAATCTCCTGTAAGTTTTGATAAACAAAAAATTAAGATATTTTGTTTCATCCTTCATGAAGCTTTGATTTATTTCAGAAAGGTAAACTGTCACATATACATACACATACACAATGAATGCATATAGGAGTTTAATTATTCTTCATGGGTCTCTGTGCATTAAATATATTTCCTGCCCCAAAAACTCGTGTGACATGGCAGTCAAGACAAAGATTCAGCCAAGCATGAATCAGGTCACTCTGGAACCCCTAATGAAATGTGAGATGTAGTGAGATGATATGTAGTATCAGAGATAGGTGATGAGGAGACTGTCTGGTTGCTAATTGGCCTGTGATGAAAGTGTGTGGTACATTCAGTATGCTCATAGGCTGTGCGGCTGACCCATTGTGAAGGTAGATCAACACCTGTCACATAGTTACGACCTAATCTGCACTAAATCATGTACTTTATAATTGTTACACTATTTATGTGGTGAGATGATAGTGATAAAGGTAGTACTGAAGTATAAGGTTGTGTTGAGGGTGGGTGAGATTGTACAATTTCAAGGTCCCTCATTCCTGCCTGTTGTGGCCATCTTGGCCACCATGCCACCACCCACACCATGTATATCATCCACTATCTCTAAGTATTTGCAAGCTGAAATTACATGATTGTAGAGTAAATTATGTTATTGGCATTCTAATATGATTTTCTGAAGGGTAAGGTAGCAAAATAACTTCAAGGTGTTCAGCTGCCTCAACTGTTTGTTTTATCCAGCTGATTTGGGGGAGGGGGCACTGTAAGCCCCCCAATTTTTTTTTGAGATCTGACCAATATCATGGGAATTTTGAGCCCACGTGCATTTGATATTAGGAGGTATTCTGAGGTCAATAGTAATTATCTTTTACCACAATTTACTATAGCTGAAAGTGGAAGATGATCAGAATAAAATAACAATTCCAACAGAGATATAGTAATACTACTGTACTGTACTCTTTTATTTTATAGAAATTTGCAGATTATTACATAGAAATTAAACAGAAGTTAGTCATACTTTTTTACTTTTATCCTCTTCACCAAATGATCGGCTCGTTAGCCGCTTGGGCGATCGGTCACGTCTCTGTTACGCACTGTTGGCAAGTACTGGGCATGCACCGGCTCCTGAATGTACCTGAACCTGCTCCAGTGTTGGTCAAGTCTGGTCTTGAAAGAGCTCACACTCGGTGCCTTCACAACACTTTCTGGTAGATTGTTCCAAGAGTTCACAACTCTCACTCCGAAAAAGTTTGCAAGAACGTATCCACAATGTTAAGTGAGGACTGGGTGTAGATTATTTCTTATAATTATTTATTTGTTTATTTTAGTAAAGTAAATTAGTGGAAAATTAATATAGCAATAATATACATACGTATAGAAGATTTTATAGTATAAACCGCAATAAATATACAAATAGAAAAAAAATATATAAAATTTTGTGATACAAAATTGCAGCAGTACAATACTGCATTAATCATGCTATGAGGTGACATGAATTGTAAGAAAATATAATTTTTTTTACTACACATGGAAGATGTTTTGTAAAACAAAGAGACCTGTACTGTATATGTGCATTATATAATCATATATTTATTTCCATGCACCTGCTAAGTTTTTAATGTGCAGCCAGGGAGGAGTGAGCACTGCTTATTTTGACTGTGGAGCAATGTGCACATTTTATTTGTTTAATTAAATAAATCAGGTATATGGACCTGCCCTACTCTGTATAGTTTAAATGAGTGAGGTTTCTATGTACATGCAGATTTATTGAGTAAATTTTATATGTGGAGGGGAATTGAAATGAGGAATATTTTATGTTTTTTTTATTTTCCTTTTTTAATTTTAATATGCATTCTTGTTTCCATAGATACCATCAAGGTCGACCATTTATCATTGATGTATCTCAGTCGGTGACTCCAGATCATCCACACTCACTGGAATTCTTACGAAAGGATTGTACCAACATTACAGGTTTGTGTTTTTATCATTTGGGTCTGTTTAGTTTATTAAAGTTCCAATCTTGGTTACATAATCTAAGCAGGAATCAAAATGAAACATGTGTATGAATGTTGGACTACTGTCAGTGAGTGCGTGTTAATGTTCTGTTGTGATTTAGATATACAGTACTTTATGACCTTGAACTGATTTTTTCAATGATTGATAGAATACTAAAATGGCTTGCAATTAGGTTCCAGCTTTTTTGTTTTCTAAATTATCTCCCTCTGTCTGTCCATTGAGAATTTTTCTTCACTAAAAGCATGATGGTCCATTAGAGTAACACCAATATCACTTTACATCTCTGATTAGTTTTACCAACACCTTTTTTAATCATTTTTACTTTTTGAAGTATTTGAGATATGTATACAGTGTATTTGAAAATCGTCTATTGCTCACATATCTTATGTTGGAAGAGTTATAATTTTTTATTTAGAATGCTGTATAGTTGTGTTTTAGTGCTTGTTTGTACTGTACTGGGAAACCAACATCTATTTCTAAATATTTCAACCATTCCTGCATTACAAAACCTACATGTATTACTTCCAGAATATTTCCGTAAAAAAGGAGTGCCCACCATGACAATCCAAGAATTGTTCAACTTTTTAGTGGATCAAACTATAACCTCCCAGAACCGTGATGATCACTTAGAGAAGATGAAGACCCTTGCCTGTTTGCGACCAGTTGGACAAATGACTGATCAAGAGAAGGTGGATGAGGAAGTGTTCAAAAATGTCTTCATTCCAAAAACTCTGGATCAAGTCAGTGCAAAAGACCTGTATTTAGCATTTAATTTGGTATATGGTAGTTGGAATGGGATGTATTAAGTCAGGTCTTTCATGAGGGAAGAGGAAGTAAAAAAGTACAGAGTATAAAATTCTTTGAGTGTTTGAAAAAAAAATGTGAAAATTGTTGCTGGAGGGACAGCCAAAGTTATTTAATTCTGAGAGAGAGAGAGAGAGAGAGAGAGAGAGAGAGGTTATGAATCTTCATTTTTCTTTGAGATTATGCATAGTATAAAGACATAACTAACTTTCTAAGTTTTGGTGAATAAATCACAGAAAAGTAGATCCATCTGATGCACACATCCTTGAAACTACTGAACAGTTGACAGTCCAGAGAAACCTTGGAAACTGGTATTGTACAGGAGGCAGAAACTTCTCATCACAAAATATGACCCGTTGCTAAAAGTTGTCCTCCATGTCCGTGTACTGTACTGTCTCGCAAATTCAATTTGTTGCTCCTTGTGGTGTTATGTTAATACTGTAAAGGTTTAACAACTGGGATGTGTAAGTGAGCACCTGCTGAATTCGTTTACCACACTACTGCTTGTGATGTGTACTGCAGTTGTAACTCCCCTTTGATGTTACTTCCTCTATTTATAAGCCTAGCTTACAAGCATTCTTTAACCTTTCGGTCTTCATACGGTGTTGGTGAGTGAGGGTGGCCTGAACGGTATGTTTTCATCTGGATGCTTTCCTCTACATAGCTACTTCTTAATCCTTTTATTTTATTTTTTTTTAGGCATTAGCCCACCGGGGCACAGGTCATTTTATAATGACCCATGTCAAGACTGGGGGGGGGGTGGTGGTGGATATAATAAAATAATGGTAATAATAATAATATTAATACTGTATTAATATTAATAAATTAATAAAAATTATAAAATAATAATAATGACCGAATAAAAAAATCAAGAGAGAGAAATGATATACCTGTACAGTATATGAGAAATAATACAGTATACAGTACAGTATACCCTTGATAACTCGTCCCATATGGGGCTCAGGCCTTGCCGAGTTATCCCAAATTCCGACTTATCGAGGCACTTCCCTCTCCTACAAAAATACAACAATAAAAAATTATTGACCCATAAACAGTATATGTACATGTACAATAATTACTAAATGTAAAAAAGCAACACTTACCAGCACTGCAGGCGAAGAATGAAGCATCATAGTAGGTGACACAGAGGTATGGTAGGTGATACAGAGGCATGGTAGGTGGCGCAGGTGTCCAGATATGCTGAGATTTTCCCAGATAATTTTAAATGTCTCCGCATTTCCTGAGTTATATTATAATACATTCCGAGACCATATCCGTGCCGAGTTATATGAAATTCCGAGTTATCAAATGCCGAGTTATCGAGGGTTTACTGTATATATGTTGTGTTGTCAAAGTAAGAGAAACAATTGAGACCCTGCAATTGTGTGCAAATGAGGCAGAAAGTCAGATCAGCAACCTGGGACTTGGTCAAAATTTTTGTGGTGCCATATAGCAGCAGGGTCTAACATTATGCTTCCAATATTTTCCCAGGCAATAGTACCTCCCTGTTTGATAGCTTCATGTTTATTGTGTTTCTGTCTTTGGCTCTGCTACCTCCACTGAATGTACACCCCTCCTATACAACAAAATCATAGCTCACCTCATTTCTCTTCTGGTTTCATACTAGATGTGGTGTTGTGCTTATGGGGACTATTTGCAATGAAATATAGATGTTGGACTTGCTCACCTGTGGTTCCCAAATACCCATTTATATGTAAAAGGGTCAGTTTCGAGACACACAAGAATATGACTCAATACAGTATTGGCAATGCTTCATATTTCATAACCGATAACATGAGGGATGAACATTTCAGTCATCATTAATATATCTGTGGATGGCTCTTAAGTGGATATATCATTGAATCACATACAGGTGTCCCCCACGTTATCTAAACTCAGTTTGTGGAAATTCACCCATACGGAATTTGTAAATTAATGACCACTAAATTCGGTTTTATGGAAATAGGGGTAAACTTTCAAAATTTTCATCAAAAAAATCATGATACCATATTTAGTGTGGATTTCTTGGTGTTTGCTGTCACCAAGCGTGAGTACTCACTACTCAGTGTACCCACACCGCTGGACCCAGTTTGTTTATATCTCCCATTGTGTATGCTTGATCTCTTGACCCCAGCTCTTAGATTTTACACTTATTTGCATATCTGATTCAAGACTTTACAGTGTATTACCTTTATTCAAGACAAGTGGAAAGAAGAGATTAAGTACAAGTGAAAGCAGTAGTGCTAAAAGAGCCCATAATGGAATTATATTTGATTTAAAACTTGATGCTTTATGGAATTTGATGTGGGAGAAAAACTTAGCCAGATCTAAAAAACATTAGGGCTTGCCATGTCACCCAATAATTCTCATTGCACCACCTTACGTCACACAGCACTCAACATTATTTGTGGTGAGTTAAATTCAAGTGTTTTGTGTATTTATCATCATATTATATCATAAAATAATCAGTGTACTGTATGTGTTAAATGTGTATTTTTATTCATAAGTGTGCTTGTATTACAGGTACTGTACTTCTTTTTGCCAAAAACATATCTTTAGGAAAGCATCTCCAATTATATAATGGAAGTCAATGGGAAAATCAGGTTCAAGTTACGGTTAACCTTTCAAGGATGCATCCCTTCCGTAACCTAGGGATTACTGAATTTACCTTTAGTGTTTCTTCGATGTGCATTCATTATTCAGAAGTAAATGTGCCAATTTTCCTCAATTGGGATAGTAAAGTGACTTTGAGTATTGTATTTCAAACTTTCAAACGATGAATGACTCAAAGCTTTGATCTAGTCAAGCATACCAACTGACCAGATGTAGTCAAGATTAGGCTCTTGTTATACTGTATTCCTCTAGTTTTGAATACTGTACTGTACTCACTAGACACAACTGGGAAGATATTTGTGTCTTAGACTGTACATATGACTTAAAGTTTGTTTCAAATGTAGAATTTGGTTGAAGAAAATAAGTTTGATTGTAACTTTTGTATTGTAAAATGTTTGCCACAGTATTTTGTTTAAAGTATGTTATGTAATGTTACAGGTTATTGATTTAGAACGTGATCTTGAGCAACTGAAATTGGGTGAAAAGACAGAGAAAGACTTCCCCTATCATAAAATTATAGGGTTTAAGAAGGACCTCACAGGAGTAGAAGTACCATCTGAGGATACAGTAGATTCTGGGGGAGAGGCAAGTGAAGGTAAGTAACAAATCACTTGATAATTATTTTCTAGTACGTACAGTATTGTACTTAGTCATAAATTGTAGATGACTCATTTAACACTTGTGTGGTACAGCTTCAACAGTCTGGTTTTGGGTGGCTGAAATAGACATGAACATCACTTTATATAGTATTATGGTAGTACATAGAGCAAGAAGAAAATTTATCCAATATAACCTTTTTAGTAGGTAGAGTTTTAGAAGCATAGATGATGGTCAACTTTACGGCAAAAATTCTATATAAAGTTTCAAGTGTTCCCAGTGTTAACTAATTCACATACTTTGTGAATGTGAAATATGTAACTTATGCCTGTAAAAGATGACTTGTGAATATACGTGGTGGAGGCTTTAGTCTTCGGAATCCATGTAAACCCTAACCTATGATGGCAGCAGCTAATCTGCAAGTTAGCTGCCCCCCTCCCCCCCCCACCCCAGCAAACTGTAGCCTATAAAATTACAGTTGTCCAAGCTCTGAAACCTCCCAAGTTAGGGTTGTCACACAGTGTGTGAGCAACTTGCTCTTTATTTGTTTGGGCTAACCTAAAAAGTGGGAAATTGGACCAAGGCATCTGTCTCCCAATGCTGCCTTTTCATAGGGAAAGCTAGGTCCTAGGCTTCATTTGAGGGGTTTGGGCTGGGCTATGCAATTTTTGATGCCACATTTAAGGTAAGTGTGTGTTTTCCTTTTGTTTTGCTATTAATAATGTACAGTATATTGTAATGAATTTTGATGTGACTTACGTGGAAATCCCCCAGAAGACAATGTTAGTGGGTTGGGTGAGGAAGGAATGGGATGGCGAGGTAGCTCCCACAGCTTGGGTTGCCAAACGCTACCATTTGTCAAATTTTCGATGCATTCGGCGAATTGGCTGAGTTTTGGGGAATACGGGTATATTTTCCATTGATGCTGAGCAGCTTGCACATCCTGGAAACATAAAATTTCCGTTTGATGCTTAGTAGCAATGATATCCTAGAGTAGTGTTGATGAGAGGGTAGATGATTTGACAGTAAGGGATTTGTGTGTCACCCATGCACTGTGTCCCATTGGGCACAATCTAAGGTGTGTAGTCAGTACAGTACTGTTTATTCATACATTATCACTATTGATACAATGTTTTCATTGTATCACATGTTTTAAGGGATCTGTTCTGTGCTGATAAGTGGATTCATGGCATGGTTTGGGTAGCTTGGCAGGAAAAGTGTCATTCTGGAAGTGAGTATGGGAGTGTTTCTGTGATTCCTGCCCAGGTCACACTAGAATTACCTAGTGTTGTACGAGTCAACGAAAAAAGTGGCGCCGCCAGCGTCTGCGTAAACGGCAGAGAAATTTTATGCTGTCAGCGTCGGCGTAAACAATTTCATAAATTGACGCCGTTAGCGTCAGCGTCAACATCTAGCGTCAACAAGTTTTCAGTGATGTACAAATGCAGCCCCGAAAAGCGTATTCTCCTGTGTATGGGAGTAACATATGCAAAATAAAAAAAATATTCATTAATGTTAATCATTTATTATGATTTAATTATATAATTTTAATTATTCATTTGTTCCCCGCAAGAATACTAGCATCTCAAAATGCTTGTCGCTCATTCTGCTGCGCTTGGGCCTCAAGACGACATCCTTGTCCATGGAGAACATGCGCTCCACGGGGTGTTGTATTTCATGAACAACTCCCTCATGGCCTTGTCGGTCGTCTTTATAACAAGATACCCGGTAATTGAAAATCGAACTTGGAAAAATAAAACATTTTTGAAGTCGACGAACAAATTGACGCTTGACGCTCTGCTCGGGTGAAAAGTTGACTGCGTCACCTGTAGCGTCACCTGCCCAAAAAATTGATGGCCTCAGCGTCAGCGTTAACAAAAAGTTGCCGCCGTCCATTGAAGGCGTTAAATTAACGGCATCAACGTACAACACTGGAATTACCCATTATAGTAATTCCTTCTTTCCTCACACAGCTAATCTGTGGAATGCTTTGCCTTCTTCTGTGTTTCTATCCTCGTTTCAAAAAGCTGGTTTTCTGGCACCTTCATGGTGTAGATTAACAGTACTCTTTTTCTCCTCTAACTTTTACTCTTCCCCGGGGTCTGGGGCTAGTCCAGTGACCCTTTTGTTTTGAATGACAACATATGCAGAGGGGTTTCTGACCAGAACAGAACCATTTTTTCAGTCCTGTTAATAAAATTAAATTACAGAACCAATCCCTCATTTTTTGCATATGCATATTTTGAATTGTTATTCTGCAGCTAATAAAAAGATTTATACTGCATTGGAATTATCAGAAACTGGGTGACAGTTTTTCTCTCTGTAAATTTGATCGATAAAGATCATTGGTACTCAAAATCTATAGGGTAATAATTTTTGTATTTTACATATTTTGCATTTTTCAAAGAACCTTCACTGAAAACCTGGAAGATGAAATTTTCTTGATTTTCTAGTATGAAGGCCATTGGTACCCAAAATACTGTATACAGTTGATGAAATAATTTTTTTTGTCTATGCTATAGTGAATATAAAGTACACTAGTAATCATTGATCTCTCTTAAGAGTCATTATGCAGAAATGCAATACATTCATCATTATAGGGAATTCATTCATGTTTTATAAAGTATTTATGCTGATTTTGTTTAGGCACTTTTATGGTCCTGCCACCATCTGCAAGGGCATTTAGTGTTTGCTTTTCCCAACTGTTCATCCAGCTAAAGGTTTTCAACTTGGTTGTGGCATAAGCCTTGCAAAAGAAAAGTTGTGATATCTTTTAACTGCTTTTAGTTGGAAAGAAGAAATACCGGTAGTTCTCTCATGATCCCTCTCTTAAGGTTTGAATAAATTAAACACGAATAGTATCATAATTAAGCTTGCAAACCACTTTCAAAATGGTGGACCTTCAGTGAAGATGACCAAAAATTTTCAGAAGATGATGAATCTACAGATGAAGCAACAAGAGAGAAGGGCGAGCCTACCACAGCCGGACGACAAAGAGGAGAATCTCCATCTTCAAAGAAAGAACGTAAAAAAGCCGTCAAAGATGCACAGGCTATGAAAAGAAAAAACAAGGTGAAAAAACACATCAAGAAAAAAGCTGAAAAGGATAAAAGAAAGAAGCACTAATGTAATATGAATAAAATTGTTTATGATAATTTTTTCTCCTATCCTTAATGAATAAGGCAAATAATGTGAAGAGTAATGTATTATTTATGTTAGAAAGGATTAAGTTTGGAGGAAGATGCACAGAATGAAATATAGCATAGTGAGGCAAGTAAGGTAGTGGTTCCCTGTGAATGTGAAATTCTCGCATTTATGTTTGGTAAATTGTTCTTGAAAAGTTGTCCATAACTTGGAGTTCCATAATGGAAACGCAATCTTCCTATTTACTTATTTTTGCAGAGATGTGTATTGTACCAAGAAAATATTGTCACACTAAGACATAATAAAATAACACTTGATCATACTGTATAATAAACCTTTTTAAACATAGAGTTAATCCGCTGGTACTCTTGGCCTTGGTGGGAAATTTAACCTTTCATGGTTTTTCGATGCAGATAGCGTCGTTTACAATCTCACCCCTTCGCAGTCTTTTGCCGTAGCAGGAATGGTTTTTCCATTTTAGTAAACATTGGGTAGAGCGATCCAGACGTAAATTGCACCCTTAGAGATTATCTTCCAGCTCACGAAGCTAGTGGGAGGAACTTAAGTGGTTGATAGGGCCGGTCCACTGTTACTGTGTTTCTGTTTATGGGAGGGATGCTCTCAGTGTGAGATACAGCTGAGTGTGAGGAGGGGTTGCACCAGCATGGGAGCGCTTAGCGATGCTATTGTGTTGAATGACCATGAGAGGGTCAATGGAATAATGGTTGTTCTATAATGATATTTTATTAGGAATACACAATATTAGGAATTCAACTTACAAGATAACATGTTGATTGGTGTGTGAGGTGGAGGAATGGGATGTACTGTAAAGGAGAGAGGGTGGCACTACTGTCATCTGCCTCACCCCACCCCAGATCAAACCATCATAGCACTTACAGCTTTACATCTAAGGTAATGGCTTTATGGGCTTTTTTAGGACCACTGCTACCACTTAAACTTACAAATATCCCTTGTTTAACGATGGAGTTGCCTTCCACACCTATGCTTTTATTTTTTCTTATTTTATAGTTTTATACAGTATTATATTTTCTTTATTTCTAATTCACATAAGAGTATTGTAATGGTTTTTCCACGACTTATAGTTTTACTACCTGTAACACTGGCAACAGACCACTTATGGTACTTTACAGCTGGGGAAGTGAAACCAGATTAATGCAATTCTGCCCATTCTGCCTCTAATGTATGTGTACCAAAGGCTTAGTACAGTATACAGGTTCTCCTCGACTTACGGCATATTCGACTTACGACACCCCGGACATACGACGGCCATGGTCGTATAAAATATTTTTCACTTTACATATTTTCGAGTCCCGACATTAGTGATCGCACTGTGTACTGACAAAATTTTTGTTTGTAATTCCTTTAAAGTTGCTGGCAAGCGTAAAAGTGAGAGTTCTCGTGGTGCTGAGAAGAAAAAGAGACACCCATTTTAGAATTTCTATGCATTATTTTCGCCTTTTCGACTTACGACCAATTCGACTTACAACCTGGTTGTTGTCAGGATGGAACCCCGTTGTAAGTCAAGGAGAGACTGTACAGTGTATTATATCCACTTTTGCTGTTCATTCCCCTCACCAGTTAGTGCTGCACAACATACTGTACTGCACACTGAGAATGGAATAGTATTGTTTTTTGGGCATTAAACAATCTTCTGCTTTTTATAAGTGTATTGTTTTGCATTTACAAATGTATTCCCATTTTTGGATTTACGTGAATTTTAATAATTTCATATACTGTACATCTAATGGGGAAGTAGTCAACATTTCAAAATATTGATACAAATTGTCAAATAAGTAATAGATTCTGTGAATATAATACAGTACATTATTTTTCACATAGTACAGTACTGTAGATCATGAAATTTTATACATCTTATTGTAAAGAAATATGAAAAGATGGGCTGAATGTTACTGGTCTGTAATTTATATAAAGAAAAACAAATTACATAATACTGATATGAATAATAAAAATAAATTCAATAATTTATTACATCTGTGATTGCTGAGTTACAATAACATCATGATTAAAATGTTTTGCATTATTTATTTTTTGCTAATACTAGTATGTATATATATAGCACTGAATGAGGTCAAGGCAAACCAAAGTGCTTAAAGCTCTAAGCAAATGAAAACGATATTGAAAGATGTAGTACACTATGGGATCATTATATTTAAGAATACACTTAACGATAACATATCTAGCACAAAAATATCATACTGACAGTCATGTTCATAAGTCATGTAAACAGAGAGAGGAGACTCTAAGAAGGTCTTAGGAAAGCCAGGTACAATATCAAACCTACACCAAGTAAAGCACCACTGACCAGTTGTAAAAGCCTGTAACTCCATGATGGATAAAACAAAGCTCTTGTATACAATATTTGCTTAACCTAAATTGTATTAGTATATTTTCTCTCTTCTCTTTCTGAATTCAAAATATGAAAAGAATGACTTAATTTAAAATATTGCACCCAGATTGAGCAGTCATGGCATTTTATAATATATATTCTTACTTTGTTATACATAGATTTAAATAAGTGTCATTCTCTAAATAAAATTTCATATATACACATGTCACAGACAAATTTATTCAGTATGTTCTAAAATATATATTAACTTTATTTCATCAAGATTTGCTACTTCTCATAGCACTAATAAGCTTCAGTTGCTCTCCACAGTACCATTGCTATTTCCACTTCCATTATCATTAGTGTCCTCATTTTTGGAGCGAAACTTGAACAGGCGTGCAGCATGAGCATTAAATGATGAAGATCTGGCTGGGGCTGTTCCACGCTCCTTTCGTATTGGCCGAAGTGAGTAAGTGCGGACAGGTGGTGTTCTCTCCTTGACCTAATAAACCAATAGATAAATCAATTACTGGTACTTCTTACAAATAGAGACTAGTTAGCTTTAGTTGCTCAAGGAAATTCTTCTGTAGGAGTGATGACTCATTTTTACCACACTTATACTGCAGCATGACTTGGTAGTGTACTACAAGTCCTGACTCTACCTTATCTTTCAAAGATAACTACTGTACTGTATACATATACTGGTAATGATTTATAAATTTTGTATTGATATTCATTCTAAGTTTCTTTACACTTTTTTCTTGCTTCTCATCTTTTGTACCTCTACTTATTGCTTTATTTATACTTGGTAAGGCAACCATTTTAAATGTACAATATTGTGTGATTCTTAGCATTAACTATTATCAATTGTTCTACCTGTGTGAAAACAAAAGAAACATTCAGTATTTCTCACCAAACAATCTGAGTGATTCCCTTAGAATCAAGAATATTCCCAGATGGTGAATACAGGTATGTCAATAATTCAAATTACAGTACTGTACTAGATATTTTTTTATTTGTTCTGATGTATTTAGAATCCGGGCAGAGATATATTCTCTACATGCATCTAGACAATTGTGTGAATCCAGAGAGGGGTATACTGATACACGCAGGTAGATAAGCAGCTTGTATCACTAAACCAGAATATACATTTTACTTAAAGCAAATAAAGTCGTATGTACACATGTTTTTGATTAATATGTGTGCATTATATTGAACTTGGTTACATGTAACAGCTAAATTAGCAAAGCTTTCTTATTTGTAATTCCTATAAAGGAATGGAAGAATATAAATAGGAATAAATATGCTGTATACCTGTTTGAGTGATGTGCATGGTTACAGTGTGAGTACAGTACAGGCAGTCCCCGAGTTACGAACGGGTTACATTCCTGGACCCTGTTCGTAAGTCAATCTGTTCGTAAGTCAGAACAGTGTTAAGTCCATAAGTTAGATTAAGTTAAAACACAACCCTGCCCATACAAAGCAACAATAATATTCCATACAAAACAAATACACAATGTAAATAATGTGAATAAAGTGAAGTTAAACAATATAAAGTAATGTGAAGAATGAGATTTAAGTTACAGCCTTTTTGTGGTGAATACTGGTGAATACAGTACACTGTATGGGGACCCGTTCGTAAGTGCGGGTATTTTTGTATGTCAGGCGTTCATAACTTGGGGACTACCTGTGTTGATGTTGAGAGTGGGATTGTGTGGGTATAGATGAGATAGTCTTGATGTCTAATTAGAGTGTTGCTTACAGCGAAAGTGATGGTTCAGAGAGAATGTTAAAAAATATTGATGTTAGCAAGAGCATTGGAAAGAAATGCAAGTTTGGTGAATACAGGTTATAAATAGGAGGTGAATCAGCTGCTGTATGCAGATGATAGTAACCTAGTAGGTGTTTCTTGAGATAAGTTACAAATGTCATTGAATGAGTTTGGACAAGTGTTTACTAGGTGTAATAGGAAAAAGACGTAAAGTATGTGTAGAAAAGCAGTGTGATGAGATTAAGTTAAGAAAGGAGTCTGGGTGAAATAAATTTTAAGGAAACAGAATGGAAGAAGTGGCTTGGATGTCTCAGCAAATGAAATGATAAGTGAAATGAATTGCAATGGAACAGAAAAAATTATGTAATAAATGAATTGAGAAATGTATGGAAAAAAAGGAGTGTCAAAGGACACAAAAATGAAGACATGCAAGAGGAACTGTTGAACCAACTTTATTAATAGGGATAAAGTATGGTCTATGGATGCAAGGGGAAGGAGCAAATCTCTTGTAAAAACAGCAGAAATGATGTGTTTGAGAGCCATGTGTGGGGTAAATGGGATGTAAAGAATAAGAAATGGATGAATGATGAGACATGGGAATGAAAGAAGTGTCAGGGAGAACCAGAACTGGATTTCACAGGTAGAAGAGAATGGAAAGTAAAAGATTGGGAAATAATGTATAATTCAGAGGTGGATGGTAGTAAGGAGAGGGATAGACCAAGAAGATGGTGGAATTGACTGAAGGCCACACTACAAAAGAGGTAGATGGATATCCAGTAAACAATATAAGCAATAGTGTCTGTGAATCAGTTGGTACCATAGCATCAAGTTTTTCTTTTGGATGAGGACATGCTGCTGATGGGTGGTGCTGGCATGTGTAAAATGTCAAGGGTAAATCAGATATAGGGCCGGGCCATTTTGTGGAAAGATAATGCTGTGCAGTACTGTACTACAGCTTCATGTATCTTTTATAGCAGTATGAATAAATGAAAGGAATTAAGCAGGAATACCTGTATAGTGTACTGTATAGAGAAGAGCTTCACTCATCTGTAAGGTTTTTAAGGACCAAGATCCCTTCAGATCGGTAATTTTTCAGATGGTTGAGGTAATCTGACTGAGTGTAATGTACAGTGGTCCCTCGGTTAACGAGCACAATCCGTTCCAGCAGGTTGCTCGTTAACCGAAAATCTCGTTAACCGAAACCATTGTTTCAATGGGTTTTTGGGTAATTGGTTCCAGCTCACCGAAAATTGCCTAAATTCAACAAAAATGGTAGAAAAGTTCACTTACTTTGAGGTGTGTATGTAGAAGGCTCCTGGATGATGATGATGTGAATTTGAAGTGGGAGGTGGAGGAGGAGAAGGGAGAAGAGAAGGAAGTGGAGGTGGAGGAGAAGCATTTTACTGCTTCTTGGAAGGTGAGTCACCTTCCATGAAAATGTCAGGAACCTTTGGACTGACAGATTCTCCACCATGAACATCCTCTCTCCTTCTTGAAGTGGAAGGCTGAGGGATAGCATCTTGTTCCCTCTGCCTTTTACTGAAGAAAGTGTCAATTGTGGTCTGTGGGGCATCTGTCCTCCTCACCATTAACTTATGTTTAAAGAAGGAGACCACTGAGTCCTCAACATGACACAAATTTAGTTCAGTTTTTTCCACTTCTGGGTGCTTTGAAGCCAGTTCCCTGAACTTCTCCCAGTAGTAAATCACATCTTTCAACTGTTTAGCTGACATATGGTCATCACTTTCAATTTCCTCCTCACCACTGTCAGCCTCTACCTGTAACATCTCATCCAGTTGCTTCAAGTCATCAGGAGTAAGTTCCTCCTCATGAGACATCACAAGCTCTTCCACATCCTCCTCCTCCACTTCAAGGCCCAATGACTGACCAATGGACACAATCTCCTGGTCCAACTCTGTTTCTTCCTCAAATCCCTCAAAATCATGGACTACTGATGGCCACAGTGCTTTCCATGAAGAATTGAGGGATCTAGTGGAGACTTCTTGCCATGATGACACAATCAATTTTACAGCCTCCAGGATGTTGAATTGTGTCTTCCAGAAATGTTTCAGTGTTAGTTCAGGATCATTGGAAGTTGCCTGATGACACCTCCTAAACATTTTCTTCATGTACAACTTCTTGAAGTTGCTGATCACATTCTGGTCCATTGGCTGTATGATTGATGTAGTGTTTGGAGGCAAAAACAACACTTTCACAAAGTCAAATTGATATACTCCAAATTTCTGGCAAGGTCAGGGTCATGACCAGGAGCATTATCCATGAGGAGAAGAGCCTTTAAAGGGAGTTTATTGGTGGTTAGGTAGCTCTTGACAGAAGGGCAAAACACATCAACAGCCCATTCATTAAAGAGCTGTCTTGTCACCCATGCCTTACGGTTGGACTTCCAATAAACTCCAAGCTTTGTTCTTACCACTTTCTGTTGCTTGAACACCCTGGGGTTTTCAGAGTGGTAGACAAGCATAGGCTTCAGTCGGAAATCCCCTGAAGCATTGGCACCAAGCAATAGAGTGAGACGGTCTTTCATGGGTTTATGCCCAGGTAAAGAGGCTTCATATTTGGTGATGAATGTTCTTTGGGGCATCTTTTTCCAGAACAGCCCAGTTTCGTCCACATTGAACACTTGCTGTGGAAGATAATTTTCTTCTTCCATCAGCTTTTTAAATTCATCTAAAAACTTTGCTGCCCCTTCCTTATCAGCACTAGCAGCTTCACCATGCCTAACAACACTGAAAATGTCACTTCTTTTCTTAAATTTTTCGAACCAGCCTTTGCTGGCCCAAAAATCTTCAAATTCTGTGCCTGAAGAACCAGGTTGATCTGTCTTTAAATGTTTGTAAATCTCCCTGGCTCTTTCACAAATGAATTCAGTAGAAACTGAATCACCTTTCATCTGTTTTTCCCTAATCCAGATGATAAGTAACCTCTCAGTTTCTGCAATTAGGGATTTACTTTTAAACACTCTTGTAGATTTGTCTCTCACTTTCACTTCTTTAAATTTGTTTTTCTGTGCAAGAATTGTCGACACAGTTGATGTCGACATGCCATATTCTTTGCATAGCGCATTTGTTCTAATGCCTTGTTCATGTTTTTTTATGATTTCCTGCTTGGTTTGGATTGAAATCGCTTTTCTTGATCTCTTAGGCCCCATGCAGATTCAAACAAAGTCAACACGTGCTTTTCAAAGTTAAACTTGTTGTAAATAAAGAATATTTTCTTTAAAATAACACTGCACTGCACTATATATTGTCAATATGTAAAATAAATTTCAAAATGACTAATAATTTGCTTGGAAACACAGAAAAAAGCATTTAGTTGAAGAGAGTCTCAAGCAAGATGTTACCTCCAGTGAAAACAGAGAGAGACTAACGCCTGTTTGCTGTGTTAGGAGGCTGGATGCCGCGCATTAAACTATAGTCACTTTACCTTCAATTATGTTGAATAATTGTTAAAATGACTAAAAAATTTAATATTAAACTTTTAAAATTATTGAATAGTATAAACTTCTTGATATATACTAAAATAGTAAGGAATTTAAGCCCTAGAACCGATTAATGTATTGGCGGACTAATACTACAGCTGGTTGACCGCCCAGTGCAAGCCAAAACTTGTTGAGGTTGGTTCGTAAGAATCTCGTTAACCGAGGGGTTGCTCGTTAACCGAATTTAAGAATCTTACGGGAGGTAACTCGTTAACCGAAATCTCGTTAACCGAGGGACCACTGTATATGGTACAGTGTTGATATGTACGGTAGAATGAAAACATATTGTCATAGTACATAAAGTGTCTTTGTACTGTATAATGTACATAGTTTACTATGGTATTAATCTGTACACCACTTAACTAATATTGTATCAGTAGGGATGGGGCAAGATGTGTGGCTGCCATTTTGTACATTCTTAGACTATATGGTTTTTCAAATGTAATAATAGTTGTGCAATACTTTTATTACAGTAATGCAATAAAAAAAAACTACCGGCACTATACAGAGTGAATATGTACACCCCAGAACAAAATAAAATGGATGGTACAGTATAACGTGAAAATCTTTCTCTTGTATAAGTGATGTTTAGTGAATTGTCACATTGGTGATGTGTATTGCCATCCATGTACAAGAAAATGTACAGTAATTTTAATATAGTGTGAGTGAAAAAAAGGTGTACAGTACTCTGAATACATGTACTGATAGAATTTTTTCAGCTCGTCCTAACACTGAGTGGTGGTGTGTCATGTAATGTCTTTCTCTAATTTTTCTCTGGTGTAGATATCCATACTGTACTGTAATGCGAGTACTGTACAGTAATAATCATTACATTATGTTTTAAGATATCTTTTGAATACTGTACTGTACCATTTTCACATACTGTAATTATAATACAGTATACAGTACTGTACCAGGGTATTAAATGGCAACCATACAGCTCCTAAAACTCACTACCATATGTGTGTGAATATCGAGTACTAGGACTCATTTTTTATTTTTTTATTTTTGTTTCCAATTGGATGTTTTTATTTATATTTTTCAAATTGTGTAATTAAGAAACCATACAGAGCAAGGCCATGAAGTGTAAGGGACTGTTTTGCATATACTGTAGATATCAGGAAATTGTACAATGCGTCTGTACATCTATTAAACATGTTTCAACCTTCCCCAGTGAGTCTTGCAACTGTCTGCCCACTGATATGAAGATGCTGCTATGAACTACTGAATGTATTAAAGAAACAAAGATTGTGTATAGCTTGTGCCAGTTCTCTATGTATTCAGTAACTCAGTAATAATGCTTCTGCTTCTCATTCAGTAGGTTGACTGATCGAATCTCTGGGAAAGTAAAACAGTATAACTTTTTTTTCACAAAATAGTAAAGCTTCAAATTGGTTTCTGTTCTAATTTTAAATCACTCAAATTCCTCATACTGTTACCTTCATCCTAGCTTCCAGCAATTCTTTCCCACGTTCAGACATGATAATCTTCTCTCGGGCGCTACGTAATTCATGATCAAGTCTCAGTCTCTCACTTTCTAGCTTTCGTAAACGTTTCTCTGCCTCTGAAAATTTAATTTCCAATTAATTAATAATTAAAGAACATTTACATGGCACTACATACATAGATATCAAATGCAAAAATTTTCACAATGCTTTCCCATATTGCTTCAAGCAGTCAAAAAGTTCAACCTCTTGTCTTTTAGGATGTAAAACAAGCCATTACTCAATTGATGTCCAACACATCTTATTTTTCCATGCATGCAACTTATTATCCTGTGATTGGCAACTTGTTATCAGATTTTTTTTTTGTATGGAAATTTTGGTTAACAGAAGATGCTGCTACTTTCTTGAATCGGTTTTTACATTGTCCTATACAGTGAATCAATACTATCAAAGGATTATTAAATATAACATCTAAATACTGGACAAAGCTACTGCATAATTCCTTACCTCTAAGTTGACTATCTTTCTCTTCTTGCTGAAGCTCAAAGGCTTGTCGTTTCTTTGTCTCCTCTTCCAACATTTTTTTTTGTTCTGCTTGTAGACGTTCCAGTTCTTCTCTCCGCTCCCATTCCTCACTTAATACTCTTGCTTGAAGGTTTCTGAAAATAAATCTTGTTGAAAACACTCCAAAATCAGGATTTAATTCCAGGGAGTTTTACAGAGTAGTACAGTGCTGTACTGTAACAAAATACAAAAACTCGTAAGAAGAAAAGCTCTCATGTAAAGGAATTTTCAAAAGTACTGTATGTACAGTACGGCAAAATACTGTATACCATATATTTTTTTCATTCTTGAGTCAAGTGATGAATTCACTTCTTCTGTAAACTCAGCAATGTGATAGTTTGTCACACATTCAAACTAAACACATTTAACATTTCTCTTTTTTTTTTGTACATACTGTACTGTATATACAGTACAGTATTGGTAACTTCAAATGATGATGATTACCTAACAATTTCTTCATCACGTTTTGCTTGGGTCTCTTCCTCAAGTAAAGTTTCAAGCTGAAGTCTCATAGTCTGAAGTTCTAAAACCCTTTTTTCTTCTTCTTGACGAGCTGCAGCTTCCTGTCGGGCTGCTGCTTCAGCCTGTGCTCGAGCCTGGGGATATAGAGGATAACTTGACTCATTTAATCAAATTAATCTGACATTAGTGGTTAGTATTGGATGACATTTAGTATGGTACAGTAAAGTACTGTAATGGTAAATTAATTCATCACAGTTTATCAACTGCAGATTTTTCTGGTCTCTCTAAGACAAAGGAAGTTATTACACACTGACTATGATAACAATTATAAGAACAAACCACTTTTTCAGCCATAAGTTCAGCTTGTGTATTCTCAATAATGTCTGCCTGTGAGTCACGTCTTATACGTTCAGCAGTTTCTCGTGCTTCTTCTTCTGCATGCTCATTCTTTCTAGCAGCCGACATTATTGCTTGATAAGGAAGAGTTTCTCTAGAATGATGAATAGCAGCATCTAGAGCTCGTAACCATTCAGACTTGTTCCTTCAGAGATAAGAAAAATTGGTACAGTATCCCAGAAATATACCCATAAAATGAGCAAATAGTTTGTAAATACATAATACATTATTTGAGTACACAACACCACAAGCATATCTGTAACAGCGATGGAATATACAGTATTTAGCAAGTCTGCATACTGTTAAAGCTCAAACACCTAACAAGGAATTTCCTATGTTGTCACCATAATGCTATCAAGGGCTTCATAAGGGGTGTTGGTAGTACAGTACACCAGTAACACATGCTTCTCACTACCGTGTCATGGGTTTGAGTCCTGGCCTAGGACGCATGTGGGAAGTGTGTTATTCATTGTGACACTACCAAACATTACAGGTTTCCTTTGGGTACTCTGATTTCCTCTTGTATTAACACTGGATAATAAGGCTCATAACAAAGAACAGACCAACCACCCAAAATGGCTAGTAAACTGATAAGGCAGCAACATCCTGTGATGTACCTTATTTGCTCTGTCAGAGACACCGAAGGGGAAGTTTTTCATAGTTAAAACTTTATGTAGACAAACTAGACATTTTAAGTTTCTGGGTTATCAATGCATCCATTGGTCCATCTGTCCCACCATGTTGATGGCTGCCACTTTGTAAAGCAGCTTAGAAACAACTGACAGACTGGCATTAAAGAGCATAAATACTTTAGGCAAGTTCTAAATGATAGTTTTGTTTTGACCTTGATTCTTGCATGCCACCTCACCAGGGTTAAGGAAAACACGATGCATGATGATGTTCCTCTGTATTCCACTAAAGGCAAGGTTATATTTATATATGCATACAGATAACATAATTAAATTTTTCACCTGTGATCAGTAGCTGCTAGCTGAACAAGTTTGTTGCTTTCTAAGCAGAGTGAGAAGCGACACAACCTCGCACCAGGTTCATCAGGGATGTTATGAACTGTGGCCGAGGGAGTGAGGTATACCTGTGCCCGACCCACCACCTTAGCTAGTGCTGCTGATCGCACTTTAAGTTTATGGCTAGGCGCAACCAATGCCCAAGGTCGTAATTCTATCTCTCTTTTCACCCATAATGGTGCCCACCAAACACGCTGGTACACCTTTCCCTGCAAATTCAAGACAATGAAATAAAAAGTTGATACTTTTATAGTACTGTACTACGTTATATAGTACAGTATATGCAAAGTACAGCAATGAGTAAAATTAATAGAATCATGTGTAAGATCATTCTGACTAGACCTGCAAAGTGTTAACTTCACAAATTCAGCTTTCAACAAAAGTAAAATTATCATCAGACATCAAACAGTTCAGTACTCACAAGTTTCAGAACTTGCTCAACAAAATTCTTGTAAACTTCACTGACTCCTCTCTCTAGTGCAGGGGATTCAGTATCCTGTGCATAGCGACCTTCTAAAAATGTAAGGAATACAGGAAATGTGAAGCATGAAATTGATGTTGCTAATTGATTAAAATCACGAATGTCCCATTCTCTTCCTAGATTTGTGATCAGATGCCTTGTAACCTCTCTCACCTCTACAATATTTAGTGTCACCTGAAAATAAAGAAGATAATGCATTAATCAATGAGTTTATAGATTTTACAAAATTATTATTCAATGGTATTTCTATTTATATAATTTTCTTAAACAAAAAGAATAACTACATATACAGTATTCCCATTTAATCCCAGGAGTGTATGAAAAGAATGGCGTTTGTATGTTTTTATCCCAAAATAAACTACCTGTATTTACTCTCCTTAGGAGGGGGCTGCCAAAGTTTGAGTGCCATAGTAATTTGAACTCAAAGAACTAAAAGTATTATGGGTCTGACAATAAATCATCATATCATTTTGGCCTGCCTACATCATAAGAGCAAGATGACAGCATCTGCTGATGAGTATATATAGTGTATACAGTAGTATATTTTGTTTATTTATAATATATTGTACATGTACAGTGGTGTTCACATAAAT
The DNA here is from genome assembly GCF_018991925.1 of Homarus americanus. Lineage (NCBI taxonomy): Eukaryota > Metazoa > Arthropoda > Malacostraca > Decapoda > Nephropidae > Homarus > Homarus americanus. The sequence continues at coordinate 5,214,862 of NW_024745073.1, forward strand.
AAATACTGCTCTGTGTCTGTCTGTGAGAGATGCGTAGTTTAGACTCAAGGAAAACTTTTCCCAGCTGAGATGCGTAGTTTAGACTTGGGAAACCTACCCCAGTACCCCCAAAAAATTCCAAGGATGTGTGATTTTTTCCGGGGATGAGAAATTCTTCTTCATATAAAGAGGTCTCAAAAAAAAATTCCCGGAAGAACTCTGCACCAATTATTTCAATTAACGGATTTATCACTATTATTATTACATCTTACCTAAAAAAGATTGATTTGACTAACCTGTAAAAGACTTTTTCTCGCTGGTGATCGGTCCGCCAGAAGACAGAATATACGGAAAAGTTTGAACACAGCATCCTCCGAGAAAACTGGGAAATGTCGCTGTAAAAGTGTGGCCCTGCCCAGAAGCCAGAAAGTGTGTTCAAGCGTGTCATGATGTTTCTTAAGCTCACCATATGGTGTTGATCCATCATCTACTTCAGCTAGAACCTAAATGAAAACCATAATAATGAAGAGCAGCTCCACAAAAATAATTTTTTCCATGTTAGTTAAACAGATTATATTGGGATAGTACTACAGTACTATATGTTAATTATGTTAATAGATGATGACATTAATATTAATTTTTAATGAAACATACAATATCAGTCAGCCATTTATCACATAGGTACACTAAGGTGGCAAAGGGAAAAATTTCACCCAAAGAATTACTAATCTCCACTAGATGACCAGCACTCACACCTCTCTTATATTATAATTCCTCACTTCATGTATTGAAGAAAAAAATAAAATGGTCAAATACAGTATACTACTGTATCTCAAATGAAAGTAAATTAATATTTAAATAGAGTTAAAACATATTTTCCTGTACTGTACAGTAGTACACATACCAAAACTGATACTGTGTGAAGATGGGAAGAAAAGAAATGGGTATTGCATTCACTCACCTCGTGTGTAAGAAAGTAGAGGTACTGCTCAAAATTTAATTGTTTTGAACTAAGATATTCAGCAATACAATTTTCCACATGCCTGTCCACTTTCAAGAGGACGCCCACATTCTGTGTTAAAACCTGTAAGGTAAATCATAGTTTTAGGGCATGTTTGTTGTGTATAAAATGATACACGAGCATCAAATTAACATGTACACTATGAAGTAATAATATTGGGGATATCATGCACCTATACTTGAGTGTGAGGCAGTAGTGCAACAGGTACTTGAAGGATAAAACATTGCTGCCTGGCCATGAGACTAGTGGGAGGAATTTAGGTGGTTGATAGGGCCGGTCCACTGTTCCAGCATTTCTGCTTACGGGAGGGGTGCTCTCGGTGTGAGATACGGCTGAGCGGAAGGGGTTGGGCCAGCACGGGAGTGCTTAGCAACATAATGTGTCAAAAGACCAGGAGAGGATTATCAGCAAACAAATCATGTTTTTGAAACATCAAGAGAAATACAGGTACTGTATTTGAAATTTATAGAATTAGGAAAATGAGATACTTTGGCCATATAATTAGGGCTTTGGCATCACCGCAGAGTAAGAAAAAGTAGTACGTACCTAGGCACCTAATTATCTATCAAATAAAGCATTTGCCCAAGAACTGAATATCATATAAGAACTCACCATTGAAAGTATATTAAGAAAAGAACAAAACAAATAATGGTTCGGCAGGTATTTTGTCAATATTAACCAGGGTAAAATTGAGATTAGAAGGGTTAGGGGAAGACAAAAATTGGGATAGGTGAATAAAATGATATCACCTTATCCTTTTCATGACTAATTGGCTTGTTAGCTGCTTGGGCAGTTGGTCATGTCTTGTTATGCACTGTTGGCAAGTACTGGGCATGTGCTTGCTCCTGAATGTATGTGAATCTCCACCAGTGTTGGTCAAGTCTGGTTTTGAATGAGCTCACACTTGGTGCCATAACAGCACTCTGGTCGATTGTTCTAAGAGTTCTCAACTCTCACTCCAAAGATGTTTGCCCCGACGGTTTTCTGAACTTTTGGCTTTTTTAACCTTAAGCTGTAACGCTAGTGGGCCAGACATCTGCTAGTTCCAGGTATGAACACTCAACTAAATAATGGTCTCTGAGGTTCTCATAGACTTGTAATAAGTCACCCCTTATCCTCCTATACCATAGTACTATAAGCTAGGCAACTGTAGGCATTGTAATATCTCTGGGACCCTGAGGTGTGGTAATGCAGGCACCAGTCTGGTGGCCCTGTTTTAGACATACTGTACTGTACAGGTATCCCCGATTTACGATCGTCCATTTTACATAGGGCAAAATCCATGTTAACGATAGTTATTGTTAGGCTGAATGTAAACACTGAGGAAGTGCATCTTTCCCTTCACTTGTCAAATACAATATGGCCAGTATGTGCAGAAGCTGCTTTTCTATCTTCCACGCAGTTCACCTACCCACGTGCCGCCTCATGGGCATCATGCGAACAACAGTCCTGTGTTTTGTTTCAGCATAATCGTATCTGCCTTGCTCGTGCAACTTGACTTTTTTACTTTTATCCTCTTCACCACTGATCGGCTCAGTAGCTGCTTGGGCGATCGGTCACGTCTCTGATTATTTTTCCTTTTCTTTTATCCTCTTCTTCAAAAGATCGGCTCGTTAGCCGCTTGGGCAATCGGTCACGTCTCGGTTACGCACTGTTGGCACATACTGGGCATGCACCGGCTCCTGAATGTACCTGAACCTGCTCCAGTGTTGGTCAAGTCTTGTCTTGAAAGAGCTCACACTCTGTGCCGTCACAACACTTTCTGGTAGATTGTTCCAAGAGTTCACAACTCTCACTCCGAAAAAGTTTGCCCTCACAGTTTTCTGGACTTGCGGCTTTTTCAATCTTGAGCTGTGACCCCTTGTGGGGCGAGCGTCCGCCAGCTTCAAGTAAGGACACTCGACTGAGTAGTGCCCCTTGAGATGCTTATATACCTCAATTAGGTCACCCCTTGCCCGTCTGTAGTATAAGCTATGCAAGTTCAGGCGCTCCAATCTCTCAGGGTAGCTGAGGTGCCAAAGTGAAGGTACTAGTCTGGTGGTCCTTCTTTGAACATTTTCAACCAATTGACAGTCCCTAGCATATCTTGGGGACCAGATGGGGTGACAGTGTGGGGTTATGAGGTATTGGTTCACACTCAGGATGGGTTGGAGAAAGGAAAATCACAATGTGCTCTCTGTATACATATTGTATTGGATGTACAATGCAGCTTGGTGTTGGGGAGTGGCAGCGTGAGTCCAAGCGTGGTGTAGGGCCACCAGGCAGGAGCGGAAGAGGTGTTGCTTGCTGGTGGCTGTAGGTAGAAAAAGGGAGGTCACGGCCATGTGAGGTCTTATATAGCGGGGGTAGGCGTGGCCTGATAGTTGACCTCTGCCTTGTTAGGCGGCGCTGGTTACCGACCTAGACCACGAGGGGCAGGCTGGGGAATTCGAAGAGGGTCGGCTACTCTGCGACAAACGGTGTTTGTAGGGGAGGAATCCACTACAACAGTACTCCAGATGGGGATTTTGAAGAGCTTTATGAAATACGAATATATATCCCCAGAGGTGCAAAACCTGTTGCTAAAATCAACCTGAAAGCATTTCAAGTTGAGAATCATGGTCACCAATCCTCAGATAATGGCATTTTGATCTTCTCAGTCGAACCCAACATAGAGATATGTACAGTACAGGTACGCTACTGTATAATAAGAAACACAGTGCAGTAGTTTCAGCATGTATAAAACATTGTACCGTAATGTGTAGGTATGTTGACAACCTTGAGGTAGTTGAATAATTTAATAATTTAAATAGGAAACAGTTCATATGGAGACGCCACTGGAGCATCGCTGAAACAATGTTTGCCTAGCTAGTACAGTGCAGTATTGTACCCACAACGCTCTATGTACAGAAGTACATTTGCAAATACCTGTACCTGTACTGTATATGATACACCTCTACTTTGCAAGTTTGACAACATGCATATTGCGTTAAATTGATTTAAATTCATGAATTATTTCTTAAATTGTCCAAATTTTGGCCAGTTTAAGATATAATTTTACGTTTCACTGTAAAAATCAAGAAGCCCGCATCATGGTGTGAGGTCACATTGAGAGTTTTGAGACTAAATCACTGGTAACTTATATGATGAATAAAGGGTGTTAGGTCAAGTCCATCCATCTTGGAGGAAATATCATTTTAGTTACGTAATCTCATTTTCAAAGATTATTGTTACGTTCTCCTGACGTCTACATAAATTAATTATATATAAAAAATAAACCCGCAAGAATAAAGTTAAAAATAAAGAGTTATTCACTACGTTTGAGTCTAAAACACGATCATCACAGATTAGATTGCCCCCGAGGGGGCTAGTTTATTGGGCACCCCCTGAACACATAAAGAAACTACTGCAAATCTTCTGACCTCAATATGGTGAGCTCAGCTGAAAAAAAGGCACCACCCCCATCCAACTCGACCCACATGTGTGTCCACCTCAAGCGGGTGGCTCAGGACACGTCATCTAACTCAAGTAGGGTCCCTTGTTGTCAGGCTAATAAGCTCCTGCGGGTTACACTTATTGAACTGATTTATATCTGTAGCATACAAGCAAGTCTCTACATTTACGTTTAAAACACGAAACACAACTTAACACAACTCAAACTACATACAACAAACGCGTACAGGACAAAGGCGTATCCTTTTAAATAAACCACTAACATGTTAAACAAACTAAACTATAATACAATAACTAAACCATTCTGACACCTAACTTATACTACTTCCTCTTGTCAAACTGCTTCAATACAAACGTCATAAGCGAAACAATCCTATACATCCTCGTGAAATAGCTGAGCCAACGAGACAAAATCTATAATACAAACCCAGACTATCAAATCATTTTATATACGTAGGTATATAAAAAATACAAATAAATGTATAATACAGTAAGAAAAATATTCCATACAAAAAAATTAACCAAATCTAAATTAGCTTCCATAATCCAAACTTGACCTTTCAGACCTAAGTCATTGCAATTTACACACACCTACAAGCACGTTAAAGATAATTCTTGTCAAACATATTTGCATTTCGAAAAAAAAAGAGTCGATTGTGAGGTTGGTGGAGAAAGGTGCGTCACTTTCAGTTTAAAAAAAAAAAAGATTAGTTCACCAGTGTAGAGGCTGGAGAGCCGAGTGCCTGAACTTTGACCCAAACCGGTGATAGTAAGTTGGTCGCTGGAGAAAGTCAGCTGTGAATATGTCTAAAAGATGAATTCATTATTGCTAAAACTGCAGTACAATGAGTTATTTCAATGACTTCTTACCTTAACATTTGATATTGGTGGTCATGAGAAAACGTTAGTTATCTTCAGTAACAAAAATCGTCAGATTCTGTTGATAACTGTAGAGTGCAATTAACTTTTTCGCTGACCTCGAAACTTTACTTTTCATTGTGTCGACAACTACTGAATCCCAGCCGCCAGTTGAAACGATTCGGAAATATCAGGTCTTGGTGAACGCTTAGTTGTTCGTTGAAGATGGTTACGACTAAGGTGGTCGCTGAAGAAAAGTAATCCACTTCACTTATAAAAATTAGTGAAGATTCCATCGTATTTATTGAAGCTGGAGCGGTTAAATATATCTCAGTGACCTTTAACCTTGACCTTAAAACCGCTTCTACCATACTATTCCAGTGCATATTGAAAGTCCTATAGGCCGATCATTGATATTAGTTCATATTAAGTACGCTCGACTGCCAACAGACACAATGGCAGAACTTTGGTCATTTCACCATGATTTTGTTTAGAAGTGTTTATTTATTGTTGAAGAGTGAGTTTCATTTGAGACAATCACTCATATCTTCAGTAACTCATACAAAACCTCTCGTACCCCCGCTTCACAGTAACACAGATTGACGTAAAGCTGCATTATCCAATTCCCAACATGTATTACCTAATTTACCTCCATTCATACATACTATCCCACCACCCCCACACAACTTTGCTTTTCCTGGTGTTTTACTTAATCACAAACCAATCTTCATTTTTTTAATTCATCTGATGTTATCTCACTCTGCTCTTCAATCTGTCTCGTATGTCAAAGTTAGCCTTTCCAATAGTTTCCTTTTAGCCCGTAAAACAATGAGTTCACAGATATATGTACAATACTGTCAGCACACTTGGAAATGCAAGTAAACTGTATGGATGCACAGTGAGATGTTGTTTAGTCTCGTCTTTATTTGTGGACGTGATTTGAGCTTATAGAACAATTTAAAATAGTGGGAACTAGTATTGCCATTATGGGGTGAGAGTGGTGGGCTTCCCTCTTCATGATTTATTGCCTGCATCATTTTGAAGGCCTCTGTCATATCCCAACGTGCACTGTGGTACACTGTTGATGTAATTACGGGAGATGCTACATAAAAATAATAGGAAGTGTTCTGTAATCTGTCCTTACAAGGGGAGTGTTCTGTAACTTACCAATACAAAAAAACGGGTATAGGTGATAATGTAAGTGTACTGTATCTCATAAATACGAGATTGATGTGGTGTTCATATAAAGTAAATAAAAACATGGCGATTGGTATACATGCAGTGCCCGTACAAGGCAAGTGTACTGTACAGTATACGAGTATCATCCTTACATGGAGTTAGTGTGTGGTTTCCATATAAGGTATATGCACGGTATAACCTGCATACAAAGACGTGTAGAGACGTGGAGTGCACGGGTTGTGTAGTGTTGAAAGGCACAGCAGCACTTCCTGTAGCTGAGCTGAAGTGGAGAGAACTGTGGGTCTGTCTTACACTCACGCAACGTGCCTCCTGCCCAGGGTGTGTGGCGGCGACTGTCGGTTATTACGTGTCTACTAATGAGTCGGTTTGGGCACGCCACCACACGCACACATGGGGAGAGAGAGGAAGTTAAACTTTCTTTAATGTTAAGTCAGATTTCCTAACCCACAATGAAGACTAATCAGCGTTACTTTAATAACGGCATTTTACAATGAATAAATGCTGACGATGGCACAATGTGTTGAATAATGGTTGATGATGATACAATTGAAATACACACACACACACACACACACACAAGCAGGTGGGCCGCAAGGTGGACATGCCAGAGGGCTCCAGGGTCATGACCTCTAAGTCAACTCATCTTCCTGGCAGTGAGAGAAAGTACTTGGGGAACATTGTAAATGTTATCACATCTGTTTTTATAATAAGATGCAATGTTCCTATCACAAGGATGTTCTGCACATGTTAGCACTTCTCTTCGTCTCGGTGACTAACACAATATATAAGTCTCTCAGCGACTGTTCCTCGGCATTATAACTGGGATAGCTTTCACCTGCACTTTTCAAACAGTAAAAAACGAATCTCAGTACAAAATGATAATTTTATATTTTACAAAGTATATTAATGATGCAACCGAAAACGAGTAACCAATTAATAGTTCGAAAATGATTGTACAGGACCGTCGAAACGCGACAAATTTATCAAGTAGCAGGTCATTCTGGAATTGGTATACAAGAGAGGAAGGTATCATACCATCACCACACACCCAGTGAAGTGTTGGTGAGGAGGTAGTAATTAGGTGTCATCGCCCCTTGTCGTGTGTGGTGGCACGACCCTCCGCGGGGGACCTCTTATGACCTCACCGCCCGGAAAGCAAATCCTGCACCGCCGAATATCCATACAAATTTTTGTTGTTTTTATTCCACTGTGTGAGGACAATTTAACCAAAATATTACGTAATGCATACTAGTAAGGAGAGGAGTTCATTGACGGCCCAAGTGTCAGGAGGTCGCGGTCACGGTGCACACTCGCGCCTAGCTCGCACACGCCTTGCGCCACTCCGCGTCTCCTTCATGCCTCTACTCGGTTTCCGATCACCATTTGATCTTAAATGATCTACGTATGTGGTTATCCTACCTTTAGTTGACTCTTAGGTACAACACCGGTCTTCTGGTGATCAAGAGCGTCGAAGGCAAACCACAGACTATTTGCGACCAGCTGGCCCAGGGTCGCCATGACGGGCCGCCCGGGAACAAGTGAGCATCGTTTGGGAGACCCACCCTGAATGTCTCGTCCAGACCACTTGCTCTTTAACGTGTTCTTTTAATGCCGCAACAAACGCACATGGGTTTCATATTATTTTTTAATTTAGCGTCTAAACGATTTATACTGCGTTTCTTTAAGAGAAGAGCGAACAATATCAGAAGAAAGTGAAGTGATATTCTTAAAATATAAAAATTCCAGCGACACCTGGAGCCAATGCGTGCCCATCACCCACCTATGCCCGACTCTTAAGATTTACTCGCGTCGCTTGTCAACTAAAATCTCATCGAATTGAAGAAATAGATTTGTATAATTCTACACTCGTCAGTAATGTCTGGTGAAGTAAAGTTATTGGGTAAAAGAAAACAACTGATGATAAGAAAAGCTGCCTTAGTTTAACGAAAATATTTGAGACGCTGGTCATTAAGCGAGAAAGTGGCGGGTATCTGACCATACCACCCACAACCTGCTCCAGTCCAGCCACCTGTACCAATTAGCCTCCACCTCACCTGCCCGCGGCTAGTTACACCTGCCATAGGACACTTAATCCTCCATGCATTGACTCACACCACTGCTTGTTAACTTAAAGTTGAACATATCGACACCAGAGTGCTTCTGATATATATATCTAATGTCAATTGTTGGGAACCTGCAGCACGTTAACCCCCCTCCCCTCCCCCGACCCTTCCTACACCCCACCCTGTTTTTCCTCCCTCGCCAGACTATCAACACTTAGAATCTTGAATTAGGAATTTATAATAAGCATCTACTACACTAAACATATCCCTAGAGGAAAAATATATACCAGTGCCACCACTTAGCACCCTTTACGTCATGCCTGGGGCCAGACCTCTCAAAGGTTCCAGTGATTAATATTACTTGAAAGTGAAGATGTATGACTGCACCTGACTGGTGGTCTTTAACCAAGACTCAAAATAAACGTCCAAAATACCATCAAAATGACGAAGAGATTCTATTTTAACTAGATATATTCACTTAACATTATTTATTGTAGGGAGTATTTAGAACATTTAATCTACCTTAATTTTGTCAGGGGTTAAGTGCTCTACCTCCAGTAAACTTGTCAGGTACATTTTTCATCTTCCCTGACGATGAATGGTCATCACACAAGCCCCTGAACACCAAGTGAGAAAAAAATATTAGATTAGGTCACGTTCGCCGACAGAGAAAGAAACAGTATTTTTCTTCATCAAGGTGGAGTTCCCTGGGAGTGGTGATACATGGGCAAAGACACTCAGTCGGAGGTGTTCCCCACGCGCTGCCTTCTCCCACATGCCATCAACCCCCGCGCATACCTTACCTTGTATATAGGTTGGCGCCAGCTACACACCACTCACCATTTTCTGTTGCTTATTTGGACTGTCGTGACTATGCCGCAGGCGAACCTCTTTATCTTAAGCTACCAGAGACTCTATCCTGGATGTTTTCCACTTTACGTCCACATCGGGTGTCGTTTTAAATTGTTGTTGGCATCAGGGATTATGAAGCGGGGAGACTGATGGCAACTTTTGAAACTATAGACTGATACCTCTGATAAAGGAGATAATACCGAGTGTGTTTAGTTCTTATTAACATTTTTACTAATTGTTTTTTTAATAGTGCAGTTAACGTATGCAAAATTCTCAGCATTCTTAGAAGCTAGTGTGAACAGGATGAGCTCGCTAGACTGCGTGCCGTGAACTCAGCTCCACACACACACAAACACACACACATGCTGGTCTGCCGGGTCAAGTGATTTTTCTCCTGCCTACTTAAGGAAAGGTAGAAAATATAAACTAAAAAAGACTGTGATAATATTACAGGTTTATTTAAATCTGACATGTCTTTATTTTCGGAGTACCTGTATACTTTGTCATGAAAACTCTTAACAATAATGAACATGGAAGGAAATTTTATTTTCATATATCAGCGTTTTATCAAACCATTTTAGCTGTACCCAAATTAAAGTTTATCTTTAAGAAATAATTGGAGGCGTGACACGTGTAAACCCAATGGGCTTCATCCTGATGGTACCCATTCTAAATAGATTTCAACGAGCTGATCAGTGGCGAAGAGGATAAAAGTAAAGGAAGAAAGGCACCAAAATTGTATTGCCAGTGATAAGAACATTATCCCATCCGGGTGTTAACTCAGTTAATAGCTAGTTGGAGACACAGGCTACTGGCCTTCTGCCTTGGCCACCTCCAGGTGGGGTGGCTATTATGTACAATATATATATATATATATATATATATATATATATATATATATATATATATATATATATATATATATATATATATATATATATATATATATATTGTTACGACCGTGTCGTATTTTTTCTATTTTTTTTTATATATAACATGCTCCCATGTTCCATATTATTCCTGTAATGATGTGTTAAATTTACTATTATATATTCTAGTCACCTTACCCTGTGCTGTTAAGGTTTTAACTGTCATTATTTGTTCAAGCCCATCTTATTTCTTTATTTTGTATTGTAACCAGCATTCTTTGTTCTCTAACGACCATCTGCATCGTTAAACGACCCACCGGCGGGTCGCGTGGCGGGAGCCGACCTTATATATAGGACCCACCAACTGACTTGAGTCAGTTCAGTCCTCTTGTCAAACAGTCCACATCCTTTGAGTGTCACTTGTTACTTAAACTTAATTTATTTGTGTTGTTCCTGTCGCCACCAATGTGGTATATCTATGTGAGTACCTATTTATGTCTCTGTTTGTGTCCATCAGTATTTGCTTAGTTGTATTCAAGTAATTTAGTGTTGTTTCACGTTAGTTAATTTCAGTGATAGTTTTTATATGTTTATGCAGTGTTAACGTAATCCAATGCTTTATTTTTATTCTTTCGATGTTTCGATGTTTTGTATCACTTGTGTCTTAAAAGTTTCGATGGTGAATCAATTTGTTGTGACAGCCTTCGAGGCTCTTTATTGTGTTAATATTTAATCAATTAAATTCTTAAAGGTTTACTTTATTTTTATTCTCTTTTAATTTACTTCACTTTTTGTTTGGTTACGCCTAGAACCTGGATATTTAAGTAAATTAAGAGACGGCGTAACAGTATATATATATATATATATATATATATATATATATATATATATATATATATATATATATATATATATATATATGCAAATATTTTTATGAGTATCTGGATATAGTTACAGGGCTGTATGATTTCGTTGTGCTTGTACGTATGCGTAACAGTGTGCGTGTGTGTGTGTGTGTGAATCTTCATCTCCCGGGTCTGGTCTGATAATAAACAGTGAGGCTGGAGCGACCTACATCACTCCCAAAGTTCTGGGTCACTCACAGGGTGCACGATAAGCTAGAGGTATTGTATCTTTAAGTCGTTACTCTCGAGGTATTGAATAAATGGTCGTGTTAGGAGTTCGTGGCACAACAATTCTTGTTCTGAAATAGTTAAAACTTTTGGACACTAAATTTTTCAGCTTATTTATTAATTATGCCACTCTATACGGATAACTGTACTATACTTGCACTGATGCTTTTGAAGACAAAAAGTTGAATATTCATGAGAATGCATAAAATCTCCGTAACCAGCTGTTTTTGTTGTTTTATATGCTTCAACTGCAAATATATTAAGAAATAACATTTTGCAGATTTAGAGCAATACAACGCATCACTTGTGAGGTCTATGAAATATATTGTACTGTAGTGTAGTTATCTTATATTGTTGATAAATATATATGACTGAGACAGTGTGTGGGCGATACGGGACTTTAACGGGAAACAAAATAATATGAGTACAGTACAATATTTGAATACATTGCAATATGTAATTTGGACAAGATGAGTCTTGAAGTATACTGTAGATATATGTTGTCCTTGCGATATAACTGAAAAGGATAAGTACTATAGTACGAATTGCAACCCGAGTAAATTATATGTGGTTCTTTCTTGAGCGCTTTATTTTTGTTTACTTTCTAAGTGTCAGTCACTTCATGGCGGTGGTGGCGGGCGTATGATGACTCCTTACAATTGCCCATTATCTCCCTTCTCCACTTTCTCTCAATTTGTATGTTCCTTTTATACTTTCATTTTAGTATACACTTGCACAATAAGTTTGAGAGCAGTATTTCGATACCAAGACGTGAATATATACAAACTCCCATAGTGATATACTTTTCTGGACTTAAATTACTTTTTAAAGATTGAGCCTCTTTATTCACCCAAGTTCTGCTTTAAACTTACATTTTGTAAATTGGGGGACCGGTGGTAGAAGCGGTACCGTTCTTGCCTCGCAAGCGGGATGTCACGGGTTCGATTCCCGGGCCGGTGGAAGTTGTTTGGACTTACTTCCTAGCCCCCATTAGTCCCTGTTCACCTAGCAGTAAAGTAGGTACCTGTTGTAAGACGAAAGTTGCGAATTCGTATTCAGGGAGTTGTTGGAGCTTCCAATAAATAACTTGAGGACATAAACCACTGAATCTTCAGGCTTCTACGCCCTTTTGACTCTTCAGGCTTCTACGCCCTTAACTTGTGAGACATAAAGGCAAGCAAGAACTTAGCATGCTTCCCTGTAGGGCGCTGTAAACGCTTCTGCGCTTCACCTTACACAAGGATGTAGGGGGGTGCCCAATAAAAAAAGAAAAAAAAGAAAAATGTAAATTCAGTTTCTCGCATTCTCTATATATATATATATATATATATATATATATATATATATATATATATATATATATATATATATATATTTGTTAGGCTATCTGTGAAGGCCAGCGAAGCTAAATAGGTTAATGTAAACAAAAAAATAATTTGAAATCTATTTTTCAGTTAGTTGAAAGTGACACATAATCAGGAAAGCCTTAATAAGGTGTACAGTATATATTTAATCAAATTGTAGCCACTCTGGGATATATCTGTTGATAAAATACATGTTTATGTGCAGGTGGTGGTGAGGGAGTTCCCCGGTGGGCCTCCTCCAGGCCCTTACTCATCACCCAGGAATAAACACCCCCATCACTTTTAGTAGCAAGACCCGTCCGTGGCTTCTGCTACACTTCATAGGATAATCCCTACCAAGATACAAGCTATCAATAATAAAGTTTATGGCAAACTTTTAGCACCAGCGCTAAAAGATTCAGAACTGTACAAATACAAGCGTAGCACATCTCAAAACACCATCTCCAATCAATAAATGAGTAAAATTTCTCCACTAATTTTTATTTATTTTTTCAAAACATTACATATTATAGGCAGAAATGCAGATGTGCCATACAAGCAAACTGCAGGTTAGGTCAGACCTTAAACTAGGGGCCTGGATATCATATCTAATGGCAAATAGCATATCATGTTGCATATTTCATTATAGGTTTGGGGGTCTTGTCAAGCATACGTCAACCAGAGCACCAACCTATGGCCAATATATAACAACACAGTTCAGCCTCCAAAGATTTAGAAACAGACCATTTATGACGAGCACCACAACAACCATCGTTACATGGGGCCTGGGAGTGGGATTTATGTTCTAGTGGCTCAGTCTCCTTAGTTTCTCACATTCTCAAGCAGCTGCAATGTATACATATAGGAGCCAAGACAATAATGGATACTCCGAGATATATATCCTTGAAACCAGGGTGACAGGATAGTGTGACCCATGCACCCATAAGGTCAGGATAGGAGGGAGATACACAGAGTGAGGCTCCCACCCCAGGTTGTCATCCCCGAGTTCTACCAGAGCTGGTGTGTCAGCACGAGCAGGGACACCCAGCTCGGTGATCTTACCTCTAAGAGCTTAGCTGTAGATTTGGCAGCCATTCACGTCATATTTGACAATATAAAAATGTGACTGAATGGTGAAATTTCAAGAGTTGCTTCTAATAAAAACACATTAATCTACAGTAATGCTGCTCTTTAAGACATCAAAATCATGAAAGCATAATTATGTTTCACCCAAGAGTGTACAATCTCCACAAGAGTAATAGCAACATTTTGTTTTTTACTGCACATAGACAGTACTGTACATGGCTTTAATTTAATCTTTTTCAAATACAACAAAATTTTATTTAAAGAACATCGTTTACACACAGTCTACTATGAAAGTATCAAAGATTTTGATAAGAGGTTAGAGAACCGTTGATTGTCTAAGGTCTAAACAATGTCATGACTTGCATTAAGTTCACCATGTTCATGCTTATATTAATTTGATTATGAAGTTCTACATCTAGATACATCTCTCTTCTTTCTCCAGCCAAAAAAGTTAAATTATGTAAAATAGAAAGCATTCACCTTACATCTAACGTCACAGATTAAGCATAAACAGTACAGAAGCGACACACTGCGCCCGATGGTGGGTGAGGCTCCACACCCTCGCCTCAATATAATTATTTAATAACTGCGAGGCTTAGGCTATTGTGGCCACAGCTCATGTCACGATTGTCACATTAAACTACAAGTACACTGTGGAACTTTAATCCATAATATATATATATTTTGCATCATTACTGTCTTCATCCCCAGGTTTCCTATACTTTATAGTTTGATCAAAACAAACTCAGGATCAATAACTTATGGTATTCATTATCCAAGTATTTCATTCCATCAAGGCACTACTGTAAAATCAGTTTTATTTGACAAATATAATCCTACAAGGAGCTAATTATAATTTGTGACTACATGACGACACAGGCAGCACCGCAGCACAGTGGCAGACAAACTGGCACCATAGTCATGCCTCCCTTAGTCTCAGACGAGGAAGAGCTCTCCTTGTAGCCCGATGCTCGCTCCATTCTCCACTTGGCCTTCCCTCGACGACGCCCCTCCTTTAGTGTCATAGTCTGTCAACAAAGCATAAATAATCAACATGCATGGCAGTGTTTGTATTCAATATCACCATTATGATTAATAATGTGTATGGCCTAGGCTGCATTATCTATTAAATAATTAAAGCATAACAACTCTTTAAGTAACCTGCGCTGTACTTTTATCAGCTAACTACAGTTCCTGTATACTGTAATTAGAGTATATGTACATATATGTACATACAGTATATCTGCAGTGTTTGCTTATAATACCAACATGTATTGCTTAATGAAAAGTTAATGATATTTATACATAATACTAACATGCATAGTTTCATGGAAGAGCTCGTGGCCTGGAGGGTAGTAGACAGGAGGTCCAGCCTTGTTCTTGGTCAGTTCACGCTTCGATTCCGCCTCAGCTGCAGCCTTGGCATCTGCTTCTGCCCGGACTGACACCTGTACGATATCAAGGAAGTCAAATTACAATGCATTGGTTCACAAAACTCCTCTCGGGTTTCTTACTACAAAATGTGACTCCCAAGAGCATATCTGAATCTTAACACACACGCACTGTAATTCACCTGGAGATAATACTATCACTACACAGTACACACTGTAATTCACCACTATAATTCCCGATAACAAATCTATAATTAATGGTTCAGTATCAAGTAAAGTTTTTTTATCAGTCACACTTTTATACTGAAGCCAAACAACATAAAATTAAATGGAAAATACTGTACCTTTCATAGGGTCTTTATTGTATGGTAGTTTTCAAATCTCCCTTCCCACCCTGCCAAAAAAGAAGCTAAGTATGTATCCCCAAAAAATAGCATTGATCATTTTGCATGCATACTTTGGAAAACAATATCCTTCACCCCTGAAAGATATATATATATATATATATATATATATATATATATATATATATATATATATATATATATATATATATATATATATATATATAAAGTAGGTGGGTACTGATAGATATATAAATTAAGTTGATACTGGTAGATAGATAATGTTAAGGGGAGACAGTAGGAAGGAGTGTGTGAGGTGTGTGATAAAGCCACCCACCCACCTGGTTATTGTGGGGCAGGAGAGGTTCCTGGTCAGCTGGGTCTCTGCGGTGCGGGGAGCGGTTGGGCGGCCCACCAGCTGGACCATCCTGCCAAAACAAAGAAAATGGTTATCTCTCCTTGGCACTGGAGGAAGATATTACTTTGTTTGAAATGTATTGTAATATATGTGGTGTATAAAAATAACCATATCTTTAAATTCATGACTTAATATTTTCTAACTATATGCGACACAGGGAGGTGTTGACATATTACAGTGCTCTCATGGTCATACTGTATCTTGTTATCACTACTGTCCTTATATACCTATACAAATTTTAGCTAAATACGTGCAACTTAATAACTGTATTGATTACTAAGTTTTTTTTGGGGGGGATTTCTACACCAAACTGCAACCTTCATGCTACACTCATATCACTTTAATAATAACATATACGAAGGTACCAGGGAATAGTTTATTATGGGATATTATAATGTTTATAACAATATTATCTAGTTATCTATATCTATCTTTATGTCTTTACCTAAAACAATACAAATGAAGGTACAAAGATTACATAGATGAAGTAGTATTATCAGGTAATTTAACTATACGTGACTAGTTCTGCTGAGATAATGATTGCATCTAGCCATCCTCTCCTGTATTAAGGAAGGGTTATGTTAATCCATTTAAAGTTCATTTTTAATAGCACGATTACTGATCCAAATCCTTTATATTACTGCAGCAACGTTACAGGGTATCAAACTTTGTCTTGCGTCCAGATAACTTTTAATCCCTGCATGTTGCGGTCACAGCATCTTACAGGAGCTATAATTATTATTAAATATCAAGTACTGTACTGTAATGAACTACAATACTATGATATATCTTTGTAGGTTGACTATACAGGTACTACTAAAAAAATTATATATAATGTAGGGCTTTTGTAGAGTTGAATTGAATGCAGAATATATAAAATAATTACTTAATTTTGTCTCTTGATACAAGGTAGAAATGACTAATGCATATTAAGGATTAGTAACACTAATGAAAATATACAATTTAAGCCACTGTTATCAAGAAAATTTTATGTGGAAACTCAATAAGAAGATGGATGATTAAGCAGTCTAATTATTGATATTAACTGGTACTATCTATCATTACCTCATCCTTCCTTGGAATGGGGGAATGTTTTCGCAAGGTCATTTCATTTTCAAATCTTGCAATGTAATGCTGCAAAGGGGGGAAAATACAATGAGTTAAAAGCCTTCAGCACAAGCATTCAGAGGGTATCTTTAGTCAGTTGATGAGGTTCATGGAGTCACTCGCCTAAATGCTTTGTTAATTCACTCTCGTAAGTCTCACCTCAGAGTCCGAGAAGGAGGTCATGAGATCATCTACTCGACGAGGGATTTTGGTATCTCCAGCTGGGCGTATGGGTGAAGTTTCTGGGAAAGGAAGAGTCTCATTCTTTGGCCTTCTTACACGATCCAACGAATCTGAGTGTGATGATCTTGAAATGTGTGTTACGTATGTCACATGTTGAGGTGAAGTACCGGGTGGGGTGCGTGGCTCAGGGGACACTGACCGTCCACGGCTGGGGTACGGTGTGGAGGTGACAGGTGGTACATCACCAGGACCGTCAGGACCACCGGGTCCACCTGGGTAGCCTCCAGTGGTAGTCTGAGTTGTTGTCTTGTTGATGGTAATGGATATGGAACCAGGATGACCAGGGTGACCCGGTTCAGTTGGTCCAGCAGGACTACTTGGGCCATTTGGGCTTCCATCTTTGTACGGTTTACCTGGATAACTTGGGTCATCAACAGGATGACCAGGTCCACCAGGTCCCCCAGGACTGTGAGGGCCACCAGGACCATAAGGTCCATCACGTCCTGGAGGGCCACCAGGGCCATAAGGTCCATCACGTCCTGGAGGGCCACCAGGGCCATAAGGGCCATCACGTCCTGAAGGACCACCAGGGCCATAAGGTCCATCATATCCTGGAGGGCCACCTGGATATCCCACTGTGGTAGTGTCACTGCGATTAACGGTGGTTTTAGTAGAACGAGAACTGGAGGCGTGAATGTTGTAGTTGACAACGGTAGAACTTGGCTCTGGTTGACTGGGTCGAACTGGTTGAATAAGCTGAACAGGTTGATTGGGTTGAACAGGCTGGGCAGGCTGAACTGGCTGACCTGGATGACTGGGCTGACCTGGATGACTGGGCTGACCTGGATGACTGGGCTGACCTGGATGACTGGGCTGACCTGGATGACTGGGCTGACCTGAATGGCTGGGCTGACCTGGATGACTGGGCTGACCTGGATGACTGGGCTGACCTGGATGACTGGGATGGCCTAGATGAGTGGAGTGAGTAGTAGTAGTATTTTGCTGGATATATTGATTGTGTTGAGCAGATTGAGATGGTTGTTGTGGGGTTGGTGCCATTTGGAGAGCTGGTGGGGCGGATGAGACGACTCCTCCAGGGGGTGGTGGTGCCCCATCTGGTAGTGGCTGTCCTGGCTGGATGGTATAATGATATGAGTAATGATAGATGATAGGCTGACCCTGTAGCTGTGATGAAGGTGTCGGTGATGGTGCTCCCTCACTTGGTGGGACTGATTGAGGGCCAGGGACGTTAACGTAGTTCAGAGGTGGAAGAGGCTGAACTCCCGACCCACCTGTGTTTCCATAGGTATATATGTAAGCCACACCTGGCTCCCGTGGGGACAGTTGGGGCGGTGTTGGCATTGGAATAGGTTCCTTCCAAGACTGTCCTCCAGGAGACATCTGTAAATTACACTTATTAAATAAAATAGAATTTGTAAAATATTTTCTGAAATAAAATTTCACCTGAAGTCATGCAAATATACACATTGGCATGATTATTGTACAATACTCGTGTAAGAAGGAGTCTCTTGTACGGAATTCCCACCAAAAGTTGGTGATAATTACTATTGACTGACATTTTTAAAAAGAACTTTTGCAGAATATGAACGAAACATTGTATAAGTGTAATAAGAAATCACACTATTGTCAAGCATCAAGCAGAGGTCACTATAGTGGAGCAGACAAGAGTCATCTGTGGAAAGTAAGAGTGCAGTAGTAAATCACTGGGGACGGGCACAACTAATACAAGTTGGAGCCTAATTCAGTCCACAAGGCTCAGTTGCATGCAGCTTATTGTGAGAAGCTACAAAGAATCTAACTCTAAGTTATAAACTATTATTTAGATAAACGTTGAGAAAAATACTGTATTTTATTAAAGTATGTGAATAATGTAGTGGGTAACATATAAGGCTGAATATGGGCCCAGGCCCCATGCTTGGTACTAGCTGTTCTGTCAGCAACCAGAGGCCTGAGTCGTGCTGGTGCCTAGCAGGCAGCAGAAGAGGAACCCGGAGGGATCTGCCTTTAGCTGTCACTCACGTTGGGAGCGGTGCCAAAGCCAGGCCAGTACACTGCACACTGCAGCTGAGGCAGGCGGGGCGAGGACGGCCCACGCTGTAACAAGACAGTCGCCGCCTGCTGTGCGTTCTGTACCAATAAGTGTAACAGTCACTGCCATCAACACAAAGTGGATGTGACCCTATGGTAGCCCCCTACCACACTCACTAGTTACTGCCATCAACATAATGTATATGTGACCTCAAGGTAGCCACCATCACACTGACCAGGCACACAAGTACCATTACTTGCAAAGGTCATGTCAGGTCAGGAATATAATTGCTAACCCGCTACTCCGTGAGATATTAATATCAATAAATAGTGCAGTGAGTTTCAAATGATACTTCAGTGCTGAATTTAGTCAGAGGCTTTGTATGGGAAAATTTAGTACTGATTAACCTAAAGATAAAATTAGTTAATATGAAAGACATGAACTTGTAGTCAGTTACTCATACGCAAAACAATTGTCACAGCTTCTCCAGCAATTTCAGTTTAGTATAAGTAAAAAATTGTAACATTTACTGGGAAGTTTCTGAAATTGGTTAATACATAGTACAGTATACAATATATACAAACAGAGTAGTCATCAGAATGGCATCTGAGATTCAAAAGAAAAAAACCATGGTTGTAAAACATTTAAACAGGATCATTCTCATCGAGCACAACCCACCTCGGCAAGAGTTACTTCTCTGCCTTTACTTCAAAACAATACTGAATGTGTGATCCACACGCTCACTGATCATTATACTGTACTGTACAGTATAAGTCTGAAACTTAGAAAATCTCTTCCATTTTTGTATCTTGAAAAAAAAAGCAACATTTTTATTGCAATTATGTTCTTAATCTTGTGCTTTATTTTTATATAACACAGACTGTTACTAGGCGTTTAATAGACCAGCATAATGAGAGCCATGACCTATAAGATGACAGTTACAGCCACGTGGCCTCTGGCTTCTTAGCTGTTCACAAACACAAAGTTTCTTCATTACAGACTGAATCTTACACTTACACGACAGGACCCCCCCCCAAGAGAAGTTTAAAACAAAATTTACCCGATACTAATACAAATCTGCTGACATCTTGACATCACCATTTGCTACACTTTGGCAGTCCTCATTATCTTTTTACTGAACACCATATTTCTATTCTTCATCATATACTGTGCTCCCTGACTGTGCCATTCTGTATCCCCTGTGTCATCAACCCTCATCCTAATGTTTCTCAGCATAGGCTGCTTCACTTGTGTGTGTGTGTGTGTGTCAAGCCAGTAAGAAGAATTTTTTAAATAGACATTACACATCAGATGTGGTTCTAATCCAGGTATTTTTTTCTTTATTTAGATATTCCAAGTTTCAGTACTGTATTACTCAATATAGTTACATGTATTTATTGTCAGGCAGTTAAATAACTCTTTAGTGAATATCTACTCCCTACATCACTCCATTAAAGTCTGGGAAGGAATTGGAATAGAAAAATGGTATTGAATTCGGTCACAAGTGCGTCATAGGTGTCTGAACGAGGAGAAAGAGAGTGAATGAGCGTACATACCTGAGGGGGGGAGCTGGGTCCTGGTGGGGAAGAGAGGGTGGAGGTGGTGGAGGCTGAGGTCGATGTCTGGTGGTGTTGACGCTGTACTAATTGCCGACGACGCGACTCATCCTCGATACTCACCTGTGAACCAGTGAACATTATTAACACTGACGACGCCAAGATAACATTTGTATACCCCCAACACATGTAAACACAGAGTTAAGAGTTTTACACTTACATAGTTGAATATAAAACCTCTCACTAAATATTTGTAATACCAACACCTGTATGCATCCTAATTATGTTCCCAGTTACAGGTGTATTTAGTTAATATACTGTACTGCTAATCTGATAAAAAGCATTTGTGAATACGAATATAATCCCATAAGTATATTTTGCTGATTAATTATAAGAAATTTTTGCATAATCTTATCTTATTGGAAATGTATGATCACATGAAGACTAGGCACCCCAGTTTATTTCGCCTGATGATTAAACAACCCAACGCTAACGTAATCGACGTTAACAACCTATTTTAATGCAACCATAACCTAATGCTACCTAACCTAATCTAATCCTCAGGTAGCATTAGGGTGCTCAATCTTCATGTGATCAGAGATGACTGTACATTAGAGACGAGGAATTTCAATGTCGTGTTATTTGTTATACTTTACCCTGGACTTATATAATTTACCCTAGACTTATAATTTACCCTGGAGTAATATACAGTAGTATACCCAAGACTTGTGACTAACCGCGGGTGGCTGGCTGGAGTCGTTGGCTTCGTAGGTCTTCTCGAACCTGTTGCGCCAAACGATGCGTCGCACTTCTCCGCTCTTGTCGTCGAGCATCTCGTCGTCACCACTGTTGAAACACGACAACACTGTCAGGTGCTTCTTATCTCTGACTGACGTCTACACACACACACACACACACACACACACACACATACTAATATTCTTTCAACACACATCATATTACTGTATCAAGAGGCACTCACAACACCGGCCCTCTCAACTCTCTAATCAATACCGCGATCAAAAACCATAGATTCCTGACTGACCCACATTCCAACCATTCTAAGAATCATCAACAAATCGTAGATAACTTGTATGTTCACTCCTTGCCAATATTGCATGATTATTATACAGCTAATTTTAATTAAAGTGTACGAAGACAACAGGATACAGTACATATAATATTGCAGTAATACATTTTACAGGAAAAAAGAGAATATCTGCCGCAAAAAACAAACAATAAAGAATGTATAAACATTGTATAACTTACTCATATCTGTTGGTGTGTATGGTGGTGCCGTTGGTGAGGGTGGTGGTCGGTGCTGTACCTGAAGGAGAGTCAACCAGTTAAACACAAAGTACTTAATGATGTTTCAATGGGCTTCGTAACTAAGCCAAGTCGGTCACGGGGTGCTATGATCAACACAAGGAAGATATTAGACAATTAACAAATTTCGTTTTTTATAAGTAATAATTTGGTGTTTACATATTGTAGAAAACCACCATGGTTAAAGGGATAATATCAGAAAACTGTAATTTGTAATATTACGTTATTGGATTACTAAGACCAAATGTTAACTTTGCTACGTGTACGTTAAGTGGCAAGTGACTGGCATAGCCGATAATTTATGGGGAAATGAAAACAAAAATTAATTCATCTGCAACATAATATTCGATAAGAAGTACCGAAGAGCAAGCTTTTGTAAACCCTGGAACAAGCTAAGAAAACGAGCACATAATGAGAGGGAAAATTAAGTTTTGACTGTGAATAGTTTTCACTTGACGAACAAGTTGATAAATGGCACTAATCACCTAAGAGCTGACGAATATGTAATGTGCTTAACGTGCTTAACTATCCAAATGATCAAAACTCAAAATTCCAAACAATAACATTAGTTGCGTAGAGGACAGTAATGGACCGCCACAGACCACTGTACAATTTGGATATTCATGCTGGGACACCGTGCTAGCGAGGCTACCCAAGGGGTCGTTCCACACCATTTAAACAGTTGAAACATGCAAAAGACACCGACACCACACAACCATCATGGTACAAACTACACGAGGTCACATTTTAACATCCACACCTATACACTCACTCACATAAATTTCCTAGTCATAATATGGCGTTCATTTTTCTGTATATGTAAAACTCTCACATAAACGAATGAATGAAATTAAAACATATTATCAAGCAGTGATCAGAAATGAGATAAAAACAACAAAAATATACACAGTACTGTATACTGTACAAGTACATATACTGTACCCTGGCATAGGTAAGAAGCCAGTTCAAAGCGCAAACTTAAAATTTGCAAATAAAAATGTAAAAAAAAAAAAGTGGTGTTACTTTAATTCTCTGAAGATAACACAAGAAAAACACGAAAGCAAAACATGAATAATATTGCTCATTTCATTCCTGAGCAGCAGCCATTAATTGGCGTCCTAAGGGGCTTCTTTAACTAGTTTCTTAAAAATATGTCTGGCTTTCCACGACGTTAAACTCTTTTTACGGTTCTATAATCTCTCAGGCGGATGAGATCTTCCCTGGGAGGTCTCCTTCTATGGGGGAAAGAGGTGATAAGCAGAAGTAGGGGTAAAGGGGAAGGAGAGGGAGAGGCGAGGAGCAGCAGCAGGCACACTCCAGGCGGGTTACCAGCAGGGCCCAGCCACACAGGCACCAGTGCCACACCACACAACACCCACTTACTCCGCTCTTCTTTCAAGACTTTTTGCTGCGACGCACTGCTGCTCTCAGACTTTATGGATCGCTCTGTGTGGGAGGTGGTGACTTGCTTGGTTTGAGTACTGCTGGTGGTGGCCGAAGTGAGGGCCACAGCTGGGTCTACTGGCTGGAGGATAACTACTTTTCTTGAAGCCGTCTTTTCTACAGGAGCTGGATCTTGTTTAGGAGCAGTAGCTTTTTCTGGTACAGCAGCTTTCACGGGAGTTATTTCTTCAACAGGATCCATGCTATCAAGAATAGTTTTTTTAGAAGCAGCAGTTCTTACAAAACTCGCTGCAGGAACTGTGTCTTGCTTAGGGGTGACATCTATAACCTGAGCATTACTTGTCTTCGAAGAAACAAACACTTGGGACGACACCTTCGTCTCCTTTGTTGAGTATTCCTCTTTCTGTTGTGAATCTTCCAACGAGCCAATGAGATAATCTAGTTCGCTGATATTCTTGCGGAGTCGTCCTAAAGTAGAATAATCCGAACTGGCTGTCATGGAGGTTTTCATAGTGTCTGTTCTGACAGATTCCGTCTCACTGGAGTCTGGTGCTGGTACGTGGGTTCCGTCCCCTCCTGCAGGTCCAGGCGGGCACAGGTCAGCTTAACACGGAGATCTCTATTTGCTAATATTTTCGTCTTTGATTAACATTCTACTCTCTTTGTCATTCTACTAACATTTTTCCATTGCCTAACTTAGCCTATTACTAATGCTCTCTTCTATTTTCTCTCGTGGACTAGACTGTTAACTAATATTCTCTTCTGAACATTCTATACTGCACTGTAATTTACTATTCTCTTCTGCTTTTAGATTTTATTCTATTTGCTACATTCTCCTCTACTGATCAGTTAACAGTTTCCTGGCAGCATACATTCTTCACTGCTTACTAAAATTCTCTTTCTCTTGACTAACAACTTCTGTTTACTTCCCCATTTAACAAACACTACACTGCTTAGTAACAGTCCATTGTAATTTTGTTTTCTCTACTAACATCCGCTATCATCTACCATGCCATTTCTCCCAGTCACACATCATGCCAATTATAAAACACTGTTACATTATATCACATGCTTTAATTATTACTTTTCATCAGCAATATTCAAATGTAACATCTCAATGACCAAATAATATTATATGGCTAATACTGTCAATGGAAACTACTGGTATAATTTATGTTGCTCTCACACCATCCACTGGAATAATAGGATTTATTGACTATATTATAACTACATTTGTTATTTTTTGCAGTCCTATTGCCGTTTTAGATGCTAACATTATTTATTGTACACTGTTGTTTCTCAAGCCTAGTCCACAGCTCATGGAAGTCACCAGTTCACAGTATCCTTAAGCATAGTGCGATGAATTTCATACGTGGAATTAAGGGACAGCAAGTTAAGATAGGAATTTGTATATTTGTATTTTAAAGGTGAGCTAATGTGATTTCTGAAAGGAACAGGATTTCTAGGCAGTACAAGAAAAAAGTGATAAACGATACTGTAATGGTTAGTTGTGTACAAGGTGTTGAGTTTCCTTCCCCTTGTCTTCAGGTATTTAGTTCAGGCAGTTGTATACCTTATTGAAATTGACAGATAAAAAAGTTCAATATACTGTTTTATCAAGAGGAAGAAACTTATTTTACCGTAAGAATCATTTATGGATGTTGGTTGAGTGACATGAATTCACTATTTATCTTTTTATTTGATTAGTTTAACTGATAATGTACAGTAACCCTGAGTCTCACTGTGCACTAATAATGAGTCTTTTGAGGGAAACGGATTCATCTTTGCATAGGACTTGGACAAAATACAATACAGTATTAAAATTGGGAACTTGGCTGTCCGTTTCTGTATTTCTCACATTTACTTTTTTACATAGTGCTATTTTGTCATACATGGAATTAGCAACAGTTATTCACTGTAAACTTCTTATTTCAGTTTATAATATCAAACATTAAGACTGCATAGGCATCTAACAAAAAACTAGTATAATGTCTAAGTATTAGCAGTGTGCATATAGGATGACATGAATACTGTACAGTCATTTTGGTCACTATGCCTAAATTCTCTATCAACGGACAGATGTGTTTGTGTGAACCTCTGAGAACCACTCACGAGCTGGTATCCGCCAGGAACCACTTCTGATTCATGAGCTTCATGCATATTTTTTTTTTATCATCAAAGACAAATATCTTCCTAATGTTAAACGTAAAATATCCCTGTAGTCCAGATAACTACCCAGTTATTGTATGGTTAATGTGGACCCACCATTAGTATTTAATAATTATTAATAAAAAATGTCATAGACTGTGAGACAAGACTGTCTAGTCAAAATTTACATCAGTAAACTGAGTTTAATTAAGACTAGATGCTAGGATCACTTAACATAGTATCAACAAGCCACACTGAGTAATGACTCACAGTCTCCCACGTTCAATATCCACACAACCACAAACATGCACTGAGAGACACATTACCACCACAAACAAAGGGTCTTCATAATTATAACCTAGAGTACTACAACACTGTTGGTGGCCAAATTACGAAGTATCCCGTCAAGGTTTAAGGGTGATGTTATTCGTCCATTACCCCACTGACTGTTTCAATGACCTTAACAATTTCTTCAAAGCTTGGCTTTTCAGAAAGGTAACTACAACACCGCTCCTCTCCCAGGTAGAAACAGACGATATATTTAGTGCTCACTGTCCATAGATGGCTGTAGTTAAATGATGAAACCCAGTTTTATTTGTGATGATAGATATCAAGTGAAATTCAATTTCAATTATTGAAGTATTTATATTTTTATATTGTGTTTATATATGTGTGTGAAATATATAACAATGTAGAGATTAAACAAAGAGAGGGGCAACCTCTTGCAATTTGATTGAATACAAACACACACACAGGGATTCCTAGCAGGACAAATAGCACACTATTGAGAGAAAAAAAAAAGAGAGAGTACCCGACCACAGCGCATTAAATTGGACAGTGTAATATATACAGTATTTACAAGGAGGTTCGCCCCTACACCGGTAGCATGTGGGAGGGAGGAGTAAAGGAGGGAGACAGTGATGGAGGAAGGGAGGGATGGAGGGCGTTAACACACACAACTCCGCCTCACCTATACTGGCCAGGGCATCAACCAATTTGTTTGCTACTTTCTGGGAAGCACTGATAACTGAAAATGAGTTGTTAAGTACATGTTAGTTTGGAAAATTTATTTCACCGTGTTTTTGTATTCTTTTTTTTTTCTCATGAAGAACAGTAATCTTGCGTTTCTATAAGTGTACAAAGTGTACAGACAAATTAAAGTGCTAAGAGAAGCAGTAACTACATTGCACATTTAAGAAACATCATAATAATATTATATAATGTGTCTACTTCTCTATTCTACTTTCTATTACACCAACAACAAAACTAGACAATCTCAAATATTCCCGTATAATAATAGCGCATGTTTTTCGAGACGACGAACAAAAAACAAGTATACTTGGGGAACTATGAAGCTTATAATATTTATTTTTGAAATACGCAGTGATCATGCCACAACATGCTAAAAGGCTACGATCATTTACATCCAGGCTTATATAACATTAACATTGTTACTGTACCGATAACGAGCCCATTGTTAAATCATACATGTATATGAAAGGATGCGTATATCATGTGCAGTACTACAGTATTCTGTGTGTGATGACTTTTAGTGCAATTAAGAGGTGTCATCTATTGAGTGCACGCGCAAATACAAATGTCGTCTCTTGAGTGTGTGTGAAACTACAGTACTAGAATACCAGCATATTGATGTGACAAATACCTACAGCAGAAAGGCAAAAGAGCTACCGTACATTAAGCACATGCTTATATTTTAAGTGAATACTGTACTTATAAAGTCATAACATGCTTTAGATGGACTTCACATTACGAATATTAGTTTAATATATATTATTTGTTTTATTTAGGGGGACCTCTGTAAGAAAGGGTCAGCGATATATATATATATATATATATATATATATATATATATATATATATATATATATATATATATATATATATATATATATATATATATATATATATATATATATATATATATATCTCATGGAGGTCTGTCATCAAATTTGTAATTCAGGTAATTTACAATACAGTACACTTTTCAGACATCAAAAGTTATAAAAACGTTGATCCTGTGCACTCTCGAGGCGTCGCAAAAAGAAATTCACTGAAGGCATCTGAACAAACTGTTCACGATTGGTAAATATAAGTTGCTGTAAACAAAATATGTAAGGTCTACGACATAATGTATAAGTTTATAGAAATATTCGCTGATAATGGCTAAACCTATATAATAAAACGCTCACTGAACGTCATCCTATTTTGAAAATGTGTAACTTAGTCTAGCCTAACCCTAACTAATCTATGAAATATCACATATATTAATTGGTTTGGTAGCTAATGGTATGAATGTTACACCAATTAGAGTTAACTGCTAACTGTATTTTAGTGACAGTACACAAAAATATGGCAGCAAATACCAATGGAGACCCTACTTGATTTTAATATTGGTTGTTTAAAGTTATCGAAGGCTATCCAGTTTGTCAGAAATGTGATTCAAGTGATGCAAACTATTTAAAGTGCACAAAAGTTTAAATCACTGACTTATAAAGGCTCCAAGTATTCAAGTATATATGTATGTAGAATAAGAAATACGTACAGTAGAAGGATTGTAAAAAAAAGGTGGAAGTTCAGCAGCGCACGGACGGTAGCATGTGAGCGATCCTTGCTTACCTTTGGTATCCGGGGGAGCTTGGGGAGAAATCTGTGGAGGTGACTCTGGGGCCAGCGATGGCGGGTCCTCCAGGCTGCCAGCATTCATGGAGTTGTACGTTGAGTAAGTTGATTTCATGATCTTCTTTTGAAAATGATTCGTCTGAAAGATGAAATCTCTATTATTACTAACCGGAAGTAGAACTGCTGTAAGAATATATGATGGAAATTGTCAAATTGGAGGTAGTAGGATCTTTCACACATATACGAATACTGCACTCAGATGGATGATGTCATGTGGATAACAGGTTTTCGTGAAATAGCGATTTTTTTTTAAATATTCAACGTTGATAAAAAAGGCAATCATCTTTTTCAGGTTACCAAAATAATGTTGGAACTATAATTTAAATCACAATCAGGAGGCAAGGTTGAACGTAAACAGTAGTAAAACCTACATGTGGATGATGCTACAACCCGGAAGCCAATACCGTGCCAACAACTGCCACATCACTCAGCCAAGCAACGTTTACTTTGTAAATACGTGCCTTTTGTTAATTTATTACTGTATTATAAAAAGAAAAAAATGTAATGAACCCAGCACGTTGCTGAGTACGAGACATCAGCACATAATTATGAAATTGATTAGTAGTGGTGTAAATAATAATTGAATATGAATAAATAAACTTATGGATTCAGATTAATCTTTGTTGCTAAACTTACTTAGTTTGAGTTGTCACCCTCAATTATGAGTTTTAGGTAATTGAAAACCAATCTAATGTGTACGATTTACCAAACACACCACAGGGATGCATCTGATGTGGAGCTAAGTTTATTTCCTGTCGATGCCCTTCTGCCCTACATTGTAGGCGATTTTGTTAAAGTATACAGTAAATGCCCTAACAGCAAGTTTTAATCTGGAACGATCAGTGTTACGGTCTTCCCAACCATCCTCAACTCGGATGCAAACCAGTGAAGTGACTTACCTTGCTGGTGTCGCCGGTGTCATACTCGTATTTCTCGGTGACGACGTGGGTCTTGTTGTCCGGGGAGCAGTACTCGCGGCGGCTGTGTCTTACTTGACCTCCATCCTCCACAGCCAAGGCGCTCCCGCTCCGTGATCCCCCGCGAGAGGCACTCCTTCCCTCGTTGCGGGACGAGCTCCTGTAAAAATGAAATCATCTTAGAATTCTTATAATTCAGGGAATGTTCGTGTTTGCTGTACATGTTTTTACTTGAAATCGCGTTATATAAAAGCACATTGAATAACTTAAAAATAATATGGAAAAATACCTGGATATCATTTGTATGAAGTGTAATGAAGACAATTTTCTTCAGATATTCAATGTCAGTAAGTGTGTGAAAGACCTCCTGAAAAAATGTGAGTGCAGTACACTGCCTTAGTTAGGCTATATGAAGGACTGCTGTCATCTTCAGAGGTGTAATCCAGCGATTTAGATTCTGAGAAAAGTATACTGCTTTAGAGACAGTCTAACCTAAAGAATAGTTTAATACTATAAGGTTCGGTATCTATTTATGCTCGTAATGTCCTCGTGCAGGTGTTGTTAATACTAGACTCATCAGTCTAGGATAACTTTGATTTTGAGCAACAGTTTCAGAAAACATCTAATATCAAGAAGACCAAAGAGAACAACCCTTGGCACATGAAGAGAATAGGATTGTTTATGATGTGTTGCTATCTCAAACATGCGCTTGTGTTGTTGAAGCGGTGCAATGGCAACACGACCAACGAGAACCTTATAAACATACCCAAGATGCAGTTCTCATGCATTTGGTTCTCATAAAGGCTTTAACAGACTGACTAACATGCCGAACTAAAATCTATGAAGCATCAACTACTTATTCCTCTACAAATTTGTGAAATCAACACAAAAAGCTTCAGTTATGCGTGAACATACTCTACAGTAAATCTGCGAATATGCTAATCTACTGTACAGTGTTTCCTTCAACAGTAAAGCGCAATCTCCCATCCATAATATGGGCTGTGCTCTAAATACTAACCAGTTATTTTATCCAAAACGCCAGTATTTATATACTGGTGTCAGTTTATAATATGTTAGTTATGATTTCGGTTGGTGATCTTAGGAAGTATCAAAGATTTCTAATAGTCGTATCATAACGATAATTTGGAGTTGCACAGACTTAAAATTAAAACACAGTAATCCCCTTCCTGCCAGTTGCCACACAAGGTTAGCAAGCCAAGTCAGGGCGGCAGCCACCTACATGCTATAGGCTACACGCACACTGTGGAAGGATCTGGCTACTGTGTACAAAGTTACCTGAAGATTTCCACGAAGCTTTCGGGTCTGTCGTCGTATGAGGAGGTTCTGAGGCAGGAAAGGGAAAACAGTCCGGGATCATTGCTCTGGCCTCTTCATAACCCCACTATGAAACTTTATTTACATATAATTTAGGGTTAACGAAGTGTTGCTTGTGCTAAAATATCTACTTACTAGCAGAAGGAATTTTTAACTGTCATCTTAAGCGAAATGCCAAGATTTATTCTACGCCTATTGGGGAAGATTAAGAGACCGTAAAGACGAAAGCTGAAGCTAAAGCGTAAAAGTTTGATACAGGATGCGGCCAGGGGAGGATACAAGATTCGGTAATTATTGACGAGATACCCATCTGCCGATTTTTCATAGAAATAGTTTTTAAAATGCTGCAATTTTACTTTGTTTTGCAGTGGACACTCTTAGTTTGGGCAAATGTGTTAAAAAGTGGTTATTTCTAAATTGAACGTAATCTAACCTTAGTTGATAAGAAAAACAAGCGGCAGAAGCGTTGTACGAAGGCCGCTCCAACCAAACCAAAGAAACCTACCTAATTTATGTAACTTCCTAGCCAGGGGGCTCCGTCCCCCGGACCCCCCCTCCCCTCCCCGGCATATTAAACAGAAAGAACTTACCATGATATGGTATAATTTTACGTTTACACTGAGTGTAGGAGAAATCGAGCGTCAATCAGGGTGCCTTACCGATTTATCATTGTTCGACGAAGTAGTGTCGCTAATGCGAGCCTAGGGGCCTAATTATCTACCAAACGAAACATTTGCCCCAGAAATGAATATCATAACAGAACTCGCCGATGAAAATACAGTAAAAAAAAAAGAGACAAAACAAATAACACTGCAGTGGGTATCTCGTCAATATTAACCCAAAATTGAAATAAAGAATAGGATTAAAAGACAAAGTCATGGTGATAAAAATATAATCTTAGAATCATCGAGATGACGAGAGATTAAAGTACTGAAAAGGGGGACTATCCAAAGTGTAAACCACAACAGACGGCAGAGTGACACGTACGAGGCAAGAATAAAGATAATGAATATGAAGAAATGGATCCAGTAATTTGATGTGAGGTGCAAGGAAAAGAAGGGGAGGAGTCGGAAAAAAAGCACGAGAGGAGCAACCATGGAGGATGATAGTAAACATGAAAGTAAATTGAATAAGAGGCCAAAGTGCAACAGACAAAAAAGTCAATACAGTACATTGCTTATTTATTCTACATCTAGTCTATTGCATAATTAAATTGATGATTCTTCGATAAGCAACCAAGCAAGCACATGTGAGGAGAGAAAGACCGTAGCTGCCTGGCGCCCTGCCAATCCATATACTGTACCCATCCTGCTGATGATAGCATTCTGCCACTGTAAACACCGGACTCCAGTCAACAACAGCATTTCAGGGAAGATTGCAGCTATAGGACAGCTACACGCGGTTAAATGATTGCCCAACACCATAAATAAGTAATGAATATCAGCAGTATAATTATAAAGTCACAATGGTAAAATAAATAAATATTATTCTTAGTTCCACACTTCCGCGTCATTGTCCGAGTGTTACACCCGGAGTTTTAATCACGGGGGTCGTCGTATTTACAAGAGTTAAAAAATAAAAAATGTGTCGCGAAGGTCACCGCAACGACCCCACAACAGTGCTTGACGGGGAGCGGTCGAATTAACATATAATATTGGAATTAATTAATTTTACCGCCACACCCCGTCAAGCACTGTAAATGCGGTGTTCTTCGCGACTAAAATTTTTTAAAACGCCGTCAACGGAAGAAGGTGATTAAAAACTCCAGGCGTTATTCTCATGTCATTTAAATTAGTTACTGAAGTGCCCGGCGGGTAAGATCTATACAAGAAACAGTTACGATCAAAAGAATCAGATTCAATCACACCCCGGACATGGTTTCCTTCACACGATTCAACGGGAAATAAACACACACACACACACACACATATATATATATATATATATATATATATATATATATATATATATATATATATATATATATATATATATATATATATATATATATATATATATATATATATATATATATATATATATATATATATATATATATATATATATATATATATATATATATATATATATATATATATCCTGTATATAATAACACACTATTTCAAAATTTTAAGAAGGGAGTTGTGTGCCATGAATAGAGAACCTTAAACAAGTTATACTGTATATGTCATGACCTGATTAATGTAATAAAAGAACAGTTACAGTATCAAATTGTAAGATTTGTCACAGTAAAAACCCACATAAAAAACGTAGTGCCGGTTCTCAGTGTACAAGAGTGGCTCTCAGAAATTACATGTAGGTTAACCCCAGCGACCCTGTAAAACTTTCGTTTATTCGTTACTTCCCCACTGAAGGGTCAACAACTTCTGAACTATTGTCAGTAATTATCGTCAACAGTCACGTCAGAGCGTCATTTGGTTAACTGGATAATTACGCACGACACAACATGTTAGCCTGGGAACTTGTAAAGGCTGATTCTGTGGATTTTCAATGTGCCCTCATCCATCCCCGTCCCACAAAGAATAAGGATAATAACAGTAATAAATTAGCGAAGATGGTTTAATCGAAAACTCACAGCGCAACACTCCATTTAAATTAAAATGACCGCCTCCAGCAATACTTAGGTCAGTGCTCCTTCTCCTAGCACATTTATAAATTGTGTCCAAAAAAGCTCTCTTTGACACTTGACTGATGAAAAGCGTCAAAGAAGAAATATGGTGGCACTTGAAAGCGTTTATGTCAACATGATATTATTAGCACCCCAACTTGTCAATATTATGCCATCATATATATTTATGGCCTTGAATACGATTACCACAAACCTCAACTGATTTTATGGCTGTAAATGTGAAAAAGTGTTGGTGTTCGGAGATCATTAAAAAATCTTTTGATAGATAATAAATCGCATTATCACGAGAACTAGATTGCAATATCTGAACTCTTGCCTTTACAGTATTTTAATCATTGGCCAAGTCCTTCCACAGAGAACTTAAAATTATCCATGTCCGACCATCTTGAATATTTTATTTATGATTCTGGCCAAAGTGCTGCTGATGTTATCAATTCTGTGGACTATCTTTGGCGACAGTTATTTATAAGGACAAATGATAGACATACCAGGATTTTCACAAATATCAACCAGTGTAGACCAAATGTTAACATCTGAGAAATGCTACAATTTTCACTTAATATGAACTACGTTTATTTTATAGATCTATAATAAAACACGTATATTAACCTAAGTGTCCACACATGAATCCTTCGTCACCTGGCGTTTAGGCAAATTAAATATATTTTCACAGTCGTCGCGGGATCGGGGTCAGGTTGGGATGAGACTCTAGTCTTCCCTTATTTAATCCCTTTGTGTTAATTGAACAAATGTGTGGTGATTAATAGTGTCATCTTGCATAAGCCGAATCTAACCTTAATAAATATGAGGTACGGAGCTGCCTCAGTACTGAAGGAAATGCTCCGGAATAATAGTCCGCTAACGCTAGAGGCCTTCATACTTTTCACCATCACTGATATATATCACTGTCAAGAATCACCATAGTTTGTCAACGTGTTTGACAGTTGTGAAACATGCCCTACCTAAACTTATTACCCAGTGGCCTAGTTCCCTATACCAGTGTTTATATATATATATATATATATATATATATATATATATATATATATATATATATATATATATATATATATATATATATATATATATATATATATATATATATATATATATATATATTTTTTTTTTTTTTTTTTTTTGGCCTAATTTAGCCGACCGCCAATTTGCAGGTACTGGGTATTACCTGAAGGAGGAGGCTAGGGTGCTATCGGTGCGGACGTCCGGAGTCGTCATCTCAGCGTCGCTGCCCACAGTCGTCTTAAGATCATCCAGCATCCGATCTGAAGGAAGAGTGGAAAGGCGGTATCGTAAGTACATGAAAATCATTGGCAGGTTTTTTTAGTGCATTTAATAAATAATGTTAAAAAGGTTATTTTTGGTAATGTCGAGTATTGTACATACAATTTTGTCCCATGGCTTAGGAGCGAGGTAGATAATACTTAGAGCTGCATACCAACACACAGAGGGGGGTCTGGTATGTTATATTGACCACAGGTTAATCTGGAAATGTATAATTCTCATTTTTGTGATTAAAACAAACTTGTTGAATTATTTAAATCAGAATTTTAACTATGATGGAAAAGATTGTGTCTGTTTTTCCGTGTGAGTCATGGGATGTAGCACGTTGAAGAGTGTGTTGGCAATACAGGATTAGTGGGCAGTAGTCAGCAACCAGCAGCCGGCGCGTAGGAACAGGTTACCTTCCCGGGGGGTGTACGATGCTATCACCGCCTACCCTCTTCCCCCGACCACCACCCTTATTGTTTACCTGTCTACTACTTGCTATAAATATAACCCGTGTCCTTCATCGTAATTAAGATGGCCAAATTCCTCGGCAACCCTTGGCAGCTTAACATAGTGTTAGGGGGGAAATGTAGGGCGTGTTTGTCTATGAATTCCATCTTGTTGGTTACATACCACTGATGTTTAAATTCCCCATTCAATTTCGTAGTACAAACAAACACAGGTACATATAAACCCTAAATAATGTGACAGTTAACGTAACATCCCACAGACGTTTAATAAACAAGATTGAGCAACGCACAAGACCCACACACATTGCATCGCCTAGCCCAACCGAGCGTGGGTTGCCATCACCAGGCTAGGCTCCATATATGGTCGCGACCAGCATGGCCATATTGGTTAGATTCTGGACCAATTATGAGACGATGGATGTTGTCGAGCTAATGGAATCAATATTATGTTGTATAAGAATATGGGCAGTGAATGTTTTGGTTGATAACATGATATTCAAGCACGAGGGATGTTGATTAGTTGGAGTAAGGTGAGTGGTGGTGTACCCGACCGCTCACAGTCTGGAGGTGACCAGCACAATGGTACACAGGCTTACCCAACACCACCACACCTGCCCACACTAAACACCACCACACCTGCCCACACTAAACACCACCACACCTGCCCACACTAAACACCACCACACCTGCCCACACTAAACTCCACCACACCTGTCCACACTAAACACCACCACACCTGCCCACACTACCACACCTAAACACCACCACACCTGCCCACACTAAACACCACCACACCTGCCCACACTAAACACCACCACACCTGCCCACACTAAACTCCACCACACCCCACACTAAACACCACCACACCTGCCCACACTAAACACCACCACACCTGCCCACACTAACACCACCACACCTGCCCACACTAATTCAACACCACACCTGCTCACACTAATACAACACCACACCTGCCCACACTAAACACCCACACCTGCACCACACCTGCCCCACTAATTCAACACCACACCTGCTCACACTAATCCAACACCACACCTGCCCACACTAGTCCAACGCCACACCTGCCCACACCTAATCCAACACCACACCTGCCCACTAATCCAACACCACACTGCCCACACTAACCTAATACCACCACACCTGCCCACACTAACCCTAACACCACACCTGCCCACACTAACCTAATACCACCACACCTGCCCACACTAATTCAACACCACACCTGCTCACACTAATACAACACCACACCTGGCCACACTAAACATCACCAAACCTGGCCACACTAACCTAACATCACCAAACCTGCCCACACTAAACATCACCACACCTGGCACACTAACCTAACACTACCAAACCTGCCCACACTAAGCATCACCACATCTGGCCACACTAACCTCACACCACCAAACCTGCCCACACTAAACATCACCACATCTGGCCACACTAACCTCACACCACCAAACCTGCCACACACTAACATCACCACACCTGCCACACTAACCTCCACACCACCAAACCTGCCACACTAAACATCACCACACCTGGCCACACACCTAACATCACACCAAACCTGCCACACTAAACATCACCACATCTGGCCACACTAACCTCACACCACCAAACCTGCCCACACTAAACATCACCACACCTGGCCACACTAACCTCACACCACCAAACCTGCCCACACTAAAGACCATGCCAACAAAGACGCTCGTAATATACACACAATGAAGACTATATTGGTAAAGTATTAAGCAAACATTTTTAACAATAGTCTATGTATTATCACTTCATTGAAACGTTACATTAAATATTGGACTTTACATTAACACCAACTACCTGTTCAATCCTCGGTATATTGGCCAGATGAGTTAGCATGGAGATAATTCAAGCTTATTGATGCTTAACAGGTGTATAATTTATCTAAATTATATAATTCTTGTTCTTTGTAACTCGGCACACTAAACACAGACTCTACTCATGCAATCAGGTATCACAACCAGCTACTGATTCGTCGATACTGAAGCGAAGATATAGAATATTTGCGATCCCTAGGTCAAGGGTTCTATTTAAAGACACTCTACATCGTGCCTTCACCAACTGTACGACAACCGAGCAACTCATCTGGCAGAGTCTGTGGTCGTAAATTTATTGTGACGCAACTTTTGTTAATTAAACGTTGCGATCACAGCATTAGTCTATTTCTGACTTTTACAGCACCTGAAAACAAACAACCAGCCACCTACTTTGAGATTCACAATAAAATTTAATATAATATCGCTCTGCCAACCTGTGACGGCCCGAGGACCTAGCCAGGGCGGCCTCGTAAGACATGATTGGTGTTTCTGATGACGGCATTTATGATGTACAGAATAAAAATAGGGTGAGTACGTTGGGTGGGAACTTGAAAAAGAGTGTTATTTTGAGAGAGAGAGAGAGAGAGAGAGAGAGAGAGAGAGAGAGAGAGAGAGAGAGAGAGAGAGAGAGAGAATGTTTCCTGTATTCTAGGAAAGGGGGTATATTTTAGTGCAGCGTACCAGGTGTGGTCATGGGAGGAGGGAACATTTGAAGTGGTTATAGTCAGCTTCAACAGCCTTGTACTGATGGTATCTCTCAACCGTCATGCAGGTGGTCCACTATCACACGATCCAATGGTTATCCTATGTTCGTCATTTTTGTTTTAGGTGCTTCAACTGTTAGGATTAAGTACCTTTACTAGCCTCAGATTTTACAACATTCATTAAAAAAGCCGCTTCACTGGTCGGTTTCAGATTTAATGAGTAATTTATTGCCAGTAAACCATTATCACCAAACCTGTATACAGTGGCGCAGTTACGAAATCTTAAATATGTGACGCAGTCTAAAATGCCAAGTTAACTGAAAATTGGATCTAACGTTAAATAAACTGAATTTGTCCACAATACTGCACCAACAAAGGTAACATATAAAGCTCAAAATCTCGGAAAATACTGTGAATGATTGTCGTTTATACAAGAATAAGATAGCATTATTTTCAAAAGAGAGGCACCGTTGCACTTGGGCTAGCTGGCTGAAACTTTTATTGCGTGGTGGTTGGTGAGACGACTTGGTCTGGCATATTCCGCCATATATGTGGGCCTCACCCACCTCCCGCCTCCACCATGTATGACCCCCTTATAGTCCTTGAGTCCTCACCACCGCCACCAACAAGAACAAGTGGCTGGTGGAGTGTGGATCAATGCTGTGTATGCTGTTAGGTTGAAAGACTAGTGGTATTATGTATTCCTGGAACCTGAGAAACACACACACTGGGTGATAAAGAGATAAGAGGCTCATACACAAAAAGCGCAACCTTGCACCGTCCACTTGAACCAACCTTTAATTCAGAGTTAATTTGAGAGAGTGAACACTGAACATTCAGTCCTCGAATTTCTTTCAGTTTTCTGCGATACAGATGGACGGTTTAACGGCAATCCAGGAAAATCAGTCAGTTCGAATTCACTCGTAAAATATTGTATTAGAAAACGTAATATTTAAAATGTTACACATTCACACGGAGGATAATTGCTTAATAATATTTTTGTACTAATTATTATTGTGTGAGACTTTATACAGTAACAGTCATGTGCTGAAGTGATTTCGCACCAAAGTTAGTTTTCTCCATGTTCAGTTTACTCAAGGCAGTTCTGATTTGTGTTCAAGATGAGAATTTTCATTAATGGTTTTATTATACAGTATATTAGACATTCTTCAGATTCTTCACATTGTGAATTTTCAGCGTAAAAGTCCCATGAATCAGGGAAACAATGTGACTGGTTAAACGAACCTCAGTCCTAACAGTCCCTAAGTAAACCAAATTTAATCATTGAATTTGGGGCTAATTCCTATTGGGTCCCAGTCTTAAAGGGCACCATCTTTAGGGACCCAATCCCAGCTGGCTCTGATTTTAATTATTAGGTGGTGGGTCCCGTTAAGACGTGGACACATGTGACCTACAACCAGAAAATATCCCCCGGGCCAAGTAGGTGGTCGTAGATTACAACACTAATTTGTCAGCGAATTTGATGGTTGTGAATGTTAGCTACTTTGTCTGTTTAATAAATGATGATTTTTAAAATAGTTTACAGAATTGAAATCAGCCCTGATACCAGAAAACAGTAATACCTCAGCAGGATTTTGAATAATTCTGGTCCTCTTGAATACATCGTTCTTCAGTCGTCATATAATATTATTTTATCTATTTGTGGATTATGTTATGAGCTTAAGAGAGATGTCATGAGGGTCCACATGCCTCCTCTCATGGGTGTCGCTAACTCATTCGTGCTGTTCTTTGGCGACTGTTGTCCAGTCATCTAGGTCGTTCAGCAACAATAAGAATCACGAACTATTAATTATAACAAGAGGAACTATTGTTGTCGTCCTTGATACAGTAAAGTGGTCGAGGGCAGAGTGTAGACCTTCTATACAATTAAGGACTGCACAGATAAAGAACCATTGTTAGGCTACTGACAAAAGATCAGTAACTTTCGAAGCTCAACAGCGCGATTTACCATCATGTTTGGTGAGGAAGCTTTATAAGTGACTTAAACAACACAGTTAATTTTTATACCCAGTTATCGTTACCGTCCTCACCCTTGATGACGTTTGTGGAGTATACCTGGTGGGGTTCTGAGTATATTTAACAACTCCTGCTGCAAAAATGGAGATGGATAAGCGACGCAGCACAACAACTAGCTTTATGTTCAACCAATTAGCGTTGAGATGATTCTCGTGGAATTAATGTTGACATGAATTATTTCCTCGACCAGTTAGCTTCAAGGTGACTTCTTTCACGTCTAATTATCTTCAAGGTGACTTCTTTCTCATCCACTTAGCTTTAAGGTGATTTTTTCCTCGTCCGATCAGCAAGGGCAGTGTTAAGGACACAAAGTACGGATATGAACACAAGGGTTAACCTCTGCGCAGTAAGGGTGGTGCTGGCACTGAGCTAGGTTCAGGGCTGCTGTGGCCGGCCGAGACATAAATAGTGCGGGGAAATGGGTCACGCCGCACCCCTCACACACACACACCTAACTTTTTACTCACACATATAAACACATCGTTATGTACGAGGTTGGTGATTGTTTATATTACGAGTAAATATTTTTCCCCTGAAATTCACTGTTGTAAAGGATTCTTGCAAGTCGCATTCCTCTCTGTGCTCTACGTAAAGTTTTTTGTTTATAAACTTCGGTTTATTAATTAATCTTACTTTCAAATGTTCTCTTTAAATTAATATATTTTACATCGAACAATAAAGGCAGTTAAAGGTCTTTGTTTAATGTCAATTCGTTTTTTTTTAAACTAAAAATAAGTTTGAGTCACACCAGGCACAGAATATACCCAACAGTGAATGAACTGGTAAGTGAATGAGAACTTAAATTATCCACTGTGATTCCTGGCGAACGTTTACTGCCAAAACAATCGCATTTCCTGGCAAACAAAAATACACAGATATAGACACAGACGGGTCTGGTCATTACTTGTATTTGGCACAAACATACTGTACACCCTCGCTAAACTCATCCCTTCTAACCATATATTTATCAGTGTTCATGAATCATAAGTCGTAATAGCTGCATTTGTATGTGATTACAATGTGTTTTAAGTTCAAAAAGAGCTTTTCACTGTTTAATAAATCACCCGTAGTGGAGAACGTTTCGAGAGCATCAGTTTTTCCGGTGATGGATGAGAGTAACGTGTAGTGTCTTAGGCACTTTTTCATTCCGCCGACGAATTAGGCGTATCACTCAAGGTAGCAGTTTATTTGGGTGACTATTAAACAAGTATAAATTAAGTCACATGCACATATACCAGCTTTACGTCAAAATTACTTATAATTTTCATAGACTAAGTGCTCCACAACTATTAGTTAGGTTACACGTGTACACTTGTGCATGTGTAATCTGACGGTGGAGCCTTGGATATGGCAGAGTTAGGTGAGAGTGTGAGTTAGTGTCACGCTCGAGGGAGTGGGGGTGAGGGTGTGGAGGGAGACAGAAAGGCTCCACTGTTCCTCAGATGGCAATGTCCGACCATGTACTCACTTACCAGTGTCATGTTTCATGTCCAGCGCAGTTTTAGGTTAAAGACATAATTACGTAAAAGAGGAAAGGTTCACGGATAATGATTACCCAATATTTCACTATGTTGAGCTTCTGATGCTTAATGAGGAGTATCGTCTGTGTACTTGTACTGTAAACAGACCTTTGTTTTATTGATTCACCAATAGTTTTAATAATACGCATGTACGAATTTTCCAGACTTTATGTAAATATTAATGATAGAACTTTGAGGAAATTACGAAATAGTAATAATTGAATATAAATCTCAGATGCCTGAAGAGACCGTTCAGGGAGTGAGGAAGTGAGATAAGTGTGAGGGTGACTGATGGACGCCCTGCCATACACTGACTCCCACTTGGCACACCCGACACAATCACTTCTATCCAGTTCATTAACCCATCTTGCCGTATAAACAAGCGCTAAGTGCCTGCTGCTTTGATGACGGCAACAGATGAGGACCGATAAACGAAACACTTCCTGTACAATAAAGATACACTACACGATGATAACTCAGTGCAGTACAGTGATTCTGGGTAGTATCAATATTAACATAAATTCTTTAGATAAGCTGAATTTCATCTACCCAGGTCACATTGTTTTCAAGGCTTTTCCATTTTTTTTCCCTCTAAGGTATGTGGGAACCCCGAACCCTACACAACAGACCAACTCCTCTCTAAGTGTGATGCATTTTACGTAGTATGATATGTGCACGTAGTTGTTTTTGTTGAAATACTTGTGTACATTTTCAGAACGAATAGGACTTGTTTATGATAACATCTGAGTTCTTTAATTAATAGATTACCATTAAACAATTAAAATATAAAAGGAGACATCTTTCACCGACACCAGGAAATATTGTGTCAATAGGGAGCTGCATTAAGTGAGACAATTACTCCACCACGCCCCAGAAACCCCCCCCCCCCTGATCTAACCTTCACGCTCTACCTACCTTGACGATACAGTGATTTATTAGAGTAAAATTTTGTATACCTTTATAAGATTTGTATTTTTAACAGTAAATGAAACTCTTTTACTGAATATATTCGAAATTATTTCCTCTTGTTGCCTTGGGTCTCTCCATAGATTCTCTGGAATGTTGCGATAAACTATGCCACAGAGGCAGGCATTATGGACGGGCGTCACAGCCTCTTTCTGGTTTGTTTGTTATTCTCGGCCATGATGTTTACTGCCTTTGGAAACCAAATATGATACTGACAAAACATCACCTCAGAGTCGTGTGCTTCTTGTCCAGCCTAACACAATACAGTATAATGAGCATCGTTCCTTCAATGTTAATTATTTTGCTCTCTTATGCAAGTAATATTTATTCCTTTTAAAAAATACTGAACTCTGTAATGGATAAATCATTGTGGTTATCTGAAATGGAGTCAAGCCTGGACACTATCAACACAGATACAGTATTAGGGTGGCAACATGTTTGGAGGCCGCACGAGGATGCTCGCTAAACGTCTCCAGTTATACTTTTTCCTTCTCTTTTATTGCTCGCTCCCTCGTGTAGTGCTACACCCCGCCCAACTCCTTTACCACACCTGATGGTGTACATTAATACCATTGCTGCTGTTAAATTTTAGGTGGTATAAATTATGATAATGAAAAATATGTAACTACGACTGAAGACGGGGTTACGCTTAAGCGGTAGAGCGGGTGCGTGTAACAAACTCTGCGCAGGATATGCTGACGACTCGCCTGAGGTCAGACAAGTGAATTGCCCGTAATTATCCACCGACCTTCAACGATGTGATTTTTGCCTTCACATCCTGCCGACACACGGTGTGTGTGTGTTTGTGTGTGTGTGTGTGTGTGTGTGTGTGTGTGTGTTTCTACTCCTCTGACAGTCTGCTGTGTACAATAGTGGGCACAAGAGTACGTATACCAGTGTGCTCGCGTGACTTAAACGTATACCAGTATTAGCCGTGACAGGTGTCGGTAAACAGTATTGTCCCGTGCAGCACAATCACCTACCCGTTAAGTATAATACGATCACTCATATATGGTGATTTACTCAATCAGTTCAGCTGGCTCAGCAGGTTTACTAAACTCTTTAATCCTGGGGATAAATTGGATATGAAAACCCTTAAGTAAGATCATTTAAAGCCTCGGAAAAGCAATTTTGTCCCCTAACTTAGGTTGACAACACCTTGATTGTAAAAGTTGTTTTTCAGTAACAAATAACGGAGATGACATTACAAGCGGCCTCCCCTACACCGACCTTCTGGATGTCACGATTGGTTAAGCCAACAAGTGAAGGTAGGGATGTTCGGGTCCGCCCTCCAGGTATTCTTGGCGGTAGCTTGTGTAACACTACGAGGAGAGAGAGGGGCAGGAGACACTCGTTGACATTGACACCTTTATTGTAAACGTCCCATCTGACTGACATGGAGTACATCAAGACGAAAGTAGAATGATTTTTCTTTCTGCAAATTAATATTGGTTTTAAATATCACTCAAGACAGATAAGGACCGACATTTTTTTTATTACAAAGAAAAAAAAAAGCAGTAGGAGCACCTCTGGGTCCAAGAGTGATACCCAGATTCAAGGTGGACCATTGCTGGGAGGGTCTGAAAACAAGTGGTGTACCCCAGCTGGTAACACTAGCACTGGAAATGTA
This sequence comes from Homarus americanus, assembly GCF_018991925.1. Lineage (NCBI taxonomy): Eukaryota > Metazoa > Arthropoda > Malacostraca > Decapoda > Nephropidae > Homarus > Homarus americanus. The sequence goes on from NW_024745073.1 coordinate 5,258,712, forward strand.
ACTCACCAATGGGAAATTAACTTTTTAATCACAAGTATCGTATATTGGGCAAGGTAGAGAGTTACTGTTGTTCGTGGCAGCTGCAGGGGTTTATACCATCATGGGCTGAAGTTGTAGGTGGAGTTACGACCAACACACACACAGACACAAACATACACAACCGAGCATAAAATATATACCTTAAAAAATACAACTACATATGAATTGTTGCAAGAAGCTAACACTATCTGTGACCATCTTGATTATTTGCAATGGAGTCTTGGGTGTAACAGTGGCAGTAATGACGGCTCGCCCACTACTGGTTGCCACTAAATAAGTAGGCTATATTTTTTTGTCCCCCGCAGGGCCTAGGCCACGTGATCGTGTTGAGGCTTGAGGAAGATGACGGGGTTATTTTATTATGATTACCTGTTATACCTTTTGTGTGATAATACTTCACGTCACAGAGTATTTATCAGCCTATTTTGCCAGGATTTAAACTACATTACCTTAATAATAATAATATAATCTATTCGTGTTAGTATTAGTATATAACTCTTTACTTCGACTTTCCGACGATAAGGAATTTCTCATTTCATGGTGGAAACAGTTTTCTTTGATGCGGAATTACTTGACAAATTAACTAGATTAACAAATTGAGGTGATAAGTGAAAATGTATAAGTTAAAAAATAAATATGGTGATTTTCGGATTGTCTTGGATATAATAATGTTAAAATCTATACTGTACTGTACCTGATGCTGAAATTATATGAAAAAAAATCCAAGATACAGTACCAGCGTCTGAGTGAACAGTCATCAGGCCCCGGCAGATGAACAGCACGTCGCGGTTCACCGGCTTTGAGATGCATTAATGATGTAGTCAGGGAGCCAGACCAAAGAGTCCTAAATAATTTTTGACAACAACGAGTATGTGACGACACAAAACAAATGAGACACGCACGGCGACGATCTGTAAACACACCGCCTCCGGAGCTTGGGAACCGGAAACGTCAGGGATAGAAGGCGGATCTCTTCAGGGAACCTATTAACCGTTTGTGCCGACTTCTGTTTCCCTGGAGGTGTGTGTGTGTGTGTGTGTGTGTGTGTGTGAGACATTTATGAAGCATTTGATTGCAGATTCAGTACTAGTTCATTTAATTTAAAGAAAAAATTAGCTAAGCATTACTGAAAAGCAACAGAGAAGCAGTGAATGTTAACGTTATGAGGGGCGTTGGTGAGAAGTATATTTGACGTGTTATCTCTCTCTCTCACTCTCTCTCTCTTCATTTTCTTCCCCCCCTCCTCACTCCCACCCTCCTTCCCCTCACGCCCACCTGTCTGTTTCGCTTCACTTTCTTGGCTGCCGCCCACCTCACCTCACCCCGCCTCTTTCCTCGTCTACCAGGACCAGGAGGCCAAAGACGCCCTCACACACCCACACATCCACCCATCCCTATACCCTTCAAGCTACCCACCCTCTCACACGCACTCCTAACACGCCACCCACCCTCACACCTCCTTTCCCATCCTCATACCCCACCCACCCATCCACCCACTCCAGTCTAAAACCACATCCCATCCTCCACACCACCCACTTCAAGGGGAGTGTGATAATGTGTACATATATGAAGTCGTCTCAATAACCATGCGACCGTAGTGTTGTACCGGGAGGGGGGGGGGGTGGGGTGACATCACTAGATAAATTAAGTTGGGTGCAAGGGGAGATCACGTGAAGGTTAGGTTAGGTAAGGTTAGGTTAGATTAAGTTATACCCTGTTCGGTTAGATTATGTTAGGTTGTTGAATCTTTAGGTGAAATAAGCTGGGGTGCCTAATCTTAATGTGACCGTTTGGGGAGCCGGCTGGCCGAGTTTTGGAGGAACAGTTTCTGGCAGGGCAACACACCCCAGCCTGCCTGCCGGGGTGATGTTAATATAGCAGACCCTCACCTCAGTTTTAAAGAGCCATTGCATAGGATCAAATTCGGCACCATACTGTTTTTGGGAGCTTGCGTATGTATATATGTATGTATGTATGTTTGTATGTATGTATGTATGTATGTATGTATGTATGTATGTATGTAAATTGCATAAAGTGTGTTTGTGGTTCTGCCATAAGGGGGGGGGGTGATACACACACACACACACACACACACACACACACACACACACTATCCACAACTATCCACCACCATCACCTCCACCATTACTACCCATCACCACCAACACCCACTACCACCATCACTACCTACCACCATTACCACCAGCCGGCCGACACCCCCGCTGCAGGGAGGTAATGTTTCTTGATCACTTAATGAGTAGTTTCTGCTTGGTGTCTCCCATAACACAGCGCTCACCACCACCACCATCACCCACCCTGGCCACCCACACCCATCCATCCCACCATACCCACACCCATCCAGCCACCCACACACACACACACCCATCCCACCTAGCTACTCACACCCATCCTGACCATCCTAAGATATACAAGTAGGTTGGCTCTCTCTCCTAGCGGCTCGTTGAGGTCGTGTACTTCTGGGTAACATCAGCCTTTTAGTTCTTTGGCCATGTTCCTCCACCTCTGGTTTATCCATTGGTTTGGTTACTGCTTTATAATAATGATGATAATGATGATGGTGATGATGATAATGATGATGATGATGATAATAATAGTAACAATAAAAAAGTAACAGTAAAACGCGGTATTAAATTATTATTTCTTCTTCTTCTTCTTCTTCTTCTTCTTCTTCTTCTTCTTCTTCTTCTTCTTCTTCTTCGTATTGTTATTTTATTATTATTATTATTATTATTATTATTATTATTATTATTATTATTATTATTATTATTATTATCATTAGTAATAATTGTATTGTTTTTGTTGTTATAATTATTTCATTGACTCTGAGACTCATTGATATTCTTGTTATTCTTTTGTAATTGTTTATTCTATGCTGGTCTTGAGTTCTGGCTGACCTCGAACAGTACTCAGTATACGTGGTGAGTACTATTAGGGATTTAGTACTCAGTATGTGCATGGTGGGAGATGTATATATATACTGTATTATACTTATTGGTATTCCTGTGTTCATTCTGGGCTAAGACTCGACGCCTCCTCTAAGTCCAGATCTTGATGCTAATACCAACATTATACTCCAGGGCTCTGTTAATCGTACACGGCATCTTCGTCTGCCACTAAATGTCCAGTCTTCTCTTTAAGGTCAAACACGCTTAGGTAAGGTGTTCTCTTCGCCTACACTACACACATATGGGGAGTTGTTTTGGTCTTGTTGTGATGTGAGTGTGTGTGTGTGTGTGTGTGTGTGTGTGTGTGTGTGTGTGTGTGTGTGTGTGTGTGTGTGTTGCTGTTATAATTGAAGGTATTTTTGTTCTTCAGCTGGCCCTCATAGTTAACAGTTAGCTGGTATCTCGGAGGTGTGTGGTTAACAAAGGGGGTACTGGTGAGAGTCCCGCTACCTCATCTGTGTTTAACTTATTAATTAACGGGCAGGTGGGGTGGGTGAGTGGAGGGGGAGACGGGAAGTGGGGGTGGGGGTGAGGAATAATGGGAGGGAGATTGAATTGTGAAGTGAGAGGTAGGGAGGGAGATGGAGAGAGGAGGTAAGAGGTGGTAAGGTTAAAGACCATTGACGAAAATTTAACAAAAAAATGAGTAATCATCTGTACTGTAGATTAGACACCTCAGCTTATTTCCCAACGCTAATCTAACCTAACTTAACATAAGCTCAGGTAGATAAAGGGTGTTTAATCATCAGGTGAAATAAGCTGGGATGCCTAATCTTCAGGTCATCCGAAATGGGAACTGGAGAGGACAAGTTAAAAGAGGGGGAGGAGGAGGAGGAGGAGGGGAACAGAGGAGGTGATGGGGTTACAGGGGAGAGGGAAGTGTGGGGAAGAGGGTAAAGGGGTGAGGGATAGGGAGGGGGGGAAGGGGTGACTTGAGGTTCAGGGTCACATCAGCCGTTGATAACCTGCCGGAAGTTGGGTGGTGGGGAGACCCGGGCGGCACGGAACGACTTGTGGCCGCCCACGCTGCTCCAAACCGCCCAAACCACCCACGCACGCCCACTCGAGATATACCAGATTCCTCACGTCACACCCACACGACGAGCACCCCGAGAGAGAGAGAGAGAGAGAGAGAGAGAGAGAGAGAGAGAGAGCTATTGCTGCAGGGGTCCACAGGTATACGCAGTCTTGGCTCGGGGTGAGTGTTGGAGGATGTGGGGGGATGAAGACTACATTACCTCCTCCTGCTTACTCCTGCTAGGGGAGGTGGATGCTCTTACTTCATTACTTCTCCCCTCCCCCCCTCACCCTCACCCTCATCCACTCCCTCATCCCTCCCCCTCAGCTACTTCATCCTATAATCAATCCTCTATTCCCTTCTGTTGTACGACCACTGAAGTACGACCATTAGTATACGACTCACATACGACCACTGTAGCACGACCATTAGTATACGACTCAGGCCTTAACATTCTCCCATCACACGAGTCTCTAAAGCATGTCCCACTGACCCCAGTTACACGACCCTACCCTCCTTCCCTCCCTCCCACTCTGATACTCTCCCTCCCTCTCTGTCAATTCTCCCTCCCTCTCTGCTACCCTCCTTCCCTCTCTGCCATCCACCCACCCTCCCTCCCTGTCACCTCTTGTATATACTTCAACTTAAGTTTCACCTATCCCGGACTCCCACTACTATATATATATATACTGTTCACTACGGCACTTGATCAACGATACCTATATACTATACTATTAACTGTGTCATCACTCGGGGTAATAAAAAACAGGCACTATAGAACGTTGAGCAGCTTATACCAGTACACGCCAGTCCTTTATCTTCACCGGTACGACACCAACTCTCTCTCACCAGTACTACACCACTCTCTCTCACCACTACCACACCACTCTCTCACCAGTAACATGACTCCCTCCTTACACCCGTAGTACAGGGGGGTTATTTCACCACCTTTCACCACCGTCTCATCACGCAGGACGACGCCACAGCAGTATCGTGGCCGCCTCCTCCCCCTGTGAGCCACTCCCATCACCCTCCATTAAGTCCACGCCAGTTAACCCATTGTGTCCCTCCCAGTCCGCCCCCAACCACACCCACGTCTACCATGCTATTACCGGGCCGCTACCAGTATGATACCAGTCCAACATTATAATACCAGGATAAGACCCTAACAATACCAGTATAATACCCACATACTATCACTATATACTGTATTACGTGTACGACTTTATTTTAACAATTATATAACATCTCGGATCCAACAGCTGATAAAACACCCCAGTTGTTGTGTAGTTAATGGTGTTTGTATACGCCCATGTTGTGTCCCAATCTGATGATCTAGTCGCTTACAGTCCAGGTTCAGATTTCAGATTCAGATTTACCCCACTCTACAGCAGACAACGCGGGGTCAACAGATAAAGTTCGTGTGGTGGTGTTTCATAGGGGTAGAGGAGGTGAGTCACGCACCAAACCCACGTCACTGTCATTAAATATCATACTATAATATTTTTCATTTAGATTTTGTACAAGTCTTTCGTTGAATTTTATACGCGAGATCCCTTACCCCCCCCCCCCTCCCCCCGTCAGGCCCACAGTGTTAACCCTCTCATCTACATTAATGTTATTGTGTGTAAATTTGGGTATTTATGGCTTTCCTACTTATGGTTGTCACTTAACTAAAGAAAATTAAGGAATATAATAATTTTACTGTGTGATGGATTACGGAGGTGTACTGTGTGTGTACTCTGGAGGGTGACCTGTGTTCAAGATGGGCGGGTCTAGTACACCAGGGGTAAGAAAAGTGGAAATATAAAGTATAGTGGAGTCAAAAGATGTGAAGTATGACCTACATTTAAAGAGGTTCAGTGTTTTATGAGGGCATCTTAAGGAGTCTCAACCCTGAACAGTCTCCACTTAACATTTTAAAATACTTATCGTTTTTATATTACTTATTTTTGCTCTATAACTGAAATTTATTAGTATTTAGATATATTTTATACCCTAAATATTGAAATTAGATGCTTCAATACTTAGCAACCCACCTCTAAGTCACCATGAACCATCACTGCACCACCATGACCCACCACTGCACCACCATGACCCACCAACCCACCACCATGACCCACCATCCCACCACCATGACCCACCACCACCTGCACAGTAGTTGTTACCCGCATGCTTAAACATAATTGCCAGCCCGCCACGATATCATCTTAGGAAATTATTCTCTATATCTTTCTTTCGTAGCTTTTGATAATGGATCTATTTTTCACGGTTCCAAGTCACTTTGAAGACAATTAAAACTTATTGAATGTTGGTGTGGATGAAGACTTGTGGCACTTTTGTTTAGAATTATGATAAAAACAAAATCTTACCAAGTTTTATGAGCTGTGGTGGTGTTACTGCCGAGCTCATTCTCACTGCCTTGTTGAAAATACCTGCTTCCTCTGACCTTCTATTCTTTATTTGTTTATATCTTTATATTAGTGTTTTCTTATCTGTGTAAAAATTTGGGATTCGATTTACAAATTATGCGAATGTGGGAGATATTACGTACGCTGGGGACGTCTAGGGTTCAGAAGCATCAAATTTACCCTTGCAACATTGAGGTCGAAAGTGACGTCATGGCTTTCATTGTGTTTTGTCCTCGTCAAACACATCTATCACCACACACCGAAATCGCTTGAATGGCACAGTGGTAAGATAATTATTATTGTTATTTTTTTCATACATTCATAAATTTGGTAATTAGTAACATTAGGATATCAAAACTTTTAGAGATGGGTGACGCTAAAATGTAATCAAAGAAGGAGTGGGGAAAAAATTAACGAGTGTTTCTCAGAACATGGAGTAGTGAACACCCTGTACATATCTGTCACCAGGAATAATATATTGTACTACATGGACGTGACGCAGATAACCAAATCAAAACAATGAGAGAAAACATGTATTATCAACAGCCTCTTAGCACCCAACGTTCACAGGAGGTAGGTGGATCTGTAGTGGTGTAATGGGTGGAATAAAGACGATTACCCTCGAGATACTTCACACCAGGATGTTCGAAGCTGGACATATTAAGTTAGGGTGTTGTAACTTGGACATTTTGGACCAGTTGGGTGTTGTAACCTGGACATTTTGGACCAGTTGGGTGTTGTAACCTGGACATTTTCGACCAGTTGGGTGTTGTAACCTGGACATTTTGGACCAGTAGGGTGTTGTAACCTGGACATCAGTTTGTTGTAACCTGGACATTTTGGACCAGTTGGGTGTTGTAACCTGGACATTTTGGACCAGTTGGGTGTTGTAACCTGGACATTTTGGACCAGTTGGGTGTTGTAACCTGGACATTTTGGACCAGTTGGGTGTTGTAACCTGGACATTTGGACCAGTTGGGTGTTGTAACCTGGACATTTTGGACCAGTTGGGTGTTGTAACCTGGACTTTTGGACCAGTTGGGTGTTGTAACCTGGACATTTTGGACCAGTTGGGTGTTGTAACCTGGACATTTTGGACCAGTTGGGTGTTGTAACCTGGACATTTTGGACCAGTTGGGTGTTGTAACCTGGACTTTTGGACCAGTTGGGTGTTGTAACCTGGACATTTTGGACCAGTAGGGTGTTGTAACCTGGACATTTTGGACCAGTAGGGTGTTGTAGCTTGAACGTTTTCGGCTTAGATATCATAGCTTGAAGTGTGCAATAGGTATAGTGAGTGTAGAGGTGTCGTGGTGGGTGTAATGAGGTAGCCAGCTGTAAAAAATATACTCTCGCAGGTGTAGAAGTGTGTCGTGGGTGGGTGTAGTGGAGGTTGGGGGGAGGAGGAGGTGTGTGCGAGTGTTGTTCGTACGAGCATTACATTGTCGGGTTGTAACAGTGTTGGGTCAAGGGGAGGAGGAGGAGGAGGAGGAGAAGAATTTGCACATCCTGTGGTTTATCACTTGACGACTGCCACCGCCCCCGACAACCCTGAGTGACTCGTTATTCTAGTTGACCTGACTGTTAACTGTTGCTGACCTGACTGTTAACTGTTGCTGGCTTGACTGTTAAAAATTGTTAGCCCGACTGTTAACTCTTGCTAATCTGACAATGAGTTGAAATTACGACAACTAACTTAACTGTTGCTTGCCTAACTCTGCCTCTCTTAGCCTCAGTTGACTGTTAAGTGATGATAACTGACTGCTAAGGCTTTATTTAATACAATGAACCCCGTCTGACTGTTTTAACCGTTGCTATCCTGACTGTTAAGTGTTGGAAACCCGACTGCCATATTAGTTGGCTGAGACTGGCCTGCTTGACCCAGTTGAAATTATCTGACTGTTTATGGCTTTACTTAATACTAGGTAACCGTTAGTGAATGTTAATTGATTATTGTAATGTTAAATGAGTGTTAACTGTTGGTATCGTTATCAGTTAAATTGACTGTTAATCCTTGATGACCCCAATGACCTAATTAGGTGTGAGTTAAGTGGAGCTGACTGGCTTACCTGACACGGTTGGCTGGTCGTGAGTGTAACCTATCTAATGCTCCGTATGGTAACTGGTGTACGCCTAACATAACTTTGAACTGTGAAATGAGTGACCGTACCCGACCTAATGAAAATTTGAATTGTTTTTAGCCTAAGCACAGGGACTGGGAGCTGTCTTGGGATTGACTAGAACTCTCCCACACATAAAATAGAACTGTTTTAGAGATGACTGTAATCTAAACGTTAGGTCTTTAAACAGGTGTAGATTTGACTGTAACCATGGTGACTGTGGAATGATTCAGGCGTTGTGTTTGACCTACCCAGGGTGCTGAGTCTGCTGTCCTTGGCAGTCATGGCGGCGGACGATCGGTCCTCTTGTTTGTAAACAAATCCTTGGCTGCCTTTGTCCTGAGATCACTCCTGACGACACTAAAAACTACACAGATACATTGTTGTGTGTCACGCTGACAGGGACACCTGTGACTTCAGCGTGACGCCCTTATCACGCATGACCACCACTAGGGGTAGCAGGGACACTTGGCACACTTGGGCACACTAAACATCTTTAACGACGCAACGTCAGGAGAAGGACTGCCACTTTCTCTTTGAGGTCAATGGCGGCAGCAAGTTGACCAGTTTGTTAATTTGTCCTTTCACTGAAATTGTACACCTGGCAGCCAGGGCACGTTGTTTTACCAGACAGTTTTAGGGTATAGGGTTATCCAGGTGGGCACAGCGCGCAACTACATGAGCGTTGCTGGGCAAGAGGTCAGACGATGCGCGCAGGAGCGAGAGAGCGACTGTGCAGAGCGGAGGACTATGTAAGCTGCGACTGCGCCGGCGGTGCTCCGTAAGAGGGATATCACCATCACCCGAGCTGCCTGGCACTCCGCCCCCCCCGCCATCACAACCACCACAGCCCACGCCCATACCTGCACACACAGGTTGTGGCACGCCCACGCCCCACGCCCACACAGCCACACGTCTACCCCGATACTTCCTCGTCTACCTCGACACAATTTGGGCAAATAACTTAAACTATGCACCACCTGACCCATGCTCGGAGAGGACAGGTGGTCTGTCCCAGGAGGTGGCAGAAGTTTTGGTCAAGATGACTAATAATAGCGAGATGTGTTATGGTAAGGCAGCAGAGTGGGAACACGGCCAGTGATCTGTCCTGCCTGGCTGGGGGCGACCATGGGTGTGCCCGGGGGTCCCTCCTTAGTACGCTGTTCTACGGTGCTGATGTCACCACCACCCTGGCTCACACCACCACCACCACCCTGGCTCCCACTACCACCACCACCACCTTCCTGGCTCACACCACCACCAAGGCTTACCCGTATAACTTTCCCCGAGTGGTCCTGGTAATGCTGTAGGTCCGCTTTACACACAGCTGTGAAAACCCTCTTCCCTACACCGCCCATCTACACTCCCAGCGGTGAACCCTCTACCCCACACGTTCCTGGTGGCTAAAACAATATACTTGATGTATTAGATATCCTCTTGATAGATCTATTTTTCAGTATTATGGACTTCCTTTTCAAAAAATATAACAAGTGATATCTTGTGTCTATATCTTTCCTGCCACCTTCTACACTTGTCTTATATCTTCCTTCTTTATTACTTCATCCCATCTGTGAAATTTCCCTATTCCTCTATCCATTCACACATCAAATAACTTGCACGTAAGATTTCTCCCCTTTATAAGCCCTATCATTTTGGACACCTGTGGAAAATAACTCCCCTGCCGTGGCCAAGTATACATTAAGAGGTGAGGCAGTCTTGGCCACAACACCTACACGCTTCTCACTAGCTCACCCATGTGTGTCACACCTGGACCTTTATCCACTTATGTATATTAATGATAAGTAACACACACACACACACACACACACACACACACACACACACACACACACAGGTGAAAACATGTATCTCTCTTACAGTGTTTACACTCGTATGTGTGTGTGTTCACGTGCCAGCACTCCTGCGAACCTGCATTCAAGTCAGACAGAGCATCGTGTGTTGGAGTTTTGTGAGGAAGAAGAAATATGACACTTGTGACCTTTACAATGTCCCTTTTAACTCGTTGATCCATTCCACCCCGGGTAGGACCTCCTCAATGGTCCTCACACGGTGGGGTCGAGTCATCGCTGATAATGTGGCGAAAAGTCACATAGCTAATGTTTTTGATGCACTTATGAGTGAAGTCCCAATATGTGTTGTGTGTGTGTGTGATGTCCTCCCACGGGTGAGCACTCCAGCTGCCAGTATTTAATTTTGTTCATTTGAGACAATTAGTGACGCAACACGTAAATATATCGGACTCGTTTCTAAACATAGAACGCTTGCTGACATTGGGTCTCGTCATCTTTGTTAAGGGGCTCTGATCGCCATATTGTGATCTTACTAAAGAAAATAAACTCAGACCTCTCTTGATACAGATGGACAATCTGTTTTCAAGTCGATCGTTCAATCAGATAACTTGTGTATGTTGAGAAAGTTGTAGTACCAGTTCCCTCTAAAGGGTGTGCGTGTCACTACTTGCATGTACTTAACTGTGTTTATGTGCGTGCTCGTCGTGTGGCTTTGTTTATGTGCACATGATTGCATGATTGTGTGTGTGTGTGTGTGTCTGAGAAATACTCGACACAGGGTTATGGTTGCCCTTCGCAAGGGTATTCTTGTTATCTTTCCCATAAACCTTAAAGCCACAATATACGATGGTGACCACTATTGCGTCAAAGTCGTAAACGTCACCTCCATCAGGGTTGGTGTATTGCCTGGCTCACAGCTGTGTGGCGAGGTTGCCGCGACGTGTTTGGTCTACGGTCATGGTCGCCCACATCCCACCAAAAAACATTCCCGCTGATTGTGCTCGTCTAAGCTAACCATGCTTTCATGACCATCTGTATTTTGTGCATTCTAGCTTAGTTTCTTCAATGAAACACCTAGTTACTGCACACCTAAACCCATATTTACTCTGTTAAACCTGTTAGCTGAAAGGTCTACTCTATTTTTGGAGCCTCTGCACGAAATTGGACTATATGGCGACTGTTTTTGTTCTAGAAATACTATTTACAAAACTATGATTTGAAGAAAAAAAATGTTTGAACCTAGCTTAATTTACAGTATGCGATATCGTTATAAATATTAGGTTTGCTTTTCTTAAAAATATCGTGTAATAATATACACCCTGTACAGAATTAGTACTATCATCAGTGAAACAGGCACTTGTCTCGTCATTTTAAGGCTACTCGCGATTTACATTAGTTATCGTTAAAACATTTTCTGTCAGTTCACGTCCACAGAAAACACCCCCGGGAGGAGCTATTTTCAGCCTCGGCGGTGAAACTCCCAACTTTCGAACGCCTTCATTATACAGTATGCCCGTAGTCATTTGATATTAGTCACTCATAAAAAACCTCGAAGTACAAGAACCTGTACACGTCAGGATATCTATCTTAAGGAGTTGTAAAGAGTTCTTAACATCTTCCACAACACACTGCGCTATTTCCTGGGGATCATTTTGTGCAGTATGATGGTGTGATTTTCCACGATACTGGACTCGATTCAGTAGCTCTAGGGCTCAGCGGGGCAGGGAAGCCGTGAGATACATTACTACACACAGTATTATCGTCAGTGTCTCTTTCCTGTCTTCTGGTTAACCCTGAACTTAGCAACAGTTAGTTACCACGCGCTGTATTACATGAAGCCGCTATAGGCCATACCTAAAAGACCCCTAGACTTCTGACTTCTGATGCTATGATGTAGGCTGTAAACCACCGCTACTTTACGCTGCACTCGTCCCCATGACACATATATATTAATTAATTTCAGAGTAAAACCCGCTTCCCCCCCTGGGAGGTGCTCCACCACACGGCAGTGGGACTCAGCTCACACGCCGGTAAAAACTGTGCTTAACCGTCATCAACAAAGCAAGTGCCATGTTTTACTGGGTTTATTTAGCCTGACATGGCAATCCCACGGTGTTTCCTGAAGACAACAATCGGTTTCTATCTCTACACACGCTGGTTTTCTCTTCCTTATATGTAGGTTAATTGTGTACACTTGTTTTCTACACCGTAATAAATGTTAAACTATTTCTTACTAAATTTCAAAAGGTTTCCCTCAGACAAACCTTAGTCGACGCAGTGTAACCAAACCTAACTTAACTTCACCTAATCTATCTTAACCTAAACTAATCTAACTCCCACCTCCCTTACAGCGTTAAGGTAGGGGGTTCGTAATCATCATGAAATCTGATTTATGTTCCTGCTTTAATATTGAAGGTAAAATTTCCCCCACTGTTTGAAACTAAAATTATCATGGTAGTATTTTGTCCTTCACTAACCAATAACTGAATCACGAATTAATTTTAGTCTCGGGGACGACGGTGGCCGTGTCTTACCGTGTGTGTGTTCCGCTTGATGTTAGACTCTTGGCAGGCGGGATATCTGACCATCTCAGTGCATATGCCCCGTCGTCCTGTCCTACGCCCCAGTGACTGCCATTACTTAGCTCACTGTGCCTCCTGTCAGCTTAACTCTATGTGTATCCCCTCCGATGAGCAAGTTCCCTTTAAAATTTCAAACTTGACCAGAATTATACCTCTTATAACCCCTATAGCGTCCACGTAGCCAAATTTATCCCATCCCAGTGAAGGACAGTTAACCTTGTGCCTCAATTCATCTTAATCACTCCCAGCCTGTCAAATCCCTGTCTAGTCTGTCCAAAAACAACTACTACGACAACTACCCTATTTTTATGCACCGCTGACGCTCGCCCGATTTATAATTATATACGTCTAACTAGATCAGTAAACCCAAAGTAGATGAATTGTGAATGTTAAATAATTATACTTAAATTATACCAAAATAACAACAGAAATATATTCTTCTTGTAGAAAATAATACCATCTACATTAAACTTTTTCTCGATGGAAAAATAATATCGTATATACATAAGTTCATTCGAAGATTCTTTCATCTGAGTCAACATGGCAGTCATACCCTCATAAACACACTCATTCCATTAAATATTATGGACCAATAAGTAGTTATTCGGACCTGTTAATCTAATGATCTCTGGCAAAGTTCACTCAGATGGGTCGATTATTTGTATTGACACTTAAGTAAACCTCTTTGATAAATGAGTGAGCATGGGAGACTACCTGCTGACACCACTTGTATGACCACAACCACAATCACTACCCACAATCACAACCACTACCCACAATCACTCACTATACAAACATCACAACCAGGACCGCACAAGTTCAGAGTCACACACCAACATCACCACACACCACCTGGGCAGTATGCCAATCCTCCAAGGTCAAGCAAGATGAGAGATTGTGTAGGCCATGACTGTGGTGGTGGGTGTGGGAGGTAAGCTGGGTGTGGGTGATGGTGGTGTGTGGGTGATGGTGGTGTGTGGGTGGTAAGGTGGGCGTGGGTGTGATGGTGGTGTAGGGATCTGAAGGGGGTCTGGATGGTGGTAAGAGGTGTGGGTTATCAGAGTAGTGTTAGATGATGGGTAGGTGGTGAAGATGCTGGTGTAAATATAGCTGGTGAAAAAGGGTAAGTGAGATGACGCGTGTTTGGTGAGAGTGGTGATGGGTGCTTGGATAACAGGGAGCATAGGGGTGGGCGGGTGATAACATGTAGGTATTCAAGAATAGAACGGTGTTTATCTTGGCTACATCTGCCACAACTATATGAATCTATGCCACTTACCGCGCCATATCTCGGATAAATCCAACGCAATTTAGTAAAACAACAGAAATTTATATTGTAGGAAAATATTGCAGCGCAAGGGAAAAACAGGGCACTGGAAATCCAACATTGGGGGCCCCTGGTGATTATGAAAGAGGGTGAAGAGTACCGCAGCCTCCCAAGGGAGACGGTGAAAGAGGGCAGCTCCCCCTGAGCGATCCCATCTCTACAACGACTACGGCACTGGCTTAGTGTGGGAGAGAGGCGCCGTGGTGTAGGGTCACCTGGTCAAGTAGAGTACTTGGCGCCGCATCTTGAACACTGATACTATGACCTCAGTAACCTCACATCTGCACAAAATGACTAGTTATGTTTCGTTAAAGAAATACCAGTTTTATCTGAGGAATGATGTAGGCAAAATACAAGACTTACAAGTTAGTTTCCTTCAGAAAACATTTTATTTTACTTTAAAACTGTATTATTTATGGAAGTACAAATAATATTCCTGCCTGGGAAAATTATCCATTATATACTATTAGTTTAAAAGCAAAGTTTTAAGTTAAATGAATTTTACAGCGCAGATGTTCATATACTGTATCATATGAGGGTTAACTCCCCTCCTATATATATATATATATATATATATATATATATATATATATATATATATATATATATATATATATATATATATATATATATATATATATATATGCAACTTGTTATTTGAATACGAGTTGGCATAAATATCCTTCATATTGTATATTTTGCACTATAAAGAAATTCATTTTCGTCTTAATTATTTGACGACTCTTACAATGTTGGTGGTGAATATACGTGAACGTGTTCATATATCTTATATATTTATAGTGGAAATCCAGTAGTGTCACGTGTGTTGTGCAGAATCTAATTTGTCAGGACTTTTTGTAGTACACGGTGTGTGCAGCTAACGATAATTTATATGTGAAAATATCACCTAATTTAATCTTGCCTTCTAAGTAGCTTATTTATACAGTAGTTCTAGGACCAGGCACTGTGCATAAGTGTGTCACAAAGAGAACCAAAAACTATACAAGTGATGTTCTCTACATTACTTCAGTAAGAGGCCCAATTATTTCACTATTGGTAGTCCTCTCTGGCCCACTGTAGGTAGCCTGCATGGTCGTCATCCCTGTTCTGGGAATGTGCCAATGAGTCGAGCCTCAGAGCTCTTGAGGATGCTTACAAGTTTTCCTTGTCTAGATACGTAGCTCCTAATACCAGGTCCAGTGTTACTTAGGTCACTGATTGAGATACTGATAAGTACCATACAGATTTTGGGCGGGATTTTCTAACTTGTTTAAACTGCGATAACGTCATTATTTTCTGTTCTAGGCTAAAGTAGGTTCCGATGCCCGCGACTGATCACCGACGTGTATTCTTATGTCATTCTGTTATTTGTTACGTCTGGTGTATTATAGTTACGGCGGATCACTTACATGTCTCCAGATGATTGTCTCAGATCTGACCAGAAAATGGCTGAATCGTGCGTATCAAATTGAGATTCGAAAATGAACGTTTAATTCAATGAACCAAAAGGATTATGGTAAATTTGGCAGAGTTCTGAATGACCTGTTTATTCCACATGGAGACAACAATACTGTAATTTACTCCGAAATGAGGAGAAATTATACAAATTATTATATAAACAAATGTATCCGTCTTTAAGTTATAAAACACTATCGCGGGAATATATTGAACTACGCTTATTTAAATGGCTTGATAGAACCTCGACAACAACATTCCCATCACTCCTGTCCCACACAGGCAAGGTCGAGCTCCCAACCTACGCACTTGTGAAAGATTATGTAATGTCATTAAATATGTATACACCCTATAAGGTTACCATCCGAGGTGCCTTTAGTTATCACATTCGTATCCAGATTATTTTTTGCCTGTGCTTACCCAAGCACCCAGGATAGGACGAAGTCAACAAGCAGGTTCTGGAATATGGGGCTCAACAGGAACTTGCCAACAAGGTAAGAACGTTTGTTATATATCTGGAAAAAAAACACACAAATAAACATGGAAATTAACCAGAAAATTTCATGTTTGTGTTGCAGTGAATACAAAATCGCTCAGCATATGATCTAAGCGAAGAGCCCTTTAAAACACAGCACTGTACTTCACCGACAGTGTTAGAATAATAGCATAGGACTTGTAGGCTTGCAACGTGTGTACAACCACGTCAACTGCTCTGGGTCTTGTCTGCTGGCTATGGTGTGGCCAACCTTTCCTTTTTTGCTCCATAATACATAAGGGTGCTGCTGGTTCTAGGAACAGAGTTAGCGATCATTTTACGGTGGTGTTCACTCTCGGGGAGCTGCCTCAGGGCACATCTTCCCTGGGGCGTCGGTTGCAGGATAATTGCTACGCTGGTGTCGGGTTATATTTATGAGGATATGGTTGAGGCGGTGAACGTCTCTACTGGTAGTGTAGAGATTCCCTGGTTCTCACGACTATGGTTGACGAGGAGCCCCTCCTTCACACAATATTTTAATTAATCGTAAAAGTAATTTTTGGCAATGCTGTATTTGGGATTTAAATAACTAGAAAATGTAGTGGTTGTTAAAGAACCATCTCTGCTAGTGACGGATTAGGTACATTTGTATCAAACGTTACAGCTTTAACCCCTTCACTACTGGACGCCACTTAATATTTTATTTGGTTAATGCCAGACTAGTTTATTCAGCAGAGAAACACACCCTTTGTATGATGCATCACATGTTAAATAGGATCATATATGAGCATCATGCCGAGGATAAAGGTTTATGAAATACAACGATAAAGGCCAAAATGTACTTACCCAGACGCTGGTCCCACTCCGTCTCGCGGAAGGGACTTTCCTGTAGTCGCTGTGACATTGTTGGTTCTTGATAAAGATAGCGCAGATCACCAGGTTTTAAACTTCACTCAGATGATTTACTTCAGCCAAACCGTTTCTCACTACTTTAATCTTTTAACAAAGTTTTCAGCCCTTAAGGATACGGCTGCCGAGCAGCGGCGGCCGCCTCACCACATGTTGATTCCCTCGTATCTCTGTGTCAAGAGAAAACACTCAGTTAATAATCTGCACAACAATGCGTATACACGTTCGTTGTTCCGTGACACTGTATATCCTAGTTGCGGGTGCGCGCAGTGTGTGTGTGTGCGTGTGTGACGCAAGACACTACTGAGTGGCAGGAGGGCTGAGCGTGGCGGGCAGGAGTGGAGGCAGCGTATGTGCTGCGGGTGGACTCAGCCACTCACTGCTTCACTACCCGCACTCCCTCCCGCACCGCCGTGCCCACACACGCAGGATACAACAGTTTTAATAGTGATGTCAGTTCACAGAAAAACATTAACAATCGAGTATCAGAGAAAGAGTACTGCATTGAGAAATAAAAAAGAATTGGCAGTTGTTTCCCAACTTATGGTCAGACTGCAGTGTTACAGTGCAATTTACTACTGTATTCGTAAATATTTTGGCAAAAAAGATTGAGGCAGGGATTGGTCAGCTGTATAATTAGGACCAGTCCCAGGCTGGCATGTAAAGACACTGACGTACTCTGAACCACAGTAGCCAGAACCTCGCTCTTGAAATGTGTTTCATTTAAAGAAAAATGAGCTCACTCACCTTTAACTCTTTCACGTACACAACATAACATGACAAATGAATGAGAAAATATTTAACAAAAAGAGTTCCTGAGCAATGAACACGCGCATCACCAGAAGTTAACACAGTACTGTACAGTTTAACTCTCGGTGAGTTCTATTTGTTTCTTGTGAACGTTGCATCATTGTTAGTATAGTACTGTATTACTCTAGGTCATACATATCTTTCTACAAGTTTCTACGTCACTGCCACTAATACCTGCTACTTAAGATTGTGCATTATTGTTAATAAAAACAACGATTTAAAGAGTAAACGCTGCGTTATTTCAGGTAATACTGAGAGAAGATTAAAGTCCGAGACATAGCAGATATTGTCTGGCATTTAACACAAGGCGTAAGCACCGCCAGACAACAGACACACCGTATCTGCCACTTTAACAGATGTCATTCATTGGTCGGTACAAGAAGGTGTTCAAACTATAAGTTGATTATCGTCAGGTATGTGAGTTAAGATTGCATAATGGCTCCATTTATCTGCCTCATTAACAAAAACATAAGACACGGTACTACTACTTGATGTATACTGTATATGATCGAAACACCCGAAGATTTAGTACATATTACTGTCAGAATATGCAAATGTATTATTATTATTTGTTCCGTCAGTAATCAGGTAACTCAATTAAATGTAGATAAATTGATCAGTATAAGATTTTTCCACATACAGTATAGTATATTTTGTCTTTAAATCTGTCCTAAACCAAACTCACGGCAACTCTCATTTCCTTGATCCAACTTTATAATTAATTCACTGTTAAAAATAAGTACTACATGAAAATATAAGAAACACTGGCGCCGTCGGGTCTATGCTAGTGCAATTGTCCTAAACACGGAGCGTCACGACTTGTATGTAGCGTCTCTTAAAACACAGAAGATGTAATGAATAAATATTGCAGAAAGACGATGCAACACGCCACATGCCAGATTAATATGTTTTTTTTATATTATTCCTGCAGGATGCACGTCTGTCTAACATACTCGATGCAATGTGCTATATGGGATGTGCAAGGTATCGTGGGTCTCGTGCCTGTGACAGTCGAGGGTGAAGGGAGGAGGAGGTGGTGGTAACAAGGTAGTATGTGAGGCAGGGGGAGTGCTTGGATGGTGGTGGTGGTGGTGGAAGGCGACCTTGAACACTGCCACCTCCACCAAGCCTCTCTGTATAAACCCCCACCTTCACCGTATGATCACCATCACCAACCCCACCACCGCTACCACCGCTAACAAATTCATCTCCATCACCACTACTACCACCACCCCAACAACAGTATCACGAGTACAACGAAATCACCACTAAACAACAGTCACCAGCAGCTTGCATTTGGAGTGCGATTTATGACGTACCTTAAAGCCGTCAAAATAAACACATCTGCTAGCACCCCACCTTACCCCCATGATACTGAACAGCGTCACAATACAGTACAGTACATGGAAATATAGATTATTGTCTTCCGTAATAATGCACCGTGTTTGAAGTTCAGTTTAAAATGTACAAAATACAATTACTGTCCGTTGTTACTATACGTGTCTTCCCTCAGGGACGCCAGAACAGAAATCGGTGAAGCGGGCTACTCCAAATTCTCGAGGAGTGTCTAAGGGGACGCTGCAGAATATTTCCTCTAGTTTGGGAAGCAGCTTAGCACACTTGGGACCGTTATTTAAGCAAAACTGTTTCAGCAACTATCCTCCTTGTACATATACAGACTTGTTTTGCTATTTCATGCATATAGAATACAATATTGGATATAATTTTGATAACGGAGAAGTATAGGTGAGCAAACAACGATACTATTAGGTACAGTACATTAGAGTATTGAAGGTCTAGGTAAACACCAGCACGGCGAGAGACCAGTACCTAGGCTAGACTGCAGTATCTAGAATTATGACTTCGGCAGCACTCTAGAACATGACTTCAGTATTTAGGTCTTTACTTTATATCTGGGACTCCACACGAGCGTCACAACAGACAACAACAGCAGCTTTTAGAGCAAGGTTAAAATCTTTAGGGCTAACCAAGTACAGTCTTGTTGTATCTCTTTAGTAAGCAGGAAAGGCAGTTGATTCAACACGATGAAAGTTATTAATGAAGAGGTCAGGGACCCTGGAAGTTGAGAGGTGTTCCCAGAGATGAAATTATGCGAGGGCAAAAACTGGACCCTCGCACCTAAGCATCACTAGCACGCTCACGCCAAACCCGCATGTAGAGCAGTATAGGCGTCTACATTATTAAGCTCACAGTTCATGCGTACACGCCACACGTTCACGTCAAGGACATTGATCACAAACATATTCGTAACAACGTATATAATTTAAGATTTCAGATTCGCCCTGCGAGGGGGCTAGTTTATTGGGCACCCCATTGCATCGTGTGCAAGGCGAAGCACAAAAGCGTTTACCGCTCCCAACAGGGAAGCAAGCGGAGTTCATGCTTGTCTTCTCGAATCATGCATTTAAGGGCGTAAGTGCCTGAAAGACCATGGATTTTATCAGCAAGTTACAGTCATATAGTGACAGGATGAGTGTGTGGAGGAGAATTCCCGATACAACACTTGTTTAGTTTATGGCAAGGCGTGTATATAATGGAAGTGTGTGTGTGTGTGTGTGTGTGTGAAATTAAACGCACAAGAACACTACGTTCGTACATCACAAGTACGAAACTCACCGAATTACAAACATATCCATAAATAAGTTTGGTGCAGATACATTTTACAGTTATACAGCATAATATAAACAAAGAAACATATAATGCATACACCACAGGGAAATAAACACAAACGCGGACAAAACAAATTATCTACATTTCAAGATTAAAGAAAGAAAGTGTACACTATAATGCATGACCTATATAACTGTCGAGTAGCAAGTTTATCTCTCTCTCTCTCTCTCTCTAACGAGGCTACTGGTGCCGTCACGATAACTCCACCATCTTGACCTTGATCCTGACTTCCTGCTGTCTAGTTCAACCATGACCTTTTTTCTACCACCTGTAGGGGTCACGGTTATTATTGGCACTACGTCGTGTATCATTCTATGAGAGCCATGGTTGTGCCCCCTTTAGTAGCCAAAGATGACATTCATATTAACTTGCATGGTGACAAGCCGTAGTGCACCCCTCTTGTGGCAGTGTTGACGAATCATGATCCACTTGCAGTAATCGACCTACCACTCCGTTATATACCCCTTCAAGACTTGAATTACCAGGCATTCTAACTCAGAGTAACTTGATATTAAGATGTTAATAACTGGGAGGTAGCGGGAGGGTGAGGGCACACAGGGCGGGACTGTACCCATCCTGGCCGCCTTCCCACAGCTCCCGCCAGTTGCGCCCGGGGCCTCTCGTCACCACTACCTGTGTTGTTGTATTGCTTTCCTTCCCAATTTATGTGGCATTAAATATATAGACACGTGTGTAATCCAATACGATATATTTATAATATGACAAAAATGTATTCTTTCAAATTTTAATACATATATAATTATTATTGAAATTACAGCTTTTGTGACACCACCTTTTAAATCTCCCTTTAAACTGACACACTTTTCAGCCTTGGTTAACCAGATCTCGGACAGCGTCCACTCTGAGAAACTGTTGACCGAATATAAACCAGAGCAACACCTTGCTGAATACATTGACTTCTCTGTCGAGGTTAATTGCGTGGAATTAGGGCAGGAAATACGTCATTAAACATCTTGCAATGATGCATTGACATTTCTACGAAGTCATAGGTTCACATTCAAATACTGTACCTCGATAATGTAAGATAGGACGGGCAACGAAATGTCAGTAACTGACAAGTACACCTTTAAGAAACTCCCGATCTTTAAAACGATTGATAACTTTTTTTAGTGTAAAGATTACGGTGACTCAAAATATTCAGCTAGTATGTGTTTACTGTTATGTCGGGTTTATATATTGTTAAGTCCATGTTCACACTGAGGAAGCACGCCAGGTACTTTTGATCTTTATTTTACACTTGCCTCCCGTTTGAGAAGTTTTTAAGTTTTGAAAATTATACATGAATGTGATATGATCAAAATACTAATGCAAGACATCAATGGTTCTTTATGTTTGAAAAATCTGTCAGTTACTATTTACACATTTAAAAACGGATATATTATTCTCATTACTAAATGCTGTACATAAAAAAAGACGAAATTTACAGGTATACGGCAGAAACGTGTTGGCTCGGTTTCAAAACAATATATTAAGAAGTGTTGACAGGTGCTAATCTTACGTAAAGGAAACCCCGTGCCTCCCTTCACCACCATCACCCGGCACAGAATGTTTGTCAGCAGTAAAGAATAGCCTAGACCCTCGGCGACTGTACAACCATAAACAACTACAATAAGAGAAAGTTTATATTCAACAAAAGGCGGAAATATAAGGTTTTGTATATTTACCTTTGGCCATTACCTGAGGGTTTTAATGGCAGGTAAATTTGGGATCAGTAAACAGTTTGGTTGTTGGCCGTAGGCGGGAGCTGCAGGGTGACAGATGACCACACCACAACAAACACCTGTTTTTGTTCAGACGCGCCAAGAAAGGCTTTAAACTCCCCTCGCTCTAGTTTCTATCATTCTCACATTACAGATTTCTTCCATACACCGTTTAAAAATCTAAGTGTGACTTTTTTTCCTTTTTGTTTACAAGCCGGATTGGAATGACGTGTTTACCTTCATATCCATGTCAGTTTACGCCAGCAAATCTTTTCACATTTGTCGGCAAGGAAATGTTTTTCAACAAATGTGCCGCAGGAAAAGATGGTTTTGTTTTGAAAAACATGAAGCTCTATCCTTTTTCGGATGCCTATATCTGCTTTCAGTTTAATTCGAAATTCTGAATTAAAAGTTTTTCACCTATAGAATTACGTGAAGATAAATTTGTCACAAGTGTAGCAAGTTATTTTCAGGAATAACGATTCTAATTTCGTTATGTTTAACACTAAATAAACACTTAATGTAAGTTGTCTCTTTAAAGAGAAGTATACATGGCTTTTAAGAATCTCACAATGGCAGCAAAAATATCGGAGAATGATGCGTTTGCTGGGTTTATGTGGCTGGAACTATACTGTGCTGACTGGAAGTGCTGGATGAGGTGGACGAGAGGGAGGACGCCCGTGCCTCCCCCCAGGATAATAGCACCCTGGAGCTACCTCGTCTATTCCCACTGGTGACTGCATACGTACATTAGTGCTTGCCAACTTTGGTTAACTGGGTCGGACCACAGGCGGCGCTCCTGGTCATAGCCAGAGGTGTAAGCCCTCTTGGAACTGATGTAACAATTATCGGCAGGTGGTGGCCTTGCTTCAAGCTTTGAGAACATAGAACAAATGCCCCTGTAACACCGAGTACTACACCGAGAACTGGTACAAATATAGTGAACACATCATGGATAGTTAAAGCTTGTGAGGAAGTCAAGACTAGATGCTTCCAATAAGAGGTCAACATAGTTATGATCAAACTTTAGTTAACGTTTTATAAGTGCGTCAGCCAGCTAGATAATCGGATTAATCTCGACCGTCTTATTAACCAGAAAACCCTCTTAGATCTAGAAGAAATAATCTCCAGCGTGGACCGGCCCTCACTAATGCCGTTTATAATGGTCATGGTTACGCTTGTTCTTCCCACATATTATATTATTGCGTAACAAACAAATAAAAATAAATATCGGTAGCTTATTAGCTTGTCGAACATGTGTGTTCATTTTTATTTGACGTTTCCTTATTTCTGGGAAGCGCTTACTAAGTGTGTAATGTTGAACCAAACCGAGTCTGTACGTGAGACCAGGCTCCAGATCAAAGCCCGATCCCGTGACCCCAACACACCTCTGGGAATTCCAGAGCGATTTTCGCGGAGTTGCAGCTCTAATAAAGACACTTTATTTTGGTATTGTATCAGCTGTATCTTCAATATTTCCTTTATTTATGGTAACATTTAAATTTACGTGAGTTTTGTTCCTCTAAGTTTCCAGTGGTAATGTTTGGGCCACGGTGCAGTTTTCTGAACACATTTCATTACAGACACACACACAGAGTGAAACGTCATTTAACGATGTGTGGTATTGTACCTTTGTATTATCGTTAAGGGATTACTGTCACTAGGTGTGTGTGTGTGTGTGTGTGTGTGTCTTGGTTCACTGACACTATAACTTAGACTGACGAGGCTGGGAGCTATGTGGAATAATTGTTGATGGGAGTATATGCCACAGCCGAGACGGGGAACAAAGGTATTTTAAATTTGAAGTTTCTGAACCAACTCCGTCCTATTCAATTGTCATTAGAATCCACCAACGAATATTTGAGTGAAATAAGGAAGTTGTAGTCTACATGTCTATGGGTTGTGAGGGAGGAAGGTACACACGGGGTGGAATAAGTGGGGCCTGAAATAACCATGTGTGTGTGTCTCTGAAAGTTAGGCTTGGCACGTCTGCTCGCTCACTCGGGAGTTGGCAAGGCTGGAGCTTGCTTATTTATCTTCTTATAGGTAAGACTTTTTCCCCAGAGAGTAATATAGTTGTAAGTCAGTTCAGTAAATTCAGCTGTGTTTATATGAATATCTCGGTGGTTGTACAGTATAGGTCGTGTTCTTCCGGATCAGAGCGAGCTGTCATCTGCCTGTGCTCCAGCGATGACACTTAGAGGTCGCCACCCCTCAACAGAGAAGAACTTGTCCAGATAAATATAGCTGAATTTATCACATTAATAATAGCACCATAGCTTCAAGATTTGTCATTCTCTTTTGGACGTTCCCGGAAATCCCTGAGTTTGGTTTGTCTCTCTTAAATTAAATATCCCCATAGCAACATTGCAGCCTTAGCCCTTACCTCTCTACTCGACCCAATCGTCCTTGCCGAGAATTTACGAACATTCCTAAGGGGGTTTTCTTTCCATTGTTTTCTCGCACGAAAATGTTTGAGAAATATTATATATATATATATATTTTTTTTTTGTAAGAGCTGGTGTGCCACATGTTCTATCTCGACGTCATATCTTTACATGAAGTACTACTCATAAATTTTTCCTCGAGAGTAGTGGGAGGGAGGTTGTGGGGGGCTAACAATAGGGCACCAAGTCATCGTCGACTGTTTGTGGTGAGTCAGGGCCCCTTCGGCGTCATCCTCACACCACTGCTACTATAACCTACTGCACTGTCACCAACCACCGGGAACTATCATTCACTCGCGGGTGTTTTAGGGCAATGTTTCAGTTATCTGGGAGCTTTTTTTTTTACCTGCGGTCCTCTGTCAGGTACTAAGGGATCGCGTTCAAGTATTCAGGTTCCTTGTTTAGGCATTTGGAGTCCCTTTCAAAAACCCAGAGCCCGCGTCGGAGTGCTCTGATACCTCATTCAAGCTACTGGGATGTCCTTTTAAACATCCAGGTATACCATGGGGATGACACTCACTGGACCTGTAGGAAGACCAGATATTGAGAACTTATAGAATTATCCAGTATCAGGCAATCACTCAGAAAGACTCCAGGCACTTTAGGCCGTGCTGCAAGCCACAACACGTCACTGGGGTACCTCAGAAATCCAGGGGAATACGTCATCCTTCTCAGAAACTGTACGTCAGTGATCTTGTCATGTTAGCGGGTATCAAGGATGCCACGTGCCCACAGGACTCGCTCTAGGACAGCCATACCGAGGTAATTGTCGTGGGGGTCGCGTGACTCATGGGATGACGTCACTCACCACAGGTCTACCACAGCTGCCCTCCTGCTGCCGCCGCCCACCTAGCTGGCTTGACGCATTAAAGGCATTATCACTGTGTCATGTCCCGGATGCTCTCTGTTTCTCAGTTTTATAGAAACTACACATTTATCATTAAAAAAATCCTCAGACAGAGCAGCAATCTACTAGTGAATAAGAAAGACCATGATAAGAATTCAACACTCCTCATTCCTTCCTCCAACCGCCGCTGAATCCACGTCATTATAGTGATTATCAAAACCGGATTGACTGGTATAATACCATATCATATAAAAACTGACACACTCCTTTGGAAACGTTGCCTCGCCCTCGTTGACCGCCAGCAACCACAGGAGCAAGGGAGGTTCACGGGCGGGATCGAGACTACCCCGAAATAACCCGCCGCTGGTGGAGGTGGTGAGTGTTGTCTCGCGCGCCTGGTTAGAGGTTGGGGGTGCTGTCACCTGTGTGCGTCTTTGTCACCTGTGTAGTCTGAATGTTTTGTTTTTGTGAGTCTGGGAAGTTACCACTGTCAGGGATAAGAAGCAGATGGTGGTGTATACTTGTGTTTGCTTACCTGTTACCTTCAGCGGAATAGTTATGATATCCAACAAAGAGTTTATAAATGACAAAATATATCCCCAAAAGAGCTGGCAAGGATAGCGAAGGCGTTAGGTAGACATTAACCTTTGAGAGAGCGCACGAGAACAAAAACAACAGCTTCCCCGGAGCTCATCGCTATAACAAAACGGGAAAGGCAGTCAGGGGATGACTTGGTAAAGGTCGTAGACTTGACATTATAAAACTCCTACACTTGGATGAAATATCAGATGAGCAGTCCATCACGAAGATACTACGAATCATTCCTGCGGCCTGGCGAGCGGTGAATCATTCAGAGTTGGATTAAATTTCTGTATTGTTTGGGTAGAACTAACGATTTAAGAGTAACTTTAGCTGAGATGTAATTAAGGCTTTCCTAATACTCATTTGGCGATGGTGACGTGTGATTGTGACGTGTGATGGTGACGTGTGATGGTGACGTGTGACTAAGTACCTCTGATGATGGTGGAAATATTTTGATTTGGTGATTACAGATGTGTGTAAATCGTTAATGATGGCGGGCTAACGGCAGTGTGGCTTGAAAACACCTCTGCATTCTTGCTTTTACAATACATCTCTGATCCTTCGGGGAAAATAAGTCGAGACCAGCCAGAAATGTTTACAGAGATGAAATTTTAAAAATTGTCAAAACTCCGCTCTTACTAAAACCACAGTGACACACAAAACAATGGCCGTTCCACTCTAGTGCTTCTTAAAAGCTACTTGAGGCCTTATACCTGGTGGGTGAGCTGGCTGATGTACGTACGTTTGTAAAGGCGGGAAGGTTTGTCTACTTGGTGTGGGCTAGTGTAAACACGGCTGTCTGGCTGCCTGACCCTAAGTTTGGGTCTTTGTTTTCTATAGCCATTTACATAGACGTTTCTCGCGCCCTTCACCCCAGTACTTATATTTACACCATTCACTTCGGATTAACGATGAAGTCTTTAGTCTGAAAATTTGACTTTTATTCTGAAGGTTTACTTATTAACTATGGATAACACGCCGACTGCTGCATAGTATCCCAAACTAACATAGTGTTTACAAAAAGGAAGGAAAGCGGTTACAAGTATTGTTTCAAGGTTAAATATTCCCTGGGCCAAGTTTATGTTGCCCGATCAATCACGCCCCTGAAGGTATGTTTAATGGCTCTTGTAAAGACTGTTTACCAGGCAGGTCGCAATACGTGTACGCAGGAGCCTAGGTTTATGTACACCAACAATGGCTACAATATAAAATGAAATTGCACTCGTGTAAACACTAGCGCTATGTCATCCTATTATACTGTTCAACATGTCTGTGTGAACGTCTTTCAGTTATTATGTTGTAAAAGACGAATTCAAAGGAGTATTGCTTCAACCATTGTAGTGTGGAGGAACTATACAGCTGTCGTGTCCCTATCTGATTGTTTAAATTTTAGGGAGTGAGCGAGGTGCCAGGAGAACAGGTCTTCACCACTCCCTACGTATACTGTCTGTCTTTGTTGACGCTGTAAAGGACTCCAAGGTCGAAGTATTGTATTGTTGCATATTACTCTAAAAAATGTCATTGTTTATTGTTTTACACGAAACATGAATTTTTAGTGAAGGATTATGACCGTAATTTGTACACGTGATTTCCGTGTTATTTACCTCCATATCTACCACAAGTTAAAGGGTCCTGGTGAAGTGACTTGCAGTAGTTCAGGTGATCATTCATCATCACCAACTCACCTGCCCATCACCGTTAATTAAAGCAGGTTGAGTAGGGAAAGAGGCCACAGTCTTACTCTCAGTTATCATGGCATAATACATTAATAACTGTTATTCCTTACATGTTAGTTATATTGTTATTAGTTGTAGATGGATGTTAGAAGGTTTCATCTTGTCAGTTAATGCTAAAACACAATGTAGGTTAAATTTATTAGTGCAATCTTCTTCCTTGTTCAATTTTATGATGATGGTGGTTATCTTAATTGTTCTGTATGAGCGAAAAATTTATATTATTTTTTATTTTTTGGGGGCAGGAAATTGCTAGAGTGAAAATTGCCCCAGAATGACTTTGTCTTTTTACGTATATAAGAACACTTCCTATTTTTTCTAAGAGCACCGTGTAACACTGCGGCCAGAGACAAGACAGCGTCACGTGTGATAAGTTGAATGGTATTATTTTCGTCAATCATGATGTACCGTGTTATCTCTTAGGTGTACTTCTTCCTCAATGTAAAATAAATGAATGAATCACAGCTGTATAGAACATGTTGAATCAGAGTATGTGTGTGTGTGTGTGTGTGTATAAATGGTCTTACCGTATTGTTCATTCATAGTTTCTTCATTTGTCATACACTTTTAGGGATTAAGAAATATAACCAGTGACTCAGGAAGATCGGCTGAACACAAGTACACATTGACTTCCTCTTTGTGAGTAAAAATGAAATTATATAATATGAAAAATTCCATTCAGAATTCTAAATTTAAAACTAATATGTTGGGGAAATATTTTAGGGGATGACTTCTATAAACCCTGGCATGAAGTTGGCCGGTTTACCCTTGTCTACCCGTACTCAAGGGTGCAGATATCGTACTCAAGGGTTAACATATCATACTCAATGGGATATGACATCGTACTCAAATGGTTAAGACATCGCACTCAAAAGGGTTAAGTCAGTGTCTGTGAATATACACATTAGTCTTCATTGTTTGTCGACGGGGTAAACATTCCCTTAGCAGACAGGTCCTGGTGACGAGACAGTGTGCATCTTATCCTTTACCCTTATATAGGCTCCTTACTTTAAGCTACACGGTGCTCTGGTAAGCTCACATAACACACCAAGGCCCAAACACATCACCTTCTGTCTTTACTAAATTCATTTGTAAATATTTAGGGTTTGTTTAGAAAGTCGATACTCTTAATACATGATCTAGGTGGTGTAAGACGATTTATTTTATACGTGAGAGGTTTATACATCCTCCTGGTCTGTGTTAACAAGGTTCCATCTACCGCGAAGATTAGTGTCGTTTTAGAGGGTGTCACCACTACACCCTCGTGGCTGTCTGCCTGTCAGATGTTAAATATGTGTGTTTATGCAAGGTATGATGAAGATAGTTTGTAAGCGACACCAACCGCCAAAACCAACACGGCTACACAACCAACTTGTTGTCTCCGCGGCACCTCCAGATTCCTCACCTCTTGCAGCAACACAAACGCAATTGCTCGGTTTTTCAGCTTACACAACACCGTTCACAGTATACTACGGAAACATCACTTATGCGTTATAGGTAAAGAGAAATCAAAATCGAGCATTTGAAAAAGGGTGTAAAAGCGTCCATAGAGATGCCTCGACCATTGGATATAGCAGAAAAAAGTGTGACCATTCCCCCAGCTTGTTATTCTAACGGGATGGAATGCACAACCTGAAGCAGCTACTCACCCTCCCTCAGGAGATAAATTTTTACGTAACAAAAAACTGTTTCTTGAATATTCAAGCGGAGTTATTATCTTATGAAAGCTTCTTGGTGTACGATGCTTGTTAGAGGGCACCAAACACTACAGCTTTTACAAATTTTTCAATAATCCCGAAACACGAAACTTCGACGTTACTGAAATAGATCTGCTGAATTCTTTCCCTTAGGAACAGAGAAAAGAACTAACAGTGGTAACACCAGTACTGGGTTATATTTATGGACAGACACGCTTTCATATAGGAGTCACGTGCCCAAGATTCGCCTTAACACAAACTGATTGGTGGACAGCAAGCATACTTGTAACTGTACACAAACAGTGAAGCAGATAGACAACCCCCACCCCACACACACACACTTACGTACATTAGTCATGTATTATTCAGTATTGTTTTAAAGATCACAATGTTGTGTCCACCTGAACTGTGGCTGACCTTGGCGACGTTTGAGGGTAAAGTGTCCCACAAAATCTTACATCTCGGACTCCTGTATATACGTATCTACCCGAGACTTTCAACCATACAGCATGAGAGAAGACCCTAAGACAGGGAAGTAGATGCGATACGGCAAATATTTGTTTGGTATACGACTGATTTTCGAACATATTGCATCACTGCAGTGGACCCGAGAATATATATATATATATATATATATATATATATATATATATATATATATATATATATATATATATATATATATATATATATATATATATATCTAGTGGTGCTAAGGCTTATATTACCGCTAATATATTGAGGATTATTCACCATGTGTATATTCAAGAAACAAACGAAAGACACTGGAGAGGTTATTTGCACAAGGTTATCAAAATTTCGACCCTCTTAGCATTAAAAGAGGGAGTGAGGGAATGGTTGTCGTCAAGAATTATATCTGGACGGGTTCATTGAGTAGTTGTAGTTGTTGTGCTTACGTAAACATTAAATCATGGCCGCCAGACGACGACGAGGGAAGTTCGACTGTTTATGCCCGGATTTTTACAAGAATTTAGAACGTTTTGGCATGGGGCGATTTTCTAGCTAAGGATATTTCAGCCTGAATATCTTAAACCTGGGACATATGTCAGTCTGGATGGTTCAACCTAAGACCTTTTTAGCCTCTACGATTAAATCCAAATCATTTCGACTAGTGAGTTTCCAAACCATGCTAAAGCAACCTACAACTCTCCAAA